>NC_133911.1:1893240-2193240 GCF_964199755.1 Larus michahellis | reverse complement strand
ACGGGCCCTCATTGTCCCCCGTGGTAGCGTAGACTGACCTTACGTTTCTGCGCCTAGTCCGGCCTATTGGCAAGCTTGGCTCCACGTTTTCCGGCTCTGCAGCAGAACTAGGGGATTTAGCAGCATTCCTCGAAACCTTCTCCGCCTCCACTTTCAATTCGGAAAGCTTCTGCGTCTCCCCACGAGGAGAGCTCGACCTTTTGAGTTTTTCACGGTCAATTCTTTCACTCTTCCTCGTGACGGGCTTTTCCGTGACGTTAGCTGCTGCCGATTGCACGGGAGTCTTGGAGCGTTTACTCTTGTAGGATTTCTTGTCTTTTACAACAACCGGAGGTTCGACTTCCATATCGTTGTCGGAAACGGGCGGCAGGACCTCAGCAGCCGCCTCCACCTTTTGACTCGCACTAGCATCAGCGTTGGCAGAAGGCGGAGGATTTTCTTCTTTAGGCTCGGCAGCCTCATCGGACTTCTGAACTAGCTTGGGCGGAGGTGGAACCAACTGGGCAGCTTCAGGTTCTGGATCTACACTGATGTCCACTTGGGGAAACGAAGCTCCGGGAGTAGGAGGCTTGGTATCCAAGTATGAAGGATGCTCTGTTGCCACAGTATCTTCCTCCGGTGCCAGGGTTGTAGCGACAACTTCTTTACTAGCTTCTACGACTGGCGGGGGCTCAGTTTGCTCAGGTGGTTCAATTTTGACAGGAGCAGCAAGTTCAGGAAAAGGTTTTTGCTCCTCTGCTGTAGAAGCAGGTTCAGATGGTTTTTCTTCTTTTACAGAAGCGGTTTCCACCACCACCTTCTCATTCGCTACCTTCTCGGAAGCCACCGGTGCTGGTTCCTGTGGTAGGACAGCAACCGAAGAGGGACCCACTACCGAGGAAGTTTTATGTTCTGGCTCTTTAGTATCAGGAACCGTTTCTGGTGTTTTCGGCCGGTTTTCTTTGTCTTCCTGTTTTTCCACTTCTTTTGGTTTCTGATCTTTCTCTTTTTCTTTCTGCTGCATTCGCGTCAGTTCAATAAATCTGCTGTGGAAGAGAACCACCGGTTCTTGCACCAAATCAGCCGCGCTGTTAGTCCCATCGGAGGAAGACTGTCTCCCGTACAACCTACCAGAAATGAAGTCCAGATCATCGTCTTTTCTCTCTAAATGCTGCAGGCGCTTGGAGTCCTGTTCAAAGATTGAGCTATGCAAAAACCGAGAAGCAAACAGTTCCTGTCTCTCTTGTTCCTCCTCTTTATGATCTTCTTTCTTATCGTCTAGTTTCCCACCTTCTGAATCAGTCCTGATTTTTTTCTTTTTCATATACCAAGATGGAATAGGTCTCGGAGCCGAGTCAACCTTCTCTTTGTCTTTATTGTTTCTAAAACTAGCAAATCGTGAATCCCAATCTAGAAAGGACCAGTTTTCTTCTCTGGATGAAGAGAGAGATTTGGCTCTTTCAAGCAAGGCCTTTGTGTCTGGTGTGATTGTCTTGTCCAATGCGAAAGAGTAAAATTTGTTTCTTTCTAAGGAACTTGACAGTCTTTCCTCTCTTTCACGTAACTTCTCTTCTCTGTCCCTTAATAAAAAAGACAACCTGGAACTCTCTAACAAGGACGAGGCTTTTGGGGAATGGGGCTTGTTTTCACTGTCGTCATCTGAATCTGAAGGCACCTCCCCAGGTTCCAGGTCTCGGACAGACCGCTTGCGTATGCTGTCTCTTTTGACGATGCTGCTCGGGAAGCTGATATCAACTCGACCAGGCTCCTGCTTCACTTGTGTTTCCCACCTACTCGAGTCATCTTCAGAACTCAGCACGGATAGTTTTATTTTAGCCATTTCTGCCATCTGCTCCCTTCTGCTGGAATCGTAAGGATTAAATTTCAGCGAGTCCTCCCTCACAGTCATGTTGGAGTACGAAAGACCCTTCTCTTCTATTTTCGGTGACTCTTTGGTTTCCTTTAGCGGCATTAGCCTTGGAGAATCGAGCGTGTCGTCATCTTCGTGGAAAGGGAAGTGTCTGATACTAGGGGAACAGGATGTCCTTTCTGAGTCCTCACTCACCTGACGAGAACTTCTGTAGTTTCTTTCTCTTTTAGTGCTAATTTCAAAGTCAAACTGGTCAGTCTTTTTCCTTTTACTTGGTGGAGAGTCATCGGTGACATCTTGCGGAGGTTTTCCCACCTCGTGGACCAAGCTCCGTCTTTCGTATTCATCCACATCTTTCTTTGGGCTGCCAAACTTCTCAGACTTTGCAATCTCCATTTCCAGCTGCTGTTTTAACCTGCGACTTTGCTCCATTTGTTTCCTGTAGCTCTGCGTGTGGTCAATGTCAATGCCAATTTTCTCCTCCGTATCAGTTGACTGAGGTTTCTCTTGGCCAAGTTTATGGTCAGGTGCGTCTTCAGGAAGACCAGAGTAATTCTTCCTCGCATCCTCTCTCTCTGTTCCTTGGTCGTCGAGTAGCTGTACCTGTTTATGCTGGGGTTTTACCGGGTTCGATTTTTTAGAAGAGAGTTCCTGAACTTCCACCGGTTCATCGGCTGCCTCCATCAGCCTCGCCTGCAGATCTAGGGTGGGACGCATGCCAATCCCACCAATGTTAAGAGTCTCCTGAATTTCTTTGGGACTAGTAACAGGAATAAGTCTTTCCAGTTTGAGTTTTTTAGATTCCCTTTTAAGCATCTCCTTCCTCAGGGGTTTTCTCTCCAATTCTCCTTCCCTTAACATTGTCGCTTCTCTAGACGAAGCCGTTGCATCAAGCTGCTTTTTCAAAACCACGCGTGCATCTTCCTCATCTTGGCTACTTCTTTTTACTTCCAGTTTTTGCCGGTCAGGCTTCAGATTTGCATCGGCAAAACGTCTTTTACGAGCCTCCAACTTGTCTAAATCTACTGCGTTGGCTCCCTCGGAAGTTTGCTCCGTCTTCAAGTGCTTTTTGGGTTTCAGTTTTCCCTCCTTATCCACCACTTCTACGTGACTGGCAAGGGCTTTCTCTTTTTGCACCTTGGTTCTGACAGGTTCCAGTTTAGGCTGCTCAGACTTGGTTTGCTCAGCTTGAGATGTCTGGGTTTTTTGTTCAAGGAGCGGGGATTTCATAGTGTCATTATCAAGCTTTGCTCTCAGTTTCTCCAAAGCGGGCTGATCAATAACTTTGCCTTCCTTTTCTTTTACTCGGGTCAACACCACACAGGGCATTAATTCCAGGCGGTTTTTAGCTGTCCCTTCCTTGTCACCTCTCTCTTTGCTTTGTTTACTATTGCCCTTCACTTTTTCGGGGCTGGGCTCTCTCTCGTTCTCTTGATCCGTTTCAGAAGACTGCGAGCTGGGCGAATGGATTTTTGCTTTTCTTTTTTGCTTATCGGTTTTTTCCTTTTCTAGTTTTTCCGGCTTTTCCTTTCTCACCAAGCGCTTTTCCTTGTCGACTCTCTCCTGGTCGAAAGCACGCTCTTTCTCTGTTTTTTCGTTTTTTGCATAACGTTCCACGCGGGCTTTGTCAAGCTTGTCGTATCGTGGAGGAGACAAAGAGCTGCAGCTGCCGCTGCGATCCGATGACCTGCTGTAAATCCTCCTCTCCGAATCGCTCTGCAGCCTTTCCGATTGCGAGGGAGACGCTCCAGGGCTCTGCGGACGCCTGGAATGCGTTGGACTCTGGCTCCGTTCAATTGGTCTCCGTTCATGGTCTCTGTCCCGATCGGATTCAAACCGTTCCCGTTCCCTCTCCCTCTCCCGTTGCCTGTAACTGTACTCCCTTATGTCCTGCTCATAGGGATCGCCTCTGTAATCCCTGTACTCGCGGGGGTCGTCGTAGTATCGTGGGTCATAGTAGTCTCCTTGGTAGGGATCCCACTCTGCGTAGAATTCCCTGCCTCGAGCCGGATATTCTCGCCGAGGATCTTCAGGATACGTCCCCGGGGTCCGAACAGTCTCGTAGTAAGTACGATCAGGGGCGTATTCGTAAGATCCTCTTCGCTCGTCTCTGCTAAATATAAGAATAAACAGGTAAGTTCTCCTTCTCAACCAACGTACTGCATTACCACGTTCTTTGCTATGCAGGGAAATCATTTTATAATTTCTTTACGTGCGCATCAAGGCGACTGTACACAGCTGCCTACAGGGATTTAACAACAACGCATCGGTGCGCAGTGGATGAAGTGCTTTTTTAGTTTATCAAATACTGTATGCAGTGAATTGGTCATTTTGCGATAGCTCTGCCAAGTATCTTTTCACCACCCTCACTGCTTCAGGCTTGCCCAATTTAAATATTGCATTAAATTTAAGGTAAAACCCACACAGCACCCACGCGCAGTCTGTCACAGTGAAGCCCACCCCACCTCACGAACCTGAAACCTCACGCTGAAAACATGAGTCAAGTCAAAACTCAAGGCTCCCCATCTCACGAACCTGAAACCTCACGCTGAAAACATGAGTCAAGTCAAAACTCAAGGCTGGAACCTCTCCGTTACTAAGCACTGAAGTGGTAATAAGACTTCTTTAAAAATGCTAAACCCTGTAAGCGATCATTTAATTCCAAAATTGGCTCTTTCGCTGCATGTGACATGCTGACGTTGCCTATTTACAGACCCAGTCAATAAAAAAAAAAATCAGGTTGTTTATGAGAGCAGGTGAATTCATGGGAAGTATTCAGCAAAATAAGTCAAGCAATTAGTGTTATTATCTCAATAGTTCCAAACAGCAAAAATAAGCCATTTGTAAGACTGAACACACCTCTTTGGCAGAGGGGTGGCCTAGAACTGGTGCTCCAGTTCTCCACCATTACAGCGTGTTTTGCACGCTCTACTTCACGTAGGTTTATTTGGCTTCACAATTTCTGTTAAAAGCTGACAGGTTCCACATTTTATGAAATGGACGACATTGGAAAAAAAAAAAACCCACAAAGAAACAAAACACGGAAGATAAAACCCTCATTCTGCAAGTGAAGTGGGACACTGTGGGAGGCAGCTGTGAAGCTAAAAAAATTAATCACATGTTTTGTTTGGGTTTTTTTTTGTAGGGATTTTTTCCTTTGGTTCCTATTTAGGCTGGCTACAACCACAACCTTAGAGAAGCTGGTTAGTGGAGATCATTGCCAAGAGGAGCGCGGAGGAGGAGCAGAAGATGCAGAACTCGCTCAATCACTCCGTGATTCATTATTCTAAGCGTCTCCTACTGGCTATGCGAGCATAATGGCAGAAAAAGGAAAAAACAAGACTAACGTGTACCCAAGTGTGACGTTGTTCCAGAAATCACTGTTCTACTCAGAACTATTTCACGGCGAAGCCAAGCCCAGCTGACTCCCGTGCGTTAAAAGACATCCGATAATGCACTTCGCTTTTTTTGAATGTGGTGTAGTTCAGAGGAAATTATTACTGACGGCTTGGAGGAACATCACAACAGCTGTCAAGGACTGGGGAACGCACACGTTTATTTCCATTATGCAAATCCCGATTGCCAATTTCCAAACCCTCTTCGCTTTTAAATCCGGCAATTTTGCATATATGTCAGACCGATCTATTTTGCTGCAAAACAACCCACTGAACTTCTCTAGCGCCCAGGTACCATCAGCGTCACGCTGGGCTTATTCATAGCTAAAGCAGAACCCTAACAATTAAGCCAGCCTTTGAGGGTAATAAAAATGCACCCCCACAAAAAGAAAATGCTTCCTTTTCCAGCCTTCACTGTAGTCATTAGTAATAAAACCAGAGATGTTTATCCAGGAAAAAAAAAAAGGCACAAAACGCAGAGTGCTTCAGCCAGGGTCTGCAGAGGTTACGTGGCCGTGCCGGGGGGGGCCACCAAGCCTTTGCAGCATGTCCAAAATGGCCAAACACCGTCACGACAGATGCTGCAGAAGGACGGCAACACAGAACAGATTTTTCGTGTCAAATAACTAAAAAAAAAAATAATAAAATTGCAGCCTCACTTGTGTTTTATTATTTTATCAAGTTAATAAACGAAACCGTTGAAAAGGGGTAGGTGAAAGACCAAATTTTACTCTCTGCTCAGCAGATGCGCGGCAGCAGTTTATCAGACTATGTATACATACACTCGTCAACATACACATTTCTCTTGAGGGCACTGGACGGCATTACAGCTAAGCTATTCTTTGCATTCCTAAGAAATGATGAATGACTCACGACTGTGTCCTGGTGACCCATCACAGTAACAGGATACCAAAATATATAGATCACGCAGACAGCCAAGCCCTCCCCCTAAGTACGAATTTCAGTAACCGACTACACTTCGGATGTGTGACATCCTGTCTGCTTTCATCTGCAATGCTGAAGGCTGACCACCTGAATTTGTTAAAAAAAAAAAAAAAAAAAAATCGAAAATGTAAAAGACATTAAAAATAGGCTAAAATGTTGCTGCTAAAAATAAGGATAAAGTTGAGAGGAAGAAAACCAAGTGTTTGTTTAATAATTACGGCCTGAAGAAAGTTTAAATGCACTTAAGACGAGGCTGGAAAAGTAAAAGACTGGAAAAAAGATATTGATACATGCCTTCTTTCTGCCAGCATTTCATAAAAGTCTCTGATATCTTGACCCGTTTTCTCCATGGAATGATAAAATGCCAACTGACTTTCTCGATTTGCAAAGTCCACCTGAAAAATAAAGGGGAAATCATGTTCAGTGAGAGCACCATCCCATTGTGACAACATTTCACTGCTGCAGCCTGAAGATGGGAGCGGAACTGAAAATGGGGATGATAACATTTAACACCACCAGCAAAAAAAAAAAAAAAAAAAGTCAAACACTTCTCGGGACCGGCCCTACGCATCCCCAGGAATAAAAACCTCTCTCTCTCAACTCCGTGGAGCTGCGTGGAGCCGTACAACCACCTCCTTCCCGGGGTATGTTGTTGTAGCTGCAAGACCGGAGGCTTCTGTTCCGTAAATCAGCAGGAAAAATACACATCGTTATCGTAGTATTGACGTCTCTCATACTACGATTCCAATTCCAGTTCCAAAGTCCCTTTTATCTCAACGCGGTGCTACAGCAGGTCAGGATTATTAATCTGTTTCAGACTCCACGTTATTTGCCCGGGGTTATACGCAAAGGCAAGAGCAGGGACAGGCAAGGAACCAAGCCTCACGAATTGCAGCTCCCTGTTCTAGCTACTCGAAAACTGATGTTTTCTAGCTGAGGGTGACAATATTAAGAAGCTAATGGCACAGCTGATGCAAAAAAGGAAGGATTGGAATGGATTTATCTACGTATATGCCGCGTAATGCAGTATATTTTTAACATTCTAGTTCCCTCTTTTTTTATTAAAAAAAAAAAAAAAAATCAGCCTAGACACTTGTATAACCACAGCAGTGGAGCACAGACGCACACGCATGAAAGGTGTTGCTTATTTTGAAGTTGCTAAGTAGCGACACCCACAAAAGAGAAGATACGAAACTTTTAAATGACCACACATTTAATTGCACAGAAAGGCTCTTTATAGTCAACCAACACGCTCCAAAACTGCAGTGTATCCAACTCCTAACCCCGAGGGGTGCGGAGTCGCTAGGTTAATACACCAGATGAGAGATCATGCTTGAAATCATTACCCGCTCTTTAAGAGAGAAGAAAGGAGGAGGAGGAAGATAATTCAGAGGGTTGGCTGACGCCTCCCGTCCCAAATTAGCGGAACCCATGGGACAGTCGTAACAGGTATTACCACATTCACCCAAATCCAAGACATCCCTGCAAATGTTAAGTGTTGTTCCAGGGGAAAAGTACTTTCTATCTGGTTTTCAGAGTAGTGTTTTTAATTTTTATTGGGTTTTTTTTAATCTGTTCGAAGGAAGGAGCTGCCATCGCAAGAGCAGATTGCACCGTGGGCTGCCGTACCCCACTTTTTTACAGCGCGCGAGCCACCGCAGATCGCCTCGGCCAGGTCAAGAGCCTGGACATCAGCACGGAGCAGCTGAAATGCAGCCGTGTGTCATCCAGGAGGAACTCACAGCCTCGGATTTCACTTTTCTAATACGAAAACAGACCAAAGTTTGCCTTGGATTTGGGTAAATGAGGTAGTAACACGGACACCAACACTCAGGAGCTCAGAGAGACAAGTTCAGTGAAACAAACGGCAGAATACTGGAAAAGGCTTTATAAGTAAGGGTTCAAGATCCCCTAACATCTTGATAAGCCGAGTATAAAAAAATATTAGTTTCAGCCTTTGATATCCGGGACGTACGTGTCCCGCTAAGTATTCCTTTTGACTGGCAGTCTGCAAATGCCAGCGTTTAAGGGGTAAGGCCTAAATACAATTTGTTTCTCTTTTTTTGGTTTGGTTTTTTTTTTTGGTTTTGGAGGTCATTCTGCACACCTTAATTTTATTCCCACCGATTTTCCTCCCCTTGGTCTCTTTTACAGCTGCTTGTGCATATTCAATCTCATTGTAGAGAACCAGGGCCATGCCTTTTAAGCGGTCAAACACCACCTGTAAAAAACAAAAAAACAAAACAAAAACCAAATAAGAGCCTCATCCACAGGACTTAATGTCAGTCCCAACAAAATCCTAAGTCATGAGGATACCAGTAAGGAAATAATTTTTAGCAAGGTTAATTTCCAGGCTTTTCTGATGAGGCATATTGTAATGAAGAGACAATAAAAGGACACGGGACTGCTTTGAATTGTGGATATTGTGGCTTGAGGTATATTATGCCTTTATTTTGTTTTTCTGTATTTTACTTTTAATTTTTTTTTTCTCTTTGGTGACTGAGTTTTGTAGTTTCGCTTTGTTTACTTTTAGGTTTTTTGAAAAATTTCCAATGTGTTTTAGGGGGGAAAAAAGGTAAAGGGAACATTTAATCCCAAAATGGAAACAGTTTTTTGTTATCACAGTCTGCAGTACCACTCGTCAGTTGCTAAACGCCCAATTTCCAAATATTAGCTTCTTTTAGCAACATAAAGTTATTTTTCAAGCAACAACAGCGACAATAAAGAATGTCAAAGCTGCAACACAAACCCACAAAAATCCTTTAAGGAGGCGAGACCCTGATCCTGCGAAGATTTACACACGTTGCTTAACTTTAAGCACAACAACGTCCAGCAGAAATACAGGGGACAACTCACACGCTTAAATTTAAGCATGCGCATAAATCTCTAGTACTGACCCACAGCGGGGCAGGTAACGCACTCCCACCGTGTCATATGGGTATGTTGCACCTTCAGCGACTTTCTTCTTTCACGTCTTTTTTACTGTGACTATCCTAATTGCTTTTAAAAAGTCTTTTTGTGGTCTGATGGAAAAAAAATATACAGTTATGTCTAATTACGTAATTAGCATGCATGAGTGTAACTACGTAATTAGACTGCTGTTCCTCCAATGTCAGTCTTCTAAAAAAAAACAAATTTTTGTTGGGGAGAGACTGTACTGCACAAGAGCACCAAATGGTTTCCAATACTCATTATCTCGGCTCATTCAAAATATATGTATGTTTTATTTTTTTTTCCCAAAAACACCAGAAGCGACTGCTCGACGTATTGGATCAAAAGGATGCAAAGCTACAGAGCCCCGTCGGCCAAATTACACCCCAGAGAGAATTTCTCTACCTGAGCTATATAAAGCCCTGGACAGTGGGGGTTGAAAGGACAGGATGGGAAGAAAGGAAGACAGTAACAACTTCAAACCACACGCCAAAGCCTCCCACCTACCTTTACCACCGGCCCGTATCGGCAGAAATGTCGAGTTAAATACTGATCCGTAACGTTTGTAGAAAGACCATCTAACCACACGCAGTTTGTAGGCATGCTCTTTCCAAAACCCAGCTGAACACAAAAGGGCAAAACTTCCATCAGTACAATTCGCAAGCGTTAAACTAACCGAAGAGAGAGCACGCCTAATTAAAGAGTTATTTGAAGAAAGCGAGTCATTTGTACCGATTTTCTAAAATTAGCATCTCGCGCAGGTGCAAGCAAGACAAAAATCAAATAGCAATTAATGAAAATAATTCTGTATGCTTAAACAAATACAGTGTTTGACAACATTTGTTTCTTCTACAATTTGAATGCTTCTGAGAAGTGACAGGTTGACAGCTCGGGGGACCGACAGCCTCCGTTTGCCATCAGCACCAGTACAGCTTCCCAGCGCGGCCTCGCCAGACGCGGACCTGCGAGGCCAGGGAATGTCAATCTCCAAATCTACTCAGTCCTGGGGCTCTTTGCTGAGACAGCCAGCAAAAATGCTGATTAATCCCAATTACGGTGGTGGCTGAAAGCATCATGCTCTGACCTACGCATTAAAAACCATCTCACTTCCACAAATTATGCTGATATATCCTGCAAAATATCCTACGATGCTGTAAACAAAAGTAACAAGGAGAAGGATACGGTCCGTGGGAGGATTTCTTTACCTTGAGCCGGTTATTTCCAAGATATTCCCCATCCATCTTCTTAATTGCTTTACACACGCTTGCAATATCGCAGTACTGCAGGAACGCGTACTGAGGAACACCGTTCACTTTCTTAATGTCGATATCCTGGGGAAAAAAAAACAAAGCAAAACAATCGGCAGTCAGCAACAGGCCGAAAAGGACATTCAACAGCGTCAACTAGATCTAAGTGGACCTTTTTCTTCAGAGAGACACATGGCACAGCAAGCACTCTTTAATTAATATTTTCTTCAGAGAGAGGATTTAAACAACAGTAGATGGTTAGAAACTTCACTGTTCTGCCGTATCTCCCACAATGGCAAAACCAAATCCTTATTGACGCAGGGAAAGCTCTTCATAATGCAGATTTAAAACTCAACCCCGCAGAAGTAAGCCTGACCTGATCACCAAACAGCAGCTTTAGTTCGCTAATATTATGTCAAGAAGAGACAACTCGGAATCAAAGAAATATAGATTAATTTTTGCTCGCAAAGGCTCACGAGAAAACAACCTGCTCCGATCCTCATTTCTCAGCCAAGAGGCAAGCGGGGTTTCTTTTCCAAATAAATATGATCCATCCTGTTCCTCGAAACAAAGCGATGCCAGATTCGTCTCTTGAACCACCTTGGCACTGACATGGCCAAGGCAAAAAAGTTCCTCAACTTCTGTCGCTGCTGGTATTGGATCCCAAGCCACCACGGGCCCATTCGAAAGTAAGCGCAGTCACGAGAAAGCTCCAAAAGCCTAATAAAGGCTGATTTTAATCAATTTTTAAAAAACCAGCAAGCTTGGAGTTGACATTTGGTTAACACTCAAGCTCAGCACTAGTACTGGAAACGTACTGAGAGCCTCTGAACAAACTCATGATATTATGATTCATTCCGAACTGAAAATAGAAGGCAGAGTGTTTCGTTTTATTTGTTTAAATAGCACGAGCTTCCTTTGTGAGCTACATGCCAACGCCAGCGCACAAATTTAAGCACAAACGTTCCAACGTCCAGGACAGACTAATTTCATGGTTAATAAATTTAGGGACAAGGCAGCAGTTTGATACGGTCTCACCCAAGAGCTCTTTATCTGGGAAAACAGAAGTAAAAAACAGGGAGATTTACACAACTATTAGACTTCTGTAGCCCTGGCCTAATGATTTAAGTGGAATACTAATAGAGGAATACATTTCCAAGAGTCTGAAGTAGCACGATTGCAACCATGGCAAATTGTACTTGACCACTCACCCCGGGCAAGCAATTCCTTCTGACAGGCAAATAAAATATCATTACTTTGCTCATTATCCACCGGAAAGGTTATAAAGCTGGTTCCTTTTGCACCTGAGCTTGTAAGTTTTCACGGAAATCGGGCAAGGCAGCACTGCTGCCGAATTCTGAGCGATTAATAACGTTGAGAGGACAGCACCATTTCACAGAAAAGCCATTTTACGAGACAGTGCACTCCTACTGATAAGCATCTTTATCAGGACAGCTCTGCTGCTGCAACATTAGAAAAGCCGCCGCGTGAATTCATAAACCAGTGTTGATGTCGAGGACAGAGCGGAGGCTGGATGCGCAAGAGCTGCCAGACGGCATAAAATGCAAAGTTTGTATTTGTCCACATCATATAGGGAAGCACGCCTCCCCTTCTTTGGGGGGGGAAGTACATACGGGGTTCCGGGTATGCGTGACTGCTACCTCAACGGTTACAAAAATATTTCAGAACAGAATGAATAAGGCACAGCGCGTTCATAAGCAGCCACAGCTACCACGAGAATATTGTACAGGGAGCATGTAACACAAACGATCAGTGCCGGAACTTAGATCGAATTAATTAAACTGGCCATGGATAGTTACTTTACTTCTCTGGAAAATTTCTCTCAAATGCAACATTGATATGATTTGGCAGAAAGTGGCACGAGGAGAGGAGAGGGGGCTGACTGCTGCTCCGTCTCATTCAGATACGCCTGCTCAGCTGAAAACCCAAATCCCACACGTGCCATCACTGATCCTTGTGCCCAGTGTCCCTTCTGCCCTGTCGTCAGGGCACAGACCGTGACAGCTGACGGCTACTTCCACGCGCAGCAACTAAACCCCTCGTTTCAGAAACTGACAGGGAACTGAGACTTCACAGGGTCGTACTGATTCAACATGAAAATAACACCAGGCGTATTTACATCCCAACTACCTAATTAGGCTTTTCTGCAAACGCTCCCAGACAGCAGAAGATGCATTTCTGGTAAATGCTCCTAGGACTGTTTCTACTGCTAAGTTATCCCCTCAATACACGTGTGCCAAGATTTCACTCTAAACGCAAAGAAAAGCTTTCAGGTATATTCTAGCAAGATGAATGACTCAGATTATTACATAAAGACTGAACTATCTGCCATCGACACTATGATTTACCACCGCTCGTAGCATTTTACAGCGGTGTACAGAAAGAACGGGCGATGACACCATATAGTACAGAGAATTCACATACCACTATCCCACCAAAGCGCTGAAAGATGTTGCGAAGGTCATGGTAGGTGGTTGTTTTCTCCAAGTTGCCAATGAAGAGAGTTCTCGTTGCTTTTGGGTGAAACTCATCTATCCTTTCATCCAACGGACGAAATTCATTCTCGCTTTCTGTTTCTAGAAGCAAAAGAGAGTACGATATTTGTAATGCACGGAGGTGTTTTTCATGTGGGTTCGGTTCATGTTGATTTGTTTGTTCAAGTCTACTTCCTGACAAGCAGATATGATCTGAACAAGAGTAACCAATCTCTCTGACAAAAATACGCAGTACCACATGTGTGAACTGTGTTATTTACACGGCATTTGAAATCTCCACATCACACCACTGGGCGAGTGCTGAGGAATTTGAGCATCCCCAGGTGAAAGGTAGCCGCGGACCCCAACTGCTTCTCTCGAAATTTTTATTTTAACAAATATTAAGGCCTACCATGAATTCAAATCGGGCTTCACTGTACTTGGGGGGGGGGGGACAGCACATGGAAGAAGTTTTGTTTTCACAAATCCATTTTTAAACAAGCAACTGGAGTACAGGCTGACAACCACGTGCTCAATGCTCTGGTTTTCACTGGTCGGTCATTCGGGCTATGCTGCCTTAGCCTCAAAAATGCAGCCGTCGTTAGCTGTTTTAATTAAAAGCAGAAAGCCCAAGCCCATGAGGACTCAGTGCTATGCTTTACACCACCCACTGGCTTCTGCTCGGCTGAGACACGGAAGATGAGATTGTTTCTTCCAGCAGATCCCACTGTTTGAGAAGATGGCAGGATTCCTTCGGTGAGGTTCCAGCCTGGAACTCTCTCCCTGTTTGACCTAAGAGCATCCACTCTTTGTGCTCTGGAATTTATTCTGGCGTATTTCCCAGTTGCTTTAAATTATGTTTCTGCAGAAAGGCCGTTTTAACATTTCCTACTCCTACGCTGCCGCCTCTTCACAACAGCCCGTGAACATGCCCAGCGCGGTGACACGTCCAATTCAAGAAGGGCATGGATCTTACCTGGTCCTATCCAGGCCGTGACTTCAATCTGCATGCCAAAGAAAAGTTTTCCTTTTGAGGCATTTAGTGCTTTTTCCTGGTCCTCCTGCTGTCGGAAGAACACCAGTCCATACCGTTCCTCAGAAGCCCCGTGAATCTGCACCGACGTCACCTTTCCGTACTTCTTGAATTCGTGGAAAAGTCCATCTTTAAGGCTTGTATCTAAACCAAAAAATAAACATTAGTACTATAAAAACGTATTTTTTTACCAATTTAATAGCACCGTAAAAGACATGCAGAAATCCGGTCTTCCTTCTGAGATGTGACTTCACCCAGTTTAACCTGAATCTCAGTGTTCCCAGAAGCGCCTTGTTAATTTTGCCAATGTCCAAAGCCTCTGGCTGATCTCTTTGCCTTGATTTTGAAACCCAGGAAACTACACACGCCAGGTTTTACACTGCTAAAGCTGGCAGTGTCTGGTTATTACTTCTAAAAGACATCCAATTCAAGATGAAGAAGAAATAAACAGTGTTACTTCATCAGTAATCCCATATGGATACTGCACGGAGCAGTTTTCCAAGGCTGGGATGAGGGACCTGGAGCGGAGATCAAAGTTTATACAGCAATCAGTCAATTCAGAAAGATTAACGAGGCAGATTCATCAGATATTGCAAAATCTGACTCACGACCACACAATCTGCCTGCGAACCGTGGGGTGTTTACCTCGGCGATGCGTCACTTCAAGGAATGTAACAGAAATAAAGTCTATAGAAAGAATATTAACATTGTGAGGTATGCTGCTCACAAAGTTAATACATATTATTTTAATTCAGCCAGAGGCTTTGTAGCCATGAATTATAACTGTTTTATAAATGATCCCATGCTGTTTTTTTCTGTGGGATGTCTCCTACAATCAGCACAGAGAAGAGGGAGCGATCGTGTGCACTCCTCAGCAAGTGGTTTCTTGCATTATTTATCATGTAATATTCAACGCCATTACGAATCTGCTCATGGCCGTTTTACAGCACTCACTGCTGCAACAGAAAACCCTGAAGTTTTGGTATATAAAAAAGAAACTGAAGCAGTGGCGAGAATACATGGTCCAAGTTTTAAGAGGAAAAAAAATGAAGATGCTTCAGGTTTTTCCCCGGGAAAATCCACATTATTGCTTCAAAGCACCAGCTCCAGTAGCTGGAAGTGCTCAAGCCCAGGACTCGAGCAAGGGACCTGCAGGATTTCTTAGTCGGGCACTGATGAAGCGATTTTCCCACCGTCACACAAGAACCGAGGCAGAAGCAGAGAGAGAATCTCGTCCTTGGAGGCAGCATGTGGCTGCCACGTCAAAGACACAATAAAGCTTATCTAACCAGTCCTTAACCTGCTTCCTAGTCCTTTTTTACCCCCTATTACGCTTTCCCAGGTGAATTTACCTGTTGAGCGCACTGGAAGATTCTGAACCTTGATCCCAAAACTTTTCCGGGGTTCATCTTTCTCCAGAGATGGAAGCAGCTGGGATGCAGGCGCCGGGACGGCCGTCGACTGGACGGACCGTGCTGGGGACTCGTCGCTGGAGCTGCTGCTGGAGTCGCTGCTGTCAACGGCATAAAGGAAACCAGAGGTGAGTGCACGGAGACGCTAAGTGACCAGAGGACATGGGTATTTTATTTAAAAAGCAAAATGGCAAGAGTTTTCGCTCGCCTAGAGGCCTTCCTCTCTCCTGTGCCTGATGCAGAAAATCCAGTTTCCGTAACACAGCCCAGTTATAGGCAGGAATTCAGGGTCATTCTACAAATATTCTCCTACAAAGCCCTCAGAGGAGACAGCCAGGGAAACGGAATACGGGTAACATGTGAGCTAGATCCTGTTACGCTCCATGACAATGGTGGAGATTTAATTAAGTGTAATACAATGTTGTATCAGCTTAGGAGCTGTGTGGGAAGACCGGAGAAATACAGAGAGGGTACACAGGTTTGCCAGAGCCTGGAAATCCCTCTCAGCGCTCTCACGTACGAAAAAGAAATATTATCGTGCTCTCAGGTGCCGCTGTCAATCTGAGAGTCAACCCTAGAGTTCTCCTTCTGCCTCTTGCATATCTTTAAAAAAAGATCCCTACCTCCAATGATACAAAAATCTCGTGCGAGAAAATCACGGCAAGTTTTTTTCGTCAACCGCTCGAGAACAACCTGGGCAGGTGTGTACGAACCAGCAACACTATCGCTATCTGCAGGCTCAGCCCCAACGGCCAACTTCAGGGTATAAAGAATTCAGACCCAAGAACACCTTTTATAAACAGTAATTGCGGCAGAACGGGATTTGCATATTAGATCATACCAGGAGTCAATCTAATCCACCGACTCTTGACGGTGCAGATCGTTAGATGCTTCACAGGAGAGTAAGAAATACGGAGAATAATGTTATTAAAGCTTGCCCAGTGGGGACACGTCATCTTTTTCAGTGGCTGATTTCTTCCCCGAGGCACGAGGGCTTATAACATCGCTAAAAATAATTTTGTCTGACATAACCCTGGAGACTCTCATTCTCCATTGCACGAGCAGCCTTCTCAAAAACTCTGCTGGAATTTTAACTGGGAGGCAGGAGGGGGGAGATCTGCCACGTACAAAAATAACCCCGTCAGTTTTAAATTTGCTGCTTTCGATTTAATTTTTATGTTCCTCTTCACGTCGCATCAGAAAAAACGATAAGCAAATTTATCTTTTTCTTATCTTAAATTATTTCATCGGCTTCTTATATTCCCTCTTTACATTAAATCTTTTACCTTATTTCTTGTCTTTTCTCAGGGAAACCATTTCAGGCTTCTAGGCATTTTCATGATTTGGTTTTGTGACCTTTTCTACCACACTCCTTTTTTGCGGGGATACAGTTTATATAGCACCAGCGTAACAGCGACGGAGTCATTCTTCTTAAAACATTCCAGAAAACTGGTTTTCTTTCTGAATATCTTGGTGGAACGAGAGCTGCGGCACATTACTAAAAGCCCTTGGGCTCTGTCCCCATTATATTTGGAGGCGCAGAAGAAAAGGCAATCTCTGTCCCAAAATGCTTACAAGCAATCGGAGGAGGATATAAAAACACACCAGACCAAAACAAAACAAGGTCAAAAATGCAGAAGTAATAATAAACACGAGAAACTCTCCTCCCAGTCTCACCCTCTCCTTCCAACCCTCCCGTCCAGTTGACATGGAGCCACTTCACATGTTGGTGCCTTTCCCACACACTCTCCTCCTCCTCCTCCTCCTCCTCCAGCCCCAGAGGAGGAAGTTCAACATCGCTTTGGGAGAGGAGATAAAATAAAATAAAGCCATGCCAGAAAAGGAGTGGAAAACCGAACCCCTTCTCCTGCTCTCCTCTTCCGTGGCGGGCTCTGCCATACACTCACCAAGGGGCAGCCGCCCTGCACCACCCAACCTCATATTTCATACATATATATATATGAAACATATATATTTCCCCTATTAATCTATAGTCCCTTGTGTTTCTCAGCTCTGAATTTCCTACCACCGTGATGCCCGTTCACAGCCTCATTTTTCTTCTAAATTTCTAAAGCGCCTTTCTTTTTGCCTCACCCGCATTTGTGCGGCCTGCTTTCACGCCCTCTTCATTAATGAACTATTTAATTGCTAAAAGTGAAGGCTGCTGCAATTCACTCCTCATCTTTTGCCCATTTAGCCCATACCCTCCGCTTCCTCCCTTTCTGCTAACTCTGGCTCATCCCAAGTCCTCATTAAATTGAAGTTCTTCACAGAATTTTGGGAAAAAGAGGACAAACCCAGACCCAGGTGAACAGGCCTTTGGTAGCCTCAAGGGGTAACACCCGCAATCGCCTGCTACTATGAAATAAATTGGCAAAGACCAGAGCAACTTCTTTTAAGACACAAACATAGTCAGAGAATGCGTGTGGGGAGAATCTGAAAAGAATTCCCAAGCTGAGAGCAGTACCGCCTGGTTCCCCATTTCCCTGGGGAAGGCTAAAATAAGATTTTTAGAGCTGCGGCAGGCCTCTGCCCCTGCACGCGTTTTTACTTTCCCTTCTCGCATCTTGATGCTCAGTGTGATTATGATCAACTATGCACTTCCTAAAACATTTTAAATACTCTACTTTGCTGAGATTGTATGTTTTAAGCAAGAGGCAGCATTGGATTTCTATTTAAGCAACGCTTTAAAATGGGAACTTTTTTTTTTTTTAATGAGGCTTTTTTTTTAATGAGGATGTTTAAAATATGATACATACTGTTAAAATCACAGCATTCCACTGGGAAAAAAAGATAATCTCTGGGTAACACCGTAAGAGGTCCAAGCGATGAAACAGCAGCCTAACAGGGTGATAAATTCCACAAGAAGAGTTTGAATTCCATGCAGCTTCGGGAAACGAGGAACACGCTGCTAATTTCCACTTCCCCAGGGAGTTTCAGGGATCCATGTCCATAAACAAATCAAGACTTTCTGAGACATTCCAGAACAAAAATTCATTATTTCCCGACTCTGCTTTTAGAAAGGGGGAAGAAAAAAAAAATGGCAGCAGGAACAATTCCGCTTTCTTTAGGGGAATTTTCCAATTGAAGAAACGTGGATATAATAATTCAAAAGTCAAAGGTTTTATCTTCTGTGAATAGGAGAATGATGGAAGAGTTAATTATAGCTGCTGTGTCATCCAGTTATAGCACACAGCTGAATCAAAATAAACCATCTGACAGTGAATTATATGTAGTCTCAAGCAGAAGAACAGAACTCCTTTTCAACTACCCCAGCTTTAAAAATATACAAAACTAAAGCACGTAAGCTGCGCGAGGATACGTTCCCAGAATATTAAAATGAAAATATGGCTTTTCTTTTCCCTGTGAGTAATGCTGAAAACAACTGCCCTTTGCCAACTCACAGAAAATAAGTTATTAAAAATTCCTTCTAGCAAAATTAATTTTAGAAGAACAAGCTGGGGAAATTTTAACGTGGGAATATGGCAGAGAGGTTAAAACTACAGCTCTGATAATCTCCCTTCTTAAAAGCATTTCGAGTAATCAATAGGTCTTGGGGCAGGCGTGAAGAAAATGGCTTTGTAACTTCATTTTGCGCTTCCGCTAACAGTATTAAGCCCGCGATGATTTTTTCCAGCAGCAGAGCGTGCTCTGGCACACGGCCTTTTCCCAACACAGGAAAACCTGCTCTTCAACATCCATGTAAAGCCAGCGGTGCAGAATGCCAGCATGCAGCAAAGCTCATCTCCCGAGCTGTCACAACACACGCCTTTCACGGAGAGGGAGCCTGCGCTGGGAATTGAAACATCTCGGGCTCCAGTTGCCTCTTCGGTGGTTTGCAGACTTCTTCTGGTGACGTATGCTCGTTTATGAAGAACTCGAGCAATTAGCAGGGAGGATTTCAGGCGCTCTTTTGTCCAGCCCAGATAGCTTCTAAAATTAGTTTCACTCCAGCTTTTATCATGGCATCACAGCGACGTCAAATAGAGACTTTTGGTTTTACTGGCGGCAAAATCACATGGAAAACCTGAGCTATAAAGGAGATCGTTCTTACTTTAATAAGAAGGTGGACATGAAATCCTTTCCTTGTACATGCACTCTACAAAAAGCATACTTTACGAGCCCTTTTAAAATATTAATCTCCCTTCCATAATTGCCTACAGTGTTTTACAAGCACATAGGACGCGTGTGTTCTTACTCATGGTATTTATCTATGTATCTTTTTCTATCAATCTAGATAAAAATCTATTAATAATCCAGCCCTGAAGTTCTATCCATATGGGCAGAGTCCCAAAGACTCACCGGGTGAGAATCTAGCAACGGGGTTCAGGTCACAAAAATGAGCCCCAAACACGCCCGATTTCAGCACGCTGCAGCTAATTTAGCACACAGAAATTTTTCTTTTCTCACTTAGCACTTAGCAAAGATGACATTCCAAATTCTGGCGCGCGCTGCCTACATAAACAGTCCTCATTTCCACCGAAATATCTCATTTTCAAGCAATTGCATTTTGCAGCTCTGGTAACTAACTATGAAGTTACGCTCCATTTATGTATGAAAAATGAAAGCACTCGAGCGAAGAATACAAAGCGAGCCCTTCTCTTTGTTCCCCGGCAAAAAAAGGAGATAAAAGCGAGACTCCAAACCAGTCGATGGAACAGGACACACGCTGCTTTCCCTCAATGGCAGCTGCGCTGAATCAAGGGATCTCACAACCTGCCCTCCCCTCTTGCAATTTTAAAATGTGGGACAATCGTCATTTCTGTGAATTGGTTTGAGAACGGTGAGTCAGCTGCAAGGCTGGCAACCGCCCTCCTTATGGCAAGCAGGAAACACCGCGGCCTTCGTGGAAAATAGAGCAGAAAGAAGGGTTAACAACGCACTGCGGGTTGCGCACTGCCAAAATTCAGGTTTAAAACCAAAACAAGACACAAAACCAACCTCTGATTGTCAGAGCAAGTGAAGGAAAACAAGCCACCTAAAATCATTTGAAACCCTTTTCAATTTTCAAGGGAACGCATGCCAAATTTCAGCAGGAAAAAAATGTGAAAATGAAATGTTTTGGGGTTGTTTTTTTTTAATAGCTGCCTTCAAAAAAATGTTTAACCAGCACTGGTAAACGACCCAGGATTCTTTTTAGAGAAATACGCAGAGCGATTACCTTTTTTCCTGCCAAAATTAAACTGAAATCAGGAACTCTGCCTAGATCAGCTATGATTCAATACCCTGTCAAAATAATCTCTGAGCAAAGAATTATCTCCTAGAAAGATCTATTCAGGACAATAACACAAGACAACCTCCCTCCGCACGAGTCCCGGCTGACGGCAGGTTGTTCTCACGGCTGATGTCAGCCACAGATTCCCAAGTCGGGTCAGGAAATCCAAAGTTAATGTACAGTCGGAAGGAACAGGAACCCTTTTTTCTCGTCCCTCCCTTTCCAGATCCGAGTTAAGTCACCGTAGATGATCTCTATGCAAAAAACACCAGCTGCAAAAGTCGGCTAGTGACAGGGCTGTACAACCAGCTCTATCCAGAAGACGCAAATCCTTGGGATACTTCATATATCGGCAATCAGCTTTGGAAAGAAACTGCCAGTTAGATTTCTTAGGTCTGGGAAAACGGCACCGGAAAACTGGTCAAAGCATCCTGAATGCGCCAATGTGGGTTTTTTTGGAAAAAAAGAATTAAAAAAACCTGATTATTGCAAGCCAACACCCAGCAAAAAATATCACGCTAACTGCTTAAAAAAGACAAACCTTAAGAAATGCATCATATTCCATTCTAGTTACAGATTAAAGGATCTTTGCCCATGACTTCTCTTCTGGTTGAAAAATGGTATATTGAAATAACATATGCACAGGTTTACTATAGGTTGCTATTTCTGTCCTACTACTAAATACTACATGAATCTAAAAAGGTATTTAACCAGAATTTCCTTAATTTTCTACACATGTGCAAGACCAAAAACACAAGTTGAATTACACGTGGCATAATAGGAAGGGCAAGTAACCCATTCCCACAAAACTCCAGGTTACTCCAAGAATCCAGCCAGCTGTCTGCCACATTCGAGGAGGAATAACCACGATGAAAATTCGAGGTCTGGGCAGAGGGTTAGCATCTCTTTGTCAGAGCAGATTCCAACGGTGACCTAAATATGCAGGTAGTTGTTTTGTACACACGATGCGTCCTGCAGAACACCAGTCCACCTCAGCGTATTTGTAGGGAAAAAAAACAACACATTTCTCACATCTACGGAAATAAATATAGGGTTGGTTTTTTCCTAGTTAAAAGGAGTTGTTGAACGCCAAGTGAAAGATAGCTGAAAAGCCAGTCAAACATCTAAAGTTTGTTTGTACGAAGAGATGAACGAAGAGGCAAGAAGTTGTTACCATATTTTGCAGGCTAGAGGCGAGCAGCTGAAGGGGCTCGGCCCACACACACACCCCACAAAGAGCTTGAACCCCGCTCTTCCATTTCATAACAACGCTTTACACATTTAATAAGAATAGACGCAGACTCGGGCTGCTCGGCGTGAGAGGGTGGAGAAAGCAAGCCGGGGAGCTCCACCTAATCATATCCTCTCGGTGTAATTACCCTGTGCCCATCACCCTGGCTTCCAGCACCTTGGGAGCCCGTGGTGCAGAGCACGCCGGGATGCGACCGCATGACATTCTTGGCATCTTCTCAAGCTGCCGAGAACTCGCCACCCAAGGAACTTTGGTTTGTGCATGTCACACACGCAGCCTCAGAAGTATTTAACAACACACAGCTATGATAAAACAATCCACCGAGGGGAAAGAAAAAAAAAAAAAAGACCTACTACATGTAAAAGGAAAACAGTCAGAAAAAGCATGCAATAAATAAAAAAAAAGGATTTACCACTCTGTAGAAAGATTATTAAATACTGCAGACAAGTGGAATTAGGTCATCCTCTTTCCCTCAACTTTTTCTGTCTTACCACACCCAGAAAGGCGACTTAAGAAATCTCCTGCTGGGCTGGAATCCTAAATTGAAAGAAATTAAATTAAATGATGTTTAAAGGCCATGGGAAAGTAGCACAACCATGACAACTCGCTGTCTTTTAGCCGGTCAAATAACACAGACCGTTTGCAGTATTTTTTTCAATCTTCGACCAGTAATTTTTTTCAGATACAGTCTCCAGATAGTATTTACCATGTATTTAACCCACATCAAGTGACTGGTTTATTAACACTGCATTTTAATTTCTGTGACTGGACATACTAATATATTTACTTTAGTAATTTTATCATGATGTCTGACACCTGACCTTCGATGAGAAACAGCAGGCTGAAATGAATCACGGAAAAGATGAAGATGCTGCTCAGAAGGACAGAGGACCTTTCCCACCTCCAGAACCACCTTCCCCCTGGAGCCACGTGCTCTGAGAGTTTCAAGACAGCCATGGGCTCCTTTTAATTCTTCCCTGCAACTAAACAATCCGTTGCTAAAAATATGTATGTTTATATTAATCCCTGTCTGGCTGAGGGAGACTGTGCCCAACCCACAGTCAGCGTTACCACCTCGCTCCTCGACCTACGTCCCTCTGTCCTCAGGCTTGAACTTCATACAGGCAAGAATAAAAATCACTAACCTGGGGGGGGGCAAGTCTTGGTTACAAACACATCAGTTTATCTACATAGCAAACAGCCGACTCAGCAACCAACAGCTTACTACTGCTGGGAGGACGCCACTCAAGCCCTCTGCTCCCCGCGCCGGCTGTTCACTTGGCCGTGGATGGGTTTGGTGTTGAACTTGGGAGCAGCTGGAGATGCCTCCCCAGTCGCCGCCTTCTCCAAACTGGGACGGATGCTCCCAGGGAACAGCGGGACCGCTCAGGCTCCAAAAGGAAACCCCGGGAAGCCGGAGGAAATGCTTTCTCAGCAAACGGCCACAGTGACGGAGCTCAATGCTGGGAAAGATTAAAGTCATCGAGGCCTTGAGGGTGAAGTACAAAGCCAGCTCTTTGGTGCAGCTTTCCCACAATTAAACTTCCACCGATGCAAAGAGGGAAGAAAGAGGGTGGGTGTGAGAACGCACAAGCCCAAGGAGCCTCCGTTTTTTAACATCACCTTCATCGAGGGAATCCTTGGGTCAAGAACCAGTCCCTGTGAGAAGTCCCGCTGCAGCCATCCCAAACTCCCACCTCCTCCCACCGCACCGGGATTCAGCCAAATTATTTCAAGTGCCGCCAGGACCTGCCTGCAGAAGAGCTGCTGCTGAAGGCTGCCAGCACCGATAAGCCTGCGATCGCAGCTGTTTTTAAAAGAAAATAGCGGGGCAGAGTTCACCGCTACGGCGGAGGAACGGCTTGTTCTGTCTAGAAGGAAAACTGCTTTCAACCCCTTTGGCCAAACTTAGCGTAATGCCGTTAAAGTAAACAGCTTTTGCCAGCTATCTGCAGACGATCTAAATTAATATTTTGCAACTGTCACCTCAGAGCATATGAAATCTTTTTTTAAAAAAAAATAAAACATTTTTGTTCAAGACTCATGGGAGGTAGGTATGTCCTAACATCCCTGCACTGCAGATGGAAAAATCAGGTAAGAGGAGGCCAAGGGCTTTGCCCAAGGTCATTCAATGAATCACCGAGGGAGCAGGCGGAGAAACTTGATCTCCTGGCTCGCGGGAGGCCAAATCATTTCAAAATACTGAGAAAGCAACATTTAAAGGCAGTTTCCTAAACAACAACTGCACTGCTTTCATGAAGGGATCTACTAAGCATCTTTTAAAAAAGAACTACCCTACTCCAAGTGCTGTCCATAAGCCAGGAGAGTGAAATGCCATTGAAAATGCAACCACTACTGCGTCCAAGTATGTTACTACATGTTTACTTGAGTAAAAAGCAACTTCTTTTGCCTTAAAAGCCCTGAAAAATTATTTCCTGGGAATAAACACTTCTTAATACAATTTTAAAAGTATTCGGCCTTAACTATATTGACGTCATGTCGAGCATTGGACCTTTTTCAGAAGAAAAGCTTTTTTCATATATACTGAAACCAAAAAACCCCCAGGTTATTTTCAGCCTTGCAGAGGTATAAATGCTTTTTTTAACAAAAAACTGTTGGTAGAGCACAACAAACAGAAGCAGAAGATTAATTCTGTTTTCGCATTTTAGAAAAGCATCACATTTTGCCTTAAAAAAAGCCAACCCTGGCACTATTTTTATGCCCAACATCTCGTTTGCCTGGCCCCACGCCTGCCCCGCTCCTTACCTGCTGCTCCCCAGGGCCGCTCTCCCTGCCCGCACGGGCACCCAGCCCCTCACCGTGTCCTCTGCCCTGCCGAAAGGCGGGTGAGATCGTCGCCTCCCTCGCCAAGGCGCTGGTTTCCAGCGTTAAGACAAAATGCCATTTGTTGCAATTCCCTGATTGGGAGCCCTTTTGAAACGGCGCCTCCTCTCTTATAAACAAATAGAATTGTTCTCGGGACGGGAGCTGCAATGGAAGGCATGCCAAGATGCACAGCTGATAAACAATGCCTCTTAAGTAAAACTGGGACCATGCGAAGCTTAATATAGAAATTCCATTTATGGCAGATAAAGCTGTGGAAGTTTAGTACTTCTAAAAACGGTCACCATTGTCCAAAGAGCAAAATCTCAAAGAAAACGGACAAAGCGACCCTAGTTCTCCATCAGAGAGAAGTACATTTGCTAAGGGTGTTTTTCAAATGGAATTTCTACCTCCTACCACCTTTTAAAAAAATGCCAAAGAGATGAAGGGAAGAATATTTCTTATTTTTTTGTAATATCCTTTTTTAGACCAACTACAGCAACTGGAAGATGCACAAGAGCACTTCGTCAAACCAGAACGGTAGCTGCGATGTTCACGTAAAGGGCTACTTAAAATGGAAGGCCTGGGAAAAAAAATGTCATTTCTGTGATCTCAGCCGGCATACATTATGAAAGAGAAGACATTTGATGAGTTGTATGCTAAGGATTAATTTGCCATTTAAAAATGCAGAGAACAGATGGATCTCTTGGCTAGGACTATATTTGGGAATTACTTCATTTTCAGCCCACATGCAAATAAAAATACAACTAAAAGTAGAACTTTCTGTGAAATTTCACATGGGTAGAAAACGCTTAAGTCACGAAAATAAAAAAAAAAACCACGAAGATCTTTGTATGAAACAGGTAAAATGCTACAGCCTAGCGAACGTATTATCATGTTGGCGGGGAAAACATGCTTTGACATTTGTCAAGCAACTATATAGAGTAATGCCAACCTTAGAAATTTACAAAAAAAAAAAGAAACACACAAAAAAACCCAATATCATATGACAGAGTGGTTTTTGTGTTTGCCTCTGAAGAGTAGCTTCTGAAAAAGCACCCTATTGTAATTTAATTCAGCAGTACTTGTTATGATTTAGCGATTAAACCTCTACATGGTCAAAAGTCCAGGGACTCCCCTTCGCAAAAAATCCTGGCCCATTTCCATCACACAAACTAGAGATTGTAAAGCAAGGATGAGGACTTAGATATTTGTGGGGAAAAAAACGCAAAAGTAGGGAAAAACACAAATGAAAAATGCCTTACGTCCTCACAACTCCCGGGATCGACTGCCTTTACCCCCCTGGCGTCCACACCACGCGGCAGCACATAGTTCCCAGGGCTGGGAAAGGAGGAGCAGCTCCAGTGAAGCAGTTCAGCTGGTAGACTGGAGATGACAGGACAGCAGAAAAGTCCTCCCTGGAATTCCCACACGCAAAGCCTACATGCCCCACCTGTGCGCTTCCCTTACGGGATTTAGCACTGACTTTAAAACCTCCAAACCATAGCAGCACGGCGAGGCGCAGTCTGCAAAGCCACATGTTCAGTATTAATTAAACATCTTCCTTTTTTTTCACACGTGATTTCTAAAAGTTACAAGGCAACTGCATACTAAAAAGCAAAACCAACATAAACTACTTCTGAAATGATTGGTAGATAGCATCTCTTTGTTGGAGAAACACAACCAGCCATTCCTCACTTCCCTCCGCCTCCATACAAACAAACAAACAGAAAACTTACACCCAGCAAAGCCCCGACTGGCGCAGGACGTCTTCGGCGTATTCCCGGACTCTGAAACAGGGATAAACGCAGCTCCACGCGTGTTTAGAAAGCGAAGAGGAAAAGAAAATTTCTACTAACCCGATAGCTTCCTTTCTGCGACTATTCATCCTTCACAATCCAGACAACAGGACATACCAGGCAGCAAACAAACATCGAAGGGAGGGACTAACTTCAAAGCAACTGGGTAAATCTTACATAATTTGAGGGTTTGAGATCTTGCGGCAACCTCTCACCAAACGAGGTGTCAGATGATACGAGGAGGTCAAACCTGTAGCAGCCGGAATAAGTAGGGCACTTTGCATCTCTCCGTCGGCCCAGCCCGGCACCATTTGTCCATGGGGACCCCGGTGCTGCTTGTTCTCGGGAATTCGCTTTCAGGAGGAGAACAGAGCTTTTCTTTCACACCTTATCGCGCCAGAAAAAGCTTTCTACTCTCAAGCGGACAAAAGATAACAAAATACGTGAACGCCCTTATTGCCAGGATCCGCGCCTTAATTCCTCTCCTGATTTCTAAAGTGTTTGATGAGGTTTTCATATTTTTCCCCAGGTATAAAAGCGATGAAGATTACTGGGCATCTGTGGAAAATACAATGCAACTGTGGAAGAAACGAGACAACGGCCCTGAAAACCACTCGTAGAAAGGATTCTCCAAAAGGTACTTTTGCTGCCATCCTAGATTTCTGAGTAGCCATTTCCATCCAGCCAAAATCATTGCTTTGAGCTAAATAAAGCAACGGCACACTGAACCCCGGACATTTTTCCAAGAGAAGTGTTTGAAAGGCTCCAGGTTTTGCTTCCCTGAAGAGAAGAGAGGGCTCGAGGTTGGAAGGAGATGGGGTATTTGTTTCTGAAACCCAGCAAACATCGGGAAACAGAAGAACAGGTCCCCTACCTTTGTTACAGGATTGTTGCAAGAAGGAAGGATTCATAGAGAAGTCTTGTTTCTTAATGCTACGCACACTAAAAGGGCTATTTTTGTTCTTCTATTATGCACTTAATAAATAATAATGCAGGGTTTTCATGTGTTTTATTAATATAGCACCTACACAGTGCACATCTCTTCCTCCTTTTGGCAATTCAGCTTTTGCTTCCCCTGAAAGATTTGAAAAAATTAGGACTACGTCCTGGCACACAGAAATTGTTGCTCCTCTGTACAACACCGAAGCCCTTGCTTCTCTCCGAGTCTGTGATTTTCCACTCGTAAACGTGCGGCATCCTCTCCTCCGAGCGGTACTACCAGCTGACCATAATGATCTGGAGAGGGATATCTAATCGCTCGCTAAGAAGCTTTCACGCTTAAAACCTTGATGCCATCATTAGTGGTTTCAGCACTTGCGACATCGTGGACGGACTGCGCTTGATGCTTGGACGTTAAGGGCCAACCTAAGTGCATCAGTCACACCATTAATTCAGTCGGCAAAGACTGAGGGATTATATTCTTTTTCTTCCCCCCAGTAAGGTTTATTTACCATTAATTCATATCCTTAAGACCTTATTTTAAGCACAGCATGTTCTGCCTAAAGTTGTTTTTAAGGTTAATGCCCATGTCTTACAAATACGCCTCCAAGAGAGCTGTTAGGTTTTAAGGGGAAGGTTCTCCTCCCGAAGGCATTACAGTACCGGCATCCACGCCTCTGGCAGAGCCAAAATCATCCTCTTTGGGAAAAAACACCCAAATCCCTGTATCTACAAGTCCGACCTTTAAGATGTGAAGGGATGCTCTGTCTACGCTTTAATGGAAAGACGTATGACTGAACACAGGCGGCGGGTGGATTTTTCCTTTGATCATCATAAATGACTGGTATTTTTTCAGGAAGCATTCAGTACGGCCTTCCTCTTTTGCTATTCATCCCTCCACGTGAATATTCATTACAAATTATTAAACTGCTCATTATTCCGAAGGTCTTGACAATGGGAATCCTCTCCCCCACCTTTCGGTGCCTATAATGTACGTCTCCATCCGAGCTGTCTAGACTCCCTTCATCATCAGCGCAGACAAGCAGGCACTTCCAGGCTATGATCCCTCTAATCTATTTTAGCGATGATTCACATCCCAGTTGTATTTCTCTCGAAGAAAAGGGGAATCTGGACCATTCACACGGAGGGAGGCACCCAACACAGCCTATCGCACTTCCCGGTTTCCCTGTTTTGTTTGGCTTTTTCAGGGTTTGCTTTCCCCTCGCTCCGTCGGCGTGCAGCAGGAAGAGAACAGGAGGCAGATTTCTTCCTGCCTTCGGGATCCCTCAGATGGAGCTTCTGAGAAGTAACACGGCCAGCTTCAACTTCCCTGACCTCAGCTAATTCTTTCCTTCCCTCAGCCTACTCAAGATGATTAAGCAAAATACTTGGAAGGAAATCAAAGCCTTAAAAATGCAATTAGAAGTGACCATTTTGTTAATACGCGCGCGCGCGCAACCCCAAAGTCAAATCCAATCTACCGACAGCACCAGACCTTCCCCCGTGAAGGAAATCAATCCTCAGCAGCTCCCACGGGCTTCACAAACAGCCCAAAACCAGCCAAACTCAGGAGGATGACATCTCCCCCGACGCTGGCCAGAGCAGTGCCTTCCACACGGCTCCGGCTTTTCCCACCCTTCCTAAAAAACGATATTAGGAAGACCTGAAATTGCCAAAGCTCACACCAGATACCGGCTCCTGCAGCTGTCCACTGGTGACTTAGAAGTGTTATTTTTAAAACACAGCAGGTCTCTCTGCCCCAGCAGACGATAAGGCGAGTTCGCACGAGGGTCTGGATTTAGCCACCAGAAACCCTCATATTTGCTAACAAAGTCTCTGATCTAACTGCAAGAAGCCTTTACAGCATTAAAAAAAAAATTATCTCTTAAACAGAATGCAACACAATAAAGTCGTCTGAGATGATCTAAACAGTTATTCCTGTAATAAAATAGCTACATTTTTGTAGGACCCCTTTCCTTTGCTTCCATCCTCCACACAATGCATTTTTAAGACTCCCAACCTGAAATTTATTTGGAAAAAAAATAAAAAAGGAAATCTTTCTCTGCCTGTAGAGGCAAAGAAATCAAACACACGTTGAAAAAGCAGGAGCAGCAGCAGCTAAGCTTCTGGGCCCTGCTACAGAAACAAAGACTGACTGGCCAGATTTAGATAAACACCTACTTCTGCAAATTTAGGAAGAGGCTTAATTGCTTTGTCATTTAGAGCCAGCAATTACCAACTATTACTGGGAGCACTGCAGGAGATAGGGGGGGGTTATTAATTGTCACAAAACGTCCACTCTTTTGGGGACAGCTCAGGCAAAGAAAACTACATATAAAATAAAACAGCCACTTAACTTGATTTTATTGTATAGTCATATAAAAGATGGGGGGTGGGTTCTTCCAGAGGGGCTAGCAATGTTGAAATTTATATTTTATTTTGCAACTACGTCCTACCTGCTTCATACCACAGCAGTGGTGGGGTTAAGATGTGGGAGTAGGCTCCAAATTCGCCCATTTGGGGGGATTTTTGGGGCTCATTCCTCTGGCGGGGGAAACCGGTGCTAATTTCTGGAGTAGGGAGCGTGTATGGCACCGAAGGAAGGTTTTAAAAATAAAAAGTGACGTAAAACTCAAAAGGTTGAGACGGAGAGCCTGGTTACCTCCCTCAGACCTGGATTTTACAGAGGCGCTGCTGTCTCACTGCGTAACCACGGCGCTTTCCTGCGTTTGTGTGAGGAAAAAAAAAAATCTTCACGAAAGAGCGAAAGCCTCTCCAGCGTTAGAGGTTGGGGTTTTCAATATATTTAAAAAAAAAAAAAAATACAGGGTTTTTTTTGTAGAAAGCGGAGGTATTTTTACCCGGCGGGTTTCCAGGGCGGCTGAGGGGCGGCGCGGGCGGCCCCGCCCCGGGGGCGGCGCGGCGGCGGGCCCGGCCGGCTCCCGCCGGTTCAGACCGGTTCTCCGCCACAAACAACCCGCCCCCCCGCGCTGGCTGAGGCGGCCCCGGCCCGGGACTGCGAGACCCTCCCCCGACAAAGGCAGCGCGGCGGGGGAAACACCCGCCTTTGGCTTCCGCACACCCGGGGGAGCCGCTCCCCCCCACCCGGCTGCGCCGCCATTACAGCGCCGGGCCGGGCTCCCGCCGCCACCGGAGGCTGTGAGAGGCGACCTAAAAGCGGCGGATTTTCAGCGCGAGATAAAGATCTATTATGCAACGCACATTTTTAATAGATTACTCTAGAGTATACAGATGAGGTAATGCGAGTTGGCGCCCTCCCCGAGCCGCTCTGTCAGCAGCTCGGCGGCGGCGGGGCTCGGGCGGGAGAGGACGGCTTGGCCTCCCTCAGGGCTGAGGTGACCGATGGGCTGTCGCCGGGTCCCCTCCCAAGGGGACGGGGACACCATTTGCTCGCCAGCTGCGAGGAGATCTTAGATCCCAGCCGATAGATTGCTTTTTTTTCTTTTTATTTCTTTTTTTTTTTTTCCGCGGGAGGATCTATTTATGCGTAAACATGCACATACAGGTAGGCTTTTTAGGCCGTTTTGAAGGAGGGAGTTTAGTAAAGGTTCGCTTTCTGTATTTTTATCTCGGCACGAAAATACCTCCTCTCTCTTCAAAGCTATCTGAAAATTTTCTGCCTGTGCTCAATTTCAAGAAACTTGATATACTCCCAAGGGTGGAAAAAAAAAGTGTTTGAGAGGATGGGCTAGGTTATATTTAGATGAGAAGCGACGCAGGCTGACATGAACAGAAACATAAGAAAGAACAAAGTGAAAATGCTCGACAGTTGGTAACAAAAACCTGAAAGCATCTGAGTTACATTTTTTTTTAATTTTCCTTTCCCTAATTCACATTTCCCAGCACAGAGAGAACATCAAAGCAGCACTTGGCTTTATGTGAACAAAAGGTAAAGATTAGGTGTTTCACCTGACTCTTAGAGGATTTACTGTTGCTTTTGTGTTAATTGAAAAGGCGGCTTCCCACTCTACGCAAATTTCTTATTTTTTTTTCTTTTTAAATCTTAGCCTAATTCTTTTTCCCATACAAATAGGAGCATGCTCAACCCTGAAGCCTGTTCTACAGGCAGAGAGATTAAAAATATTCAGGTGATCTTTGCAGTGCAAAATTTATGTGGAATTACTGAACATCAGCAAAGGCCATCTCACAGATTCTTAAATAAAGACCAAACAGCTGCATTTAACCTCATTCTTCCTGATTTTTCAGCTGTCCCCAGCAGAGGCATCTCTCAACCCACTCAAAAACCCTACATCCCATTCTAAGTCAGTGATTCATCACTTGCTGGCAGACAAACTAAGCGGAAAAGAGGAGATGAAGACAATGGCAGGGAAAGGTTTGCATTATGTAATGAAACTAAATTCACTATTTTCTACTTTCACTTCAGTTGTTTAAATAGGCTAAGAAAGTCCCCAACAAGACAAAATAGGCTGCAGCCTCCATGGGAGGTTTCAGGGAGCCTGTTTTTCCCATGATTAAAATTCTCTTGGCACTATTTTTCATCAGTTTATTTCAATATTAAGACACATAAAATAACACATGCGTATTCCTTTCCAACTGTAACTCATTGCTCCAGAAAGAATTTCATCACCGAGAAATCTGAAATTAAAAAACAATCTCTAATTACTTTATGAAAGCCTTGCCCACTTGTCTTTAGAACTTTTAAGTATAGCTATCACAATTATTGAAAAAAAGCCATTTTCAAACATCCGTACATGCAACTTCTTACCACTGCTTATTCCAGCAGTACTGGAATCACTGCACTCTCCTAGATTTTGATGAAAATAAAGTCACTTTGTGTCTAAGCTGAAGTTGCTTTTTTAATTCCAGAGCAAGATCTATTTTACATTACAAGCTATAGGAAATTATTCATATCCAGTAAATCCCCCAACATCCTCGACACCAGACAACCGAATAAGCGCTCTTAAGAAATAAATTAGAAGGCAAAAGGAAATCTCAGGTTGCGTATCTGTAAATTCAAACACACATACACATGCAGTGTTCACACTTGCACATTCTGGACATCACCTACAGGGAATCACACACTTCTGCCAGGAATTTGTAAATAAAAATCCCATTTCGACAAGGTGCTTTGCCACGCGCCCAGCTTTTAAGAGCGAACGGTCCCACCGTTCAGTGCCATGTGGTTCAGTACATCGCTGCAGCAAAGCTTTAAAAATAATCACTAACACATGGAACAGTAAGAAATGTGTAAAGCCATTTGACATTACGTAACTGAATAAAAATGCAGAGAAATTTTAGCACAGCAGAACACCTCGACAAGCAGCCCAGAAAAGATGATTTTCCACAAAAAAAAAAAGGGGGGGGATTTTTTTTTCAGGAGGTTGGGCAGGGCACAAACAAAATCTGGTTTGCTTCCCATGGGATCCCGCAGCTTCCATGCATATGTAGCTTCTTCCATGACACAGTGCAGAAAATATGTTTGCTAATGTATCATTTGTGGTGCGCGTTCAAATCAACAAAACAGAGAAATTAAGGCTTCTGGAGGCGGAAAATTCAAGTATCATTTTTGAGGGTTTGTTTTTTACTCTTTCAAGGTGATTAAAAAAAAACATTGATCCTTGTCCATAAACATGGGTGGGGAATGAGAAATCTCACGTTAAGACAACTTCAAAACATAAACTCTTCCTCAAATCCACCTGAAAAGGTGGTTCACGCAGAAAACATTCACCTCCACCAGCCTCCCCACCTCGGCCCAGCGGGCAGCTCCTGAGGGGCCACAAAATACACCAAATAAAGCCCCACTTCAGAGAATATGGTTTATTTTTACCATGTCCTTTTTGGTCTTCTACATTATCCCCTTCCCCCCCCCCATCTTCTACATTACTCCCTTGCAGCTCCCCTTACAAATGCTGTGTAAAGACCTCTGAATATACATTTAAAGCGAAGCTTAGCTAAGATCCGACACAACAAACTCCAAAACTTTATGGAATAAAGGCACTTTTTTTTTTTTAAAGCAATCCGTGGGGCATCTTGCCTCACGTTGTTCAGGAAAATCACCTCTGTTGAACGAAAGTCTTAATTTACTTCATGCAGCTCTTCAAAAACCACGAAGAACGAAGCCCCAGCTTCTCCTTCGCTACCTTTCTGCTGGTTTCTCCCAGCACCTGAAGGACGCACAGAAATTCCCACGAGTGTTTAACACCCACGCGTTTTCCCAGGCTCCAGCGTTTGTCCCCAAACACGGACAGGAGCGTGGGTAAGACCCACCTCTCTGAGCAAACACAACTTGCCTCTTCCACCCTGCCAGTTGAGACAGACACGACGAGACTTGAGTGACAAAGCTCTTCAAGGCGTACAATTTCAGAAGAATTCAGCGTCATAAAGACCTTAATAATTCCACAGCGTCACAAAATTGGCCATTTCCACTTATAATAAAGCCCTAAGAGGATCTCCAGTTTGCTAAAACCCCTGAGAAATACTACGGAAATTGCAAGAAGTAATTCTTTCGCAGACAACAAACAACCATCCGTAGTTATTCCAGATAAATCCCACTCCAGAAATGAAAAATAAGATACAGAATTTGGTAAATCAATCCAGGGATGACACAGCCAGAATTTACAACCCAAGGTACGGAGGATGCAAATAAATTTCTGCCTGGTCTGGGTACGTGAAACCTGAATATATGGCACAGCAAGTGGGTGCACCTTAGCAGTGAAAAGGGGGGGAGGCAGCTTTCACTCACCACAGGGTACGAGGGGCTTACATATTTACATTGCTAAATTCAAAAGTGTGTTAAAAAGCAATCAGAGAAGTCCACCTGTGCTTTAAAAGACTTCGAGGCAAGGGGGGTTTTGCTTTACAACATAAAGATACGGTGAAATGTTAATTGATATCTAAGTCATTGCTCAGAAACATGTAAAACTCCTTCCTGATCCTTCAAAATGAAATGTATTGTCCACCAGATTCTATTCCTTGCTCTATTGAATTTAAATTTACTGTATTAGTAAGAAAAAAACACGTTTACTTCCCTTTCCTCCCGGAGTATCATCTATGTTTCCATTACTCCAACTAGAAATTGCCAAGAAAATGAAATGTTAAAAGCTCAGCAGATACTGCTTATCTTGTGCTTAAATCTTTTAACTTTATTCCAGTGGGATCGTATTTAGTCCTCGCAAATGCCGAGCAGTATTTCATCCCTTCTCAACATCCCCACAATGACATTTTATAAACATTACGAGTTTCCTGGACTCCCCTCTATCCATTCTGCAACAAGCAAAGGAGCACCAGAAGAGAGATTTTTTTTCCTGCTTGGCATTTCTTTAAAACCTGAAATGTAACCAGGCCTCCTTTCATCTTCTCTAGGTTTTTTTCGGAGACCTCTGGAAGTCTCACCAATTTTTTTTAAACTGCGATAAGTGTGAAAATCTTTTGACAAAGGGTTGCCTTTACCTAAGCGTTAAGATCTCTTTGAGAGAGAGGTGTAGCAATAAACAAACAAGCCTTCAAAGCAGCCTAAAAGTCATCTCAAATATTCTAGAGGTGCCTCTCTCTCCATCTGCTCTCCAGCCAAGACAGGACCTGGATTTCTAAATCCAGGAGGAGAAAACAATTAATTAAAACGTAAATAAATCTTTGCACAGTTCTTTATAGACATCGGGAGCGTGGGGTGGGGAACTCAGAAGAAGAGAAACCGATTTCCTCATCCTCCCTTCTGCACGCTCTCCCCAGCATCAGCCCATCTAACCCTTCCACAAGGTCCAACGTTCAAGCAGGTATAATTTTATGTGAGTAATTTTATGTGAGTAATTACCTTGATTAGAGAGTTACCAGCGGTAAAATTCCATTCATAGTGATAATCAAACGTTAAGTATTTATTATACTGATACACCTATTTACTTAATGAATATTTTCAGTTTTGGAAAAGAACTGGTATGCAAAGGAACCATTTCCAACTGGAAACCCTGCTGAAGAGCAGAGCCCTTCACCAAACAGAGCACAGAACAATTATGGGTGCAACGGTAGCTTCTTGGTTTCCACTCTTAGGGTGAATTTACTCTTAAAAAGGTAAATATCCGAGAGGCATTTTAACGTTAATTTTCAAATTACTAAAAGAAATCCGATTATTGGCTCTAGGAGTCTCATTTTTTGCCTGTACATAGTTTATAAAGCCACACAAATAGAACTATTGTGACTATCACAGAACCAAGGACAGGGATGTATCACTGGGAAATGCATTCCGGGGTTTGGTTTTTTAAAATTTTTCCAAGGCTATGATTTTCGCTGAGAGACAACAGGGGGAAAAGAATGGAAAGACAATTTATCAACCTTTTAAACGTTAGTGGTGGTAGCGAATGAGAGGAAACCGGATAATAATAATCATTTCCCAAAGTATTTTAAAATGTGTCCTGTAAGCAGCTGACCTTCAAATTTGCTTATTCCCTCACTTAAACCAATGAAGTATTTACCCCATTCCCCAAGCACACAGGCAGTGGCCAGGGGTGCAGCGAGGCCTCGTGCCCATACATCCCCGCCTTATGGATGCTGCGCAGATCCACCACGGAAAATAATTAACAATGGCAACAGCACTGCCCTCGGATCTGCTTCGTGCCAACTTAGCCTTTTTAGGTTTCACGCCGGTTTACTTCTACATCAACGAATAACGCTTTGCCATGAAACACCTTATATTTTCACAGCCCGGGCTCGCAACTCCTCAGAAAATGACCCGCAAAACCCACAGGACGGTCGCTTTGGGTCGAGCAAGGCGCAGTGACCTACCTGTCGCTGCTGGTACTGCTGCTGCTGCTGATGGAGTCGCTGCTGGAAGATCTGCTCCGGGATCCGCTGCCGCTGGGGGAGCGGGTGGGCCTGGACGCCTGGCTGGCCAGCCGCTGCGGGGACTGGGTCCTGGACTGGGAGGAATGCGGCGACCGACTCCGGCTGTGCTGGTAGTTCCTCTCCGGCCTTCTGCCTCGTACCTCCCGTGTAATATCATCCCTGTAGATATCCCTGTGTACCACACTGGGCAATGTAAACTGCTCCCGGGCCCTAGGTTCATAACGGGGGTCGTGAGCATCAAAACGGTTTGGACTTCGACTCCGAGAAGTATAATAGAGCCCGTGTTGTAAAGTCCGCTCTCGAGGATCTCTATAGTAATCCTGATCGTAATGTCTTGTCCGATCAAATCCTCCCGTCCCCCGCTCATGGTGTCCATAGGCACTATGTTCATAAGCACGCTCCCTGTTATCTGAAGCCCTGCATTTAGGAAGGGGGAAAAATACTTCATCAGAAAGGGGCAAGCACAACTAAAAGCAAATCATGCAAACATTCACGTCAGCACTGAACTTATTTTTGCGACTGCTTCTCCACTAAATAGCAATAACCTAGCAAGCAAACACTGACAAACTTAAAAACATTTTACTTGACTCCAAAGTTATATTCGTATACGATAAAGCTGAGCAATCATTTCGGTTTAATCACGATATCGGGCTTTCATGACCAGCATCTTGCCTGCACAGGAAAAAAAAATACTGCTTTCCAGTGCAGAATCCTCATTTGTGTTTTTTTCTTTTAAATTCTGTAAACAAGAAAAACTTCGTGTTTGTGGACATCATAATTAACTTCCCCCCCCCCCCTCCATTTTTGCTTAAGAGCTTCAGAAATTTTCCTGGAATTTGGTAATTACTGGAGAGCTCTTCTAATTATCCTTCCGCAAAAATGGCATCGCAAATTGGGCTGTAGCCATGAAAGCCTCCGTGCGAAGCATGACCCAGAGGTAAGAAGCTGCTTTCAAAAGGGGTAGCATAACCCATAGAGAAGACCCAGAAAATTAGGGGGTTTTCTTGTTGCTGTTCTAAAACATTTCGTCCTCTTAGAGGGAATTTTGCTTTTATCAGACTGCCAGACTCCATTCTCATCAGAGCTGCATACGCTAAAGAAACATCTTGATTACTAATGTCAGAATATTTAAATTGCAAGGGTGCAGGCCCCCAAAAGACCCTACGCAAGGAGTATAAATTAAATTTTTCAGTAGGTGTTTTTGTTTGTTGAGACTGCTATTGTTACTGCAATCACAGAATTTCACAAGCACACTACTTTCCCAAGGAGCTAAAGTCCATTTTCTTTCAGTATTTCCAACATTTTGTACGTCAATCGAGAAAGGCTCTATGTTCTGAGAAATTAGTGTGATCTCTCAAATAAAGAGATAGTAAAACTGACAGATAAAGTTAAAAGAACATTACAAATAGTTTAGTAGTCTCATTTAGACAAGTACCAGGACGGTATGTCTAAGTTACGTCCATAAAATGGAAGATCAAGAATGATTACATTGAATGTTTAAAAAATACTTGCAGAATTCTAAATATGTCAGGGTAGCCAAAGTTAATTTAAAAATTTAATTATCCACCTTATGAAGGACATTTCAACCTTTTTTTTTTTTTTGCAGCCTTCTCTCTCGGATTCTTCCTTCAGAATCAATTATTAGTCACTTCAATCCCCTGAATCCTAATAACCCAATTCTGCCTTGTGCTCCCTCCTCCTCTCCTGCATCACAGATCTGTCTTCTATTTAAAATGGCAGAAATATTTCAGGTATCTTATATAAACTGAAAATGGGATTTGAATCTTTTTCGACTAGCATCTCAGGAAGTTCCTTCCATTCCTTCTCCAATGAATCACTAGATCCTTAGTTCTCTAAATATATTCATCCTCTGTTGTTAAATTATAACTCGTTTTCAAGGTCTCTACAGAGCTAGCTCATGTTTTGCCTGCATTTTTTCTCTCACATTTTATGTAAAAAACTACCTAACCAGTGCAACAGAATTTCATTAGCTTATATATATCCACTTGAAATTCATTGTTGCCTTTCTATTTTCATTATCTCTTGCTCGCAACAATGGCATTTTGAAACGTATTTCAGGATCTGGCACAGAAACGTCTCTCTTTTTTTTTTTTCCCCCTTTTGAAGGACCAAGATCAACAATTTTATAAACGATCGCATTTAGCATCCTACAAAGTGTTAATCAGTGAAAGCTGATTTAATGAGGTAAGAGAAAAAGCAGTATTTTCTAGAGGGTTACTGCTATATAGCTGACATAAAAGAACAAAGTCCTTATCCATGAAAAGGACACAGAAGACAGACAGAGGAGCTAGCAGAGCTGAAAATCTAATGGCTACAGTGCTTTTTTGATTTATCTATTAGTACTAAGTACTACTGGAGTTAGTGGAAAGAGAGGGTTTGACTTGGGTTAGGAGAGGGGCTAATATACACAGGGCAGGACATACCAACCTTTTCCAAGTGTGGAAACACGACCTATATTCCCAATTAAATCTAGGGAGAGAATTGTGAACATAACTTCCCCAATTTTGGCCCCTCTTACAGGGGTAATCCACCTTCTTAATGGGCAAGGGTGTCAAATGATATTTTAGATGAACCAACAAGAAAAAAAAAAAATCTTAGTGACAAGACAAAAAAAAAAATTCCACTGGAAGGAAGCAGTCCCAGACTGAAACCATAACTCTGAAACCCCCAGACTTCTTTCTTGAGACAGAAGGCACTTAAATAGATCCATTATTTTAATTTCCAGCCCTATGTCTGAATCAAGCAGCTGGTAGAAGATCACCCAATGCACGAGGGCACTCATCGCTGCTGGCCAGCAGGCATCCTCTAGCCGCCTTTGTAACCATCCAGCCCAGTCATTTCTCACTGGCGTATCCACAAACTGGTATTAGCACCACGTCCTTAAAACTAAAGTATGTTTAATGTGGAGTAGCAAAGAGCTTTTTAAGAGACTAGATAGTAATCCACTCCCCAAGGCTACTGGCGTCTTGACTGTATACCATCCAATAAATTCAAGGCAGTAGTTCTTATCCCAGCATTAAAAAAAAAACACTATAATTTCCAAAATTTAGTAATGTCCATCATCTCTTTTTGCCAATACCATCAGAAAGCATAATCCCAATAACTTGGAAATGATGTAGATCCAAAATGGAAACATCACAAGCTGCCTTCGGTCTTCTCCATCCAAGCGTTATTTCCATGGCTAAGTGTTGTCTGTAGAATCCAAGGGGCTGCATCATTAAAGTCTACTAGAAATTTTGTGGTGACAATCCAATTAACATACCAACTGCGTACAGTGAGAACTGAGAACTAGGCATCAAGCTTTCACAGAATTTTAGGTTCTAGTATTCCGAAGATACTCCATAGAGAACTTCACCACATGTTGTAGAGTAAGATAGCTCCATCTGGCAGCAGGGATACATCCGAGCAAGGCCTTAATATTATCCAAGAAATGGAATCATTACTTCTAGAAAAGAGTAACTCCAATATCGATGCTGGCCAAAGGAAATCTTCCATCTTAAAACCACCTTATTTCAAGTGTAGATATCCAACCAGCTGCAGAAAACATCCTCTATGGATCCACAAGGTACCAGCCACTGGGATAGAAATCACTTCCGTTTCCAACCCAAAATAGGAAACATAGATAATTCCCAAAATTTTAAATCCATCTGGGGGCCCTAGATACGAGTTTGTGTTTCTCACCATATCAAATACAAAATACCTGCCTAGAGAAACCTTGGAACTTACCCATCAAGTCTCCGCTCATAACGTCCTTCCCGTGCATGAAGCGATGGTGGGGGGCCGTAAGTGGGCCCCCCACCACCTCCTCTGAACCCAGAAACCTCTCTACTACGAGATGCTATGGAAACTGTATCATCCAAGCCCCGAGCAGCACTGGGAATGGTTCCTGGTTCATTATAATCCGTCCGTAGGTCTCTATCTCCCATTTTGTTGACAGAGTTGTGTGCCTTCTGCGCACTTTTGATGTCCACAAAATCCACAAACGCTGCCACTCCGCCTTCCGACCCCCTCTTAGGGAGTATTTTGACACTTTCGACACGTCCATATCTAGAAGAAAACCAAAGCAGAGCAGGTATGTTAGCGCTGGTAGAAAAAAACCCACATTTAACAACATTACCTCCTGCAAAAATCAACATCAGTTTCAAACCATTTGCCCTCCCCACTCAGCAGGAAAATCAATCTTCAAAGCACGGCAGAGGTTGGAAGACGTGCGGGGAAAAAGCCATTTAGACTTTCCATCATTATTTTCAAAACTCCTCTCTTCTGGTTAGCCTACTATGATATCACCTTTTTTATAATAACAGAGCAACAGCAGCTGAAGAAATAGAAAGGTATTCGCAATTAGAGCAGCCCTTCTCATTTTTAATCTGACGAGCAAGACATAATTAAAACAAAACCATGTCACAACAAGTAAAAATAAAGACATCCCGACAAGTTTCTTAGAAAAAAAAATGACCTTGACACAGCAATTCCACTACTCCGATCTATATTTAATCCATTCAGCGCTAGAGCAAGAGTCTTCATTCTGATCCTCGTTCCTGATCTCACACCCCCTTTATTTACAGCCACCTCGCGGGACGCTTGTGAGGCGCGGTGACACCGGACCGGGGTGCTCCCAGGGTTCAACTTGACATCCCCCCGCCACGGACCAAGCCCCACAAGGGGCACGCCGAGGAGAGCTGATGGGAGCGTGAGGTCACTCGACTTAATCTATGGCAAATAACGGCAACACGGGCACTTACGATGAGTAAATGTCTAAAAAAATCTAAAACCAGTCATGTCTGCGTACACAGAAATCACAACGTAAAAATGTTTTCAAATAACTCATAGCAAGAAAGGGTAAGATGGGAAGTAAGAACACAGCGACATTTTAAAGCAGCTGCAAACTGAAGGTCACATTTGGGTTGCTCATTTATCTCAGCCAAGAGATTTTGGGGCAAAACAGGGAAGGGCTTTAACTGCAGTTGTTAATCCATGACAAAAAGAGGCAAAAAGTGTATTTTTGAATGCACCGTCAGACAGGAAAGGGACACACAAATGAAAAAAAATATTTGTAAACTCTGTGAAGAATTATTGCCAAAAAAACCTTTTATTCACAAAGGCAGCGCAACGCTGGACAGCTGTAAACAGCTCTTAAACAAGAAAAGCCGTTTTCAGCTATATGCGCAGGAATAAGCTAATACAATTGCCTGGCTGGGGAGCAAATGCTGTCAGAACCTGCATCTGCCTCCGTTTTCTGCCTGGCTTTCAATACACCTTAAAATTTCATCATTGTTGTTGGATGACTAATCCTTAAATACGATTTGAAAACCTGCCTCGCTGACTGCCGGCTTCTCATTCCAACCTGACCTGCTATATATATAACACCGTTTGGATTTAGACCACATTTTTCTCTGGTTTATACTCCACCGAATACGGCACGCTGCCCGTTAAGGAATATGTGCACAAAACAGAGCGTCTTTCAAGTCAAAAAGCGCCTTGTTAGGCGTAAAAAGACAAGGTTGGCAATGGAACACATTCTTGCCTCTAAGGTGTCCAGAGCAGAGCTCGCCGCCTCTGTACTCGTGGGTGACGTTTCATTCTCGGGAGTTTCCTACCTGGGATACCAAACCGACGCACTGGTCGTTTCTTATTCTAACTAAAAGCTGCAAGGAGCAAATAATGGCAAATGGTACTGCAGGAAAGGTACTTCTCCAAGTTTGCGCTCTTCTGAAGCTGGATATGGTTATCTTGCCTTGAAGGCAAGATTCAGAAAGACCAGAAAAGTAGAGGATATGATTAGTAAAATTTGTGTCAGGAAAAAAATGGCCTAATTGGATGTGGCACATGGAAGGCGCGAAGAAACAGGAAAGGAAGAAGGGGCAAGGAAAACAGGAAAGAGCCTATTTGAAAAAATCTTCGTGCCATTAAAGTACATGACAAAAAAATAAGAAAAATAGTAGGTAACCTAGTTAGCATCACCCTTTAACACGCATTTCAGTGCCAGTTCTCTACAGACAGCAAAGGCAAGATGTTGCAATAGGACCGAGTACTCTAACGCTCACATCCATTGCGTTTTTCTGCTAAATAATGTGGTTACAGAAGCGACCGGTTAGAACATGTCCTTTCCTTTTGCTCATTGTTTACACATTTGGTTTGTGGCAACATGAGCCCATACTTTGTCTACAATCTTGGGGGGGGGGAGTAAATAGTATCTTAGCTCTATTCAAAAACCCTAAAATCCTAACTGCCCTTCTCTCTGACTGCAGGCACCACAGCCTACTGGGTATGAAGTGCTGCCCGCCAGTTACATCAGACATGGGCTCTGAAAGACTCTTCCCACTCACCATCCTCACAATTCTTTTATTTCCTCATTCTGAAACCGTAACACGTACATCTTGTAACATACGCGCAGACCTCACTTATTTTTCTTTTGCTGTGGAAGATCCAGAATGTGTTAAAATGTTCAAATATCCAAGCTAATGCTGCCCAGAAAGCACAGAAGATATAAAACATCGATGTAATACGCTCCCCATGGACCAACAAAATCACCTAGCAAATGCACAACTCTCCCCGCCGGAGTTTAATTTTAATATTGGGAAAAGTGTACTTTGGTTGCCATTAATTAAAATTTTTTTTTTTTTTTTCTAAATCAGAAATGAATGGGGGAGGCTACTACTGTATTCCACTGCAGCCGTGGTCCTAAATCACCCCACTCGCAGTCGGCGCGTTTTAATCCGTTTGTTATCCAGCTACCTAAATATACGCTGTGCTTTGGTGTCCTGCACCGTACCCTTGACGAGCCCTGAGGATAATCTGTGACAATCGTCTTTGCTGAAAGCGAAGGAGGCCGACGGGGGGAGGAGAAAGGGAGCAGAAGGAGGGAGGAGGGGGGGGGATGAAGGATGAAAGAAAACCGAGAAGGAGAGAGCCCTGAGTATTCAAGGACAGCTGCTGGGAGAGGAAGGTTTGCATTTTCCGTGCCCCAACGCGGTGCTGTGATTACACACATCCTTCGGTCCCCCACCGCGAAGATTAATCTGTCTGGTGATCCCACCCGGCCCCACCCGTTGGCATCTCTCCGAGCTGCTCCCGTCTTGGCAGATGCTGCCGGGAGGAGGACCGCATGGAGGGGAGATCTGCAGTGCTGCATCACCAGACGGGTTTACTGCAGCAGAATAATACATTACAAGGGAAAAAAAAAAAAAAAACCACCACCCCGATACTTTCTGGAGGGCCGGGGGAGGAGAGGCGGCGATAACGCCGCGTTTTGCTACGCGGATCGCATGTTAAGGCAAGATGGAGGCAAACACGTTCCGAGGAGCAACCTTTGTCTGGATGCCGAGGGCTGGGAAGAGGGGACAAAAGACCAGGGAAGGCATCGCTGCGACCTTTGGTAATACCGGCTCCTCTCAACCTTCGCCTCCTCCTATCTTTATACCTGCGCGTCAGCCTTTTCCAAGAAGGCTGCGTTTCACAACCGCTGGCAGACCCAACAGAAAACAAAGAGGCTCATTCGCTCGGCTCCGAATCTGCAGACCCGCGCAAAAACAAGGCTTTTTAGTGCCTCTTCCCATCTGCAACTCATGCCGATTAATCATTAGCTCCGCACTGTAACGAAGGCGGCCAAGGCCGTATTTTCGGAGGGGTTTACAGTTCAAGCAGAGGAGACGAGGACATGCGAGAGCTGTTATGTCACCGAGCCCCGCCACCAGCGCAGCACGATCATCGCAGCGCCCGGCTGTAAACAGGAATCTAGCAGCCCTTTCAGATAGAAAAGTTGCTCGATAATCACTGCTTGAACAAAGCCACGCTAATCCAGCTTTTCAGACAAAGAAAAGGAATTCATAATTTAAGCATTATCGGTTTATTCACTGTAGATCAAAGCACCTCTATAATCAAGCAGCTGAAATGTCTCTGGGCTCTTGGCATGGCTGCTCGGCGTGTTTCTCTGGCTCTCCAGCCCTTCCTCCTCCCCAGCTCTTCCTCCCGTACCAGCAGACAGTGCGGCCGGGTTGGGAAACGCAGCCGCCGCCAATGCAAGGCCGGGCTGGTTCCTCCTCCCCAGGGGCGACGTGTCACCCAGACGCAGGCAAAGTCACCCCTCGCCCTACAACCGTCCCCGTGCCGGGGTACCCGCACCCTGGCGCCCTCACCTTTCCACTTCTCATTAACCGTTTCACCTCGGTGCCTGCTCCAAACGTTCATTTTTCTGCACAGTCTCCGCTGTTCCCAAGCAAAAGCACTTTCAACAAAGGATGGACTAGGAGAAAGCCAGCCGGCAAATATTTAGTGAGCAAATGTTACCATTTAGCTGCCGTATTTTATAAACTGATCAGGACCTTTACAGGATGATATACACACGATAGGAAAAGGCAGGTCGAAATCAAGGAGATTCATTTTTTTAATTTAAATTGAATCCCACTTTAAGTCATATTACCTCCTGATTTCTCATGTTGAGCTCCCCCCAAGCTCTTGAAGACCTTTTGTACCCAATCATTTTCATTCGTGCAGAATTCCGCAGGTCAGCTATGTCCTGGTCTACAAAAAGCTCACCATATTTTTATTTAGAAGCCAGCGCAATGTTATGCTCCAGATACTACCAAATGCGAGACACACTGCAAGATCAAAAGTAACACAGGAGTTTTTTGTGCTTGTTTCTGCACTGCTCATTAGGAGCATGATTTGACAAGACGTCCCGGTCCAGCATGACATCTGAATATTTCGGATTCACTTGGATTCACTTTGACTAAAGCCAGATCTCCTCAGCCATCTGAAAGGCAGGGATGATTTTTCTGTGCCGCTCAAGCTCCTTCTTCCTCCATTATTATCTAAGCCAGGCAAGCCCCGGCCTGCATTATTCAGTAAAACGCTCACACAGCTTGAAGCTTTTCTTGGCCAATCGCATTCCTCTTGCTTTGTTGTTATTTCATAACAAAATAATGTGACCTGAAATAATACTTCTCCAGATGTCTGCGTCTCTTCTCCTCGTTCCCAACTCCGGATCAGCCCAATGCCCCACACTAGGGGTTACTCCAGCCCTCTATTTCCCCCTGCACAACGCAGGGAAATGCAAGATGGGCAAACGCTAAAGCTGCTACAAAACAGGTTGCCATCACCAGCCCCACAGGGGTTTTCAGCCAGGCTGACGATGTCTGTTGAACTCCAGTAACATCAGTTCTGGGGTTTTCTGCTATCACAGACATCCGTTTCACAGCCCAAGAACTTGGCCCACCACAATAGTACAGGCATCTACTTCCCACCCCTTTAACACACAAAATAACACACCAGAAGAGCAGCAAACCAGCTCATGACACGAACTACACTGGAACTCTCCCTCCCGCACCACCACCAAAAGCAGTGTTAAATATCCACCCCTGTAAAAGTTCCTAAGCCAGTAACGCAGAGGGACCCGTGTTTTTACAAAGGCGTTTGCAAAGAATAAGGCACTGTAATTGATCACGAGGCCATTAACAGAATAAATAAAACATACCATATAATAGTTATAACATGCTTGGCCTAAGAAAATGACACATCACCATGTTCCATGTTTCATATTCATTATAGCCACATAGTTTACTTGCCACAAAAAATATTTACATTTCACCACCTTCAGATCTGAGCACAACCAGTCTTCGGAATTACGCTCTGCTTCAAGCAGTTCAAAGTCTCTGGTCCGATACCATCATGTGTCCAGCACGGAAGGAAGGCTTGAGAGCTTACAGATACAGAAGAATAAATGAATCTAAACAAAAGGTACTCAAAAATGCAATAACTGCATTGTTGGGTTCGGGTCCGATCATAAATACAGCAACTGATCTATAACAGACAGCAAAACCAAAGACAGACCATAAAGAAGGGTATCCACAGGACTGGAATGAAAATAATGCAAGTTAACTGAAATGTACCTCGTTAGAAACAACAAGCAGAATTCCAGAGTCCTGGAAAACTACACCTAAAATCCAACTTCACAAACGCGGGGAACTGTCCCCTGATGAGCCACGATCGCCTGGACTGTCACTCAACCCTGGAGAATTTGTCAAACGAGATCTCAAATGCTTAATGACAAATATGGCAACGTACACACGGCCGCTGGCCTTCGCTAGCAGCTGCGCTTAAGGGAGACCAAAATCAGTATTTACTATGAACAACTCGATGCGACGTCTCATTACCGAGGGCCTGACCCAAAGCCGGCTGGAGGCAGCAGCCTTCATTCCCAAGGGCACCGGAGCACGCTCTGCGCGGAGCTGGCACTCCAGAAGGCTGGGGACACCAGAAACCCATCGCATCCACGCACGGGCATTTCAGTCCTATCTTGAAAACTGTCTCTTCAGGATTGTGGAGAAAACACTGTGAATCTTTATCTAATATACATACATGCACAGGCCCCTTTGAGGAGCCCGACAGCACCATTTTGTAACGCTCCTCCAAACACCTGATCCTCACCCAATTTTCTGAAGAAGTAGCTTTAAGTGAGAAACCCCACCAGGACGAGGGGACCAGCACGAAGGCTGCCAGCAATGTATGGAGCACTTCCAGCAGCCTTTAGAGGAGACGCAATGTATGGTATTGGCTCTTCTTATCTCCAGCTGCTACATCACGTTAAAGACGGCTAAAAATAAAACAAATTAAATGCCTCTCTAATTCTACCTTTCTCAGCACAAAATCGCTGTTTTTAACGATAAGCAACTGTGAGCGGCCAGGACAGCGTTCTGGATGATCGTGAGTAGGAAAACTCATCAGCAGGCGGTAAATTCACACGATGTAAGGCTTTGAAAACCTTCACTTTCCCAAAGCCAGGCAAAATAAGAGCTCCTCGTATCACAAGGAGTGCTGGTTTTCAAGCCATACCGAGAACAGACCTTGTGACAGCAATGATTCAGAAACATGCCCTAATTACCGAGCTCCCATAATTTTCCAGATTGCAATCTGAGATGCTTTAAAACCTGTTTAGAGTGATCTTTATTGGCTCTGCGACCTTTGGGGGGAGAAAAACAACGTTCTTCAGGGCATTCCCTGCAGCTCTCCCCCTGGCAATAAAGATCTTCAGGGAAACCTCGAAATTCAGGAGCAGAAACCATCAACCAAGTTACGGACCACTTGCATGGCCGGGGCGAAACCTCAACACGACGCTCCTCGCTCTCCCCTCCTGCCCCACCGCCCAAACGAACTCCAACCCAGACCACTCTTGGACTCCGCAGCTCCCTTTAGCCCCCAGCAGCACTCGGCAGGAAATCTCCCACCTCCAACTACCAACGGGGGTTTTGTTAATGAGATACAGCACGTGTTCCTGCCACGCACCGAAAACAGCCAGGGCTTTGTCTACGCTCGTAATCCCTCCCTAAGAGATGACAAAGTAGGAAATTAAAAAGCTAGCATAGGCACATTCACTGATACTTCTGATACCTCTATTATTTAAGAGCAACACGCTCGACGTCTCAGACAGTCCCGTAGATAACTCCGTGCTGAAATAAGCGCTCGCTTCTCGCTTTACAGCTCCATTTTAAGATACAAAGTAAGACTGATTCCTAATTAAGACATTTTATTTATGTCTTTATTGCAAAGTCACCATTTGCATACTGCTGAGGTATTAATATACAAATGAAATTATTATGTACCACCAGAGAGAGAAGAAACAGAATATTTAAAAGCGTTTATTCGTGGCTGCTACTGTCAGTAGCAACTATTTCTTCCAATAATCAACATACCAGGAAATTTTTCTGCAACCTCCCATGAAAACATTTTGCCACAGATAAGCTGTTCTAGCGTGTACGCATCAGGTGAAACTTGAACGTAAGATACACCCGTTCCTTGAGATATAAGTCTGCAACGCCCCCACAACATGAAACGGCGTTCAGAAGGAGTCCTAGCAACGTTTCAAACCGATGGCAGTGACAGAGGGGGGAGACGGATCCGTGCTTTGGGCACCGGGATTACACGAAGCCGTATGAATGAAAACCAGCCCCAGCTCGTCCTCAGCACCGTGTAGCCGGGCTGCACTGAACATCCTCGCCCAAGTCAGCAGTTCCGCTGCCTGCGACGTCAGGCCATCCCAGCGTTGCATCAGACCGTCCGCCGGCAGCAGGCAAATCTTAACCCAACTGTAATGAAGGGCTTAATGCTAAATTAACGAGTTAAAGCTGCGTAAATGCAGCTGAACAACAGAAGTTTCTCGTTCGCACGGCCACTCGGCCAGCCCGAGAAGAGGCAGCAGCTCTGTTATTAAGGAACTTTTCCTAGTTGTCACTTCTGTACAATTAAGGAGAAGCACACAAGCATCCGTAGCAGGACTTACTGGTATATATGTTATTAAAAAAAAAAAAAAAAAAAGAAATCAAAGTGGCTTTGTGAGCAGAAATAATGAAGACTCATTTCTTATGGATGCATGTCTTGAGGTCGAATTCTCCGGCGTCCAATAACTGCCGGTTCCCACTGCAGCTTTTCCCACGGTCGGGAACACCTCTCTCCCATGTGGATTCTTTAATGTCTAATAAGGGCTGCACTCTCGCTGCAGCTTTTCTCTCCATGGGGCCACTAATCAGGTCTCTCTCCTCTATTAAAACCGCTTGTTTTCATGAAACTCAAAAGAACGTCGCATCTCTGAGACTGCGAGTACCCCCTTCGCCCCGAAGTACAGCTGAAACTGGCTAACGGGTTCAAAATTGATTAGGGAAGATATTACGCATGGCAAGACGACATCAATCTTGCTCTCCAAGCAGATGAGAATAAATACGACTATTTCTAGAAGCCTGAAGAGGTTACAAAAATTGGAAGAAACTCTGCATGTTCGGCTGTGTTGTATCAAGTCCTGCCATTCTTTATCCTCCAACCTACGCAGATGTGCGGTATCACGTTACTACATGCTAGACACACAGCCGCTGAATTCCATCTCCGGGGCATTTTTTCTTTCAGCTTAAAGCATAATCTGCAGATTTGCTTCACAAATACCGGTGGCAATAGGCTACATTAAATGCTTTCTGCACTGGAATTGCTCAAGCCTGTTCTTTTGTGTGACCAATTTTAGGATTTGTTTGGATTCAGTTTTAAGAACACGCTGCATCGCAACTCTAGGGGAATCTCTTGATTAATCAAGTTTTGCCATTGGTAATTCCCCATCTCAGTTTTGCTTCTCCAAGCCCCGCTTTGCATGTATTCGGCAGCAGATGGAGGAAAACGCAGAGTCATAACATTATGGTCTCCCTGCCATGCTGCAGAGTACTTTAAATACGTATCGTCTTAAGGCTTTCTAAGTCTTGGTGCTCACTGCTTCATACTTCTCTACTCAAACACAAACTTCGTAGCTTCCAAGGTTCTGCACGTTTTCCAGAAAATGGTATTTCAGAAGAAAACAGAGTTTGTCCGCCTGCAGTCTCAGACCATCCCAAGTGACTGGATTGCTCTTCCCTTGAACCACAACTCGGTTTGAACGAGTGACCGGCTTCAGTTCAGCCAATGGGTTCGACAACTTGGAATTCATTTTGGATCCAAGGACTCGTGGCCACATCCAAGTCACAACCCCAAAAGCTCACCTACTCCTAAAAGGGGGAGGAAAAAAAACAGTCCCGTCACGCTGAAAAAGGAGACAGTTCCCAGCCTCCTCCACAAAGCCCTGTACTTCAGCCGGCCAGCCGCTCCCGCACTGCCGCCCCAGCCACTCACCCAAACACAGATGTGCAAATGTTATTTTGTTGGTTCGTGACTCACTGCTACCATCACCTTGGAGAAAGTGCTTGTTCCTGTGACTAAACCAACTGGCAGCGCAAGGCTCGGCGTGAGCCAGGTGTCAGCCCAAGGAAACTCATCCTCCCTGCCGAGGAGCGCCCGGTGAGAGCCAGGCACACGCTCAGGTGTTGTGTCTGCAGTGACTACCTGCGCTCTAGGCGCTTTCTCCATAGGCGAGAGCTCAAAACTTTCCACCACCGAGCTCCTTAGCCAGCCAGATTTTAATGGCTTTTCTTCTGATGCAACTCCAAGTCAAGGTTTTGCAAAGCCAAGATGAAAACGGACTAGCTTGAATTTCGTCGCGCTGCCAGGTGAGGTTTCTCACCTCGGTTTTACGAGCTGACCTAAAGGAGGCCTCACCATACCACAGAATTCAGCAGACCCTCCTTTCCAGATACAGGGGTACTACCAGAGCTACAGGGCTCCTCCTGATACACCATCCCATCCCCAACACAACCGGGCACATCACCATAACTGCCAGAAAAGCTCCTTTCTAATTTTATGCCTTTTCGGTGTGCAGCTTCACCTTTAAATGCTTGTTTTCAAAAATTAGTCTGAGATGAGCTAAGCAAGAGCGCAAACTGCCAGCACAACCGAGGGACTGTAATCTCTGAATGGCTGTAGAGGAAGAGATGCTTCCTGAGCTCTGCTGCTGCCAAAAAAAGGGCTATCTCGCTGTGCCTGCAACCAGCACATCATCTACAACATCAGCGCTGAAAACATTCTCATTTTTTAAATGTAGCAAAGCTTCTCTGCTACTGATGCTTCCAACCAGTTGCTTTAGAGGTAAGAAAAAGACCAAAGGTTTATTTAGACTCTGATTACAATGAGGTTACTGTGCAGATCGTTAGCTGTCTAGATGCATATTTAGCTGCCTTCCCAAGAGCAGTGTCTCACACATACACGCACAGATCCCCTGAAATTAAATCAGATGTTGATTACGTATACAAGGGAGATACTTGTCCATCCTGAGCTTTTATTCTCCTCACAGTCAGGATGCTAATGAGGCCGGAAGACTTTTTTTTCCTCCAAAGACAACTACTTTAAACATACAACTTGGCAATTTATTTTTCTTATTTTGCTCGATTAACTATTACAGGTCACCCACAGCTGCCACAGAGAGCCCAAAGAGGGAACATTTAAATAAGCCTCTATGCGCTTTTTGGCAGCCGTCACTACTAATGAGGACGGGAGGTATTCACACCAGCGGCAAGAGCAGATGGACCACAGCTCGGTGCTTTGTGCTGCGCGGAAGCGGGAGCATCTCACCAAAGACACGTACAGCGCAGTCGGGGCAACCTGCGACAGGGACATTAAGTTACTCTTAACAAATCCCAACACCAGCAAACACAACCGGCTCAGTTTTGTACCTGGAGAAAAACTGAAGATGATTCACCGCTTGCTGGAAAAAAAAAAAAAAAAAAAAAAAAAAAAAAAAAAATTCACAATCTGGCAGTAGTCTTTTTATTGAGGTAAAAGATCTTTTCAAACCCAGCCTTCATTCGGTACCTGATCACCTTCGTGACAAGAACTTGGTTTGAGCCCAGCTCTGATTTCCCACCACAAAAGACACGCAAGCTCTTGTATTTGGGTAGAGGGCTATCCAAGAGGAACACACACACAAGGTAGCACCATCTCCATCTGCAGAGAGCCATTGGTATCCAACAGACAGCGGCACATATCCTCTATTCACACTCCTTCCAGAGATGTTTGGACTTATCTGGCTTTTCAGTGGCGAGATGAGAGCACGTTCAGGGCACTTTGATCGGATTTGGAAGCCCGTGCTTCAGATCTAAGCATGCTTTAAAAAAAAAAAAAAAAGCGCTTTCAATTCTAAGTTGCTAAGCTTGATTAAAAAGGGGAAGAGAAAGGAAGCAAAAAAAGCTCCCTTTTGTTCTTAGAAGATGCCTGGGTCTTTAAACAGAAACTGGTCATTAAGACAGACTGCTGCTCTTCTCCCACGATTAGATTGTCTGAGCGGAAAATTGATGTTCCTTTCACATCCGAATCGTGCTGCACTCTCACCCAACTCACCATGAACGTTTGGACCTCGGACAAGGCATGAATAGACAAACGATAGCAGAGAGCCAGCCACACGCAATGCTACAGGATACACTACCAAAAAACGAGAAGGACATTGTTTCAACCGAATTCAGAGAGACTGCCTTCATGCTCAACCTATCCTGTTAACAGACCGGACTGCAGCAGGCTCTGGAACACATCCTGGTATATTTATGAAAACCCTGTAACAATGTTTATTTGTTATTAAAGGATGTTATCTTCACACTGCAGGATTTTAGAGATTGCACGGGACGATTACACAGCGTTAGTAGGTTAAACAATAACTATGGAAATGTAGAAACCAAAGCAGTCGCTGCGTTTTATTCATCCTACAGAAGTCGTCATCGCGTCTTAATATATTACTGCAGAACAGCATTGGAGACGTTTCTTCAGGCTGGAGGAGACCAGAGCTGCCATTACTCACCAGGCAAAACCTCCCGCGCTACCCCAGCCTGTACAAGGTGGGAAACACTACTGACTTGTTAGCTCGGGCAACGCGAAAAAGCAGCTTTTGTCTGATTTTCATGGACTGTTCAAATAGCCTTCAGAACACTACAAAGAGCCATGCAAAGGTAAGGCGCAGGGCTGGTTGTACACTGTGAATTTCCATCTTCAGGCTCATATTCCTCCCACGAGATTTCTAAATCGGCATGCCGAAGATGCAGCTCAACTCAAAATCTTATTATGGAGAGTAATCATATTTTCTAGTTTATTCCTCGGTTCATTGTTTAGGAATGTTTGCCCTTTGCAGTCTTTGGTTTCAGGGCGTTCTCAGACCTCAGCAAGTTCACGAAGCTTAATAAAAAACACAAGCAAAATATCTCGCAAGGGCTTATTTTTGGTAGCTACCAAAACCAGAACATATCCACCCCACTAACAGCTTAACAACTTACACCCTTGTTGCCAGCAACTCTCCCGAAACCTTTAGTAGTCTAAAACCAGCCGAGAGGGGTGACCCTCAGTTTTACCCCTTCCCAAACATCTTCAGAAGAGTTTGTTTTGGTATTTATTATTTCTCAGGTGTGTCTTCATGCGCAGAAGGCATCTCCTCCTCTTCTTCACAGGCTGACAACAGCGTGACACCACCGCAACAGCCCGCAGTTGCGACACATTGGCTCATGAAAACAAAACTCCTGAGGAGCCCCAGGTTCACCCTGACTCACCAACTCGTCCAAAATCTGCAACCTGCCCTCTTCTCATCGGGAGATTTACTTCCTTTTTTATGAAAAGCCAGCTAGCGCCTCTTCACCCTCAGCGAAGACAAGGACCTAATTTTGGACACACCTTAAGACTGCAATAAGGTCATTTGCCGGACAACTTGGCATGACTTTCTGTCCTATGAAAAGCAAGAAGGGAGAAAAAAAAAAACCAGCCAACAAGGCTACCACAAAACAAACAGAAGTCTTTTCTCGTCCCCTGTTCTAACTCGATGAATGGATTTAATACCTCCGTAAGCCTCACAAGGACTGGTAAGTTCTCAACACGCGAGTCTGCTTTCTTGCAGTCTGCAAGAAAGGGCTCTAGCATTACTTTACCATTGTACCAAAGGAATTTAGAGCAAGGACAAGAAACACCAAAAGCCAACGTCACTTTGGAGCAGCTCAGCTGACAACAGAAGCTGCTCTCATCAAATCTCAAATAAACACAGCCAGGACCTTTGAAGAAACTTCAGAGAAGAAACAATGCCGGAAAGGCTCAGCAGATGACAGAATTTTGTAACCAAGTGACATCAACTTATCTTTCTAACACGACTCAGCGTATAAAAACACTTAATAGAAGCTTAGTCCACTTCTATGCTCTCGCGGCTTTTCATTAAGTTTCTTTGAAATAATTATATAGGCATTTCCTCGGCCAGCGTGGCGTCAACAAGCTGCCACCTCAAGCGCATGCAAAGAGCAGAACCCGGAGCAGCCGGAGGATTTGTGAATCTTAAGCGGTTGGGAGCCATCCTCCGCCTGACTCAGTCTGGGGGAAGACGTAGGTGGCTGCAGACACACACTGCTTGGTAACACCCCGGCACACCGCGGAGCTCGTACCTGGGCTGCTTTACAGCGCTCAGCGAACCAGTGTTAGGAATAGAATTATTAGAGGAGATTTAGCCAAAAACAAAGACGCGAGCCATCTCCAGAACCAGCACCACCATCTCCCCAGTCAGCCTCCCGACTGATGAACCTACACCCAGGGCAAGGCCAACTTTCGCTAGGAAGTGTCCGAGACTCAAGGAGGCAGGATTCGCCTCGTGTCTTCCACACCTTTATTTCCCTTCTCATTCTGGGCAATTTATTTAATCCCCTTGCCCTAATCCCCCAGCCAAATGTCCTCCCATCATCTCCTTGGGTTTTATATTCTGTGAAACTAAGATTACCTTACTGGGGACACATAGTTGTAAAACACGGCACAAACAAGTCCTGATACTGCCCAATACTCTAGACATTGCTTCAGCGAAGCACGGGCATAAACTTTACCTTTCCGCTCTCTTCAAAGGCTCTGAACTAAAAAGGCTAGTACCTAACCCATGAAGATGCCATCACCTAGAAATGATACGAATCAAGAAAGAAAACAGGAACAGTTCATTCTGTAGCCTTACTTCTGTATTTTCCTAAAATAAAAATACATCTGGATTGAGATCTCTATAGGCAAAGCCGATCCAGTAAAACCATCCATGCGTTTGCATCCTAAGTCATATCCAAGAACTATTATAAGCAATAAAAGCCTGGGAACAAATTTGAGAGTTTAACTACAAAAATCGGAGCACTATTTCTTCTAACTCAAGCCTGTTCCCGCGCACGGCACTGCAAGACCCACTGGTGCCAGACGTGGGGAAAAAGGCCCCATGAAAGGTACTGACAGGCAGGATCCTAAATAGGCACCGAGGTTGTTCTTCTCGGGGCTCAAAGCACCGCTCTGCCCCGCTCACAACCTCTGCAAGAGCTGACCAAAATCCCTCTACTCCACCCCAGTCCACTGTGGTGACGTACGGCGCAGAAAGCATGGGGATTTTGTGTTCCCAGGCTGAATTTACACTCCCAGCCATCAAGACGAAACATTTTCTTGTAAACTGACCAAATGTTTTCTAGAAGTTATTGAAAACAAACACGCGGTCGCCCTTATGCCAGTTTTTTTTGCAGAGCAACTCCTCAGAGCAGTCGTGTTTAAAATGCAAACCGCTTCTCCAGAAGATATCCTATCTACCTCCTCAAAATAGAAATCACGACAAGGTAAAGCCAGAAAAGCACATTTTCCCAAAGGAAAACTTAACAGTTGTTTGTCTTCTCCAAGACTGCTCCGATCTGCAACTTATTTCTAAAGGAGCATGTTTCTTTCCTGAAATCCGGAGCTTCTCCCCGACTCAGTTGCCTCTCTGAAGGTCTTAATTCCCTCACAGAAGAGGAGATGGCATACCAAAGTCACATGGTTCATAATTAAGAGGCTTTTACTCCTCTTTGCCCTTTAAAACACCAATAAAGGGACAAAGCCATGTTCTTTCAGATAACTGGAAGAAAACACGGGGCGGGGGGGGGGAATATGGAAGGGCAGCACTTGTGCTGGGGACAACTGTTACTATATTTAGTCGCCTTGTTCTGCAAGCTGCCGAGCATCTGTTTCAATGATGGTGAATGACTTTTTTTTTTCCTGCTAGTCAAGACAGCATTAATTAGGTGAACCCAAACGATTGCTACCGCCGCTTCCCCGTGCGCCGAGCCCTCGTCTCCCGCATCCCGACACAGATTCGCTGCTCGTTCCATCCTAACAGCGGGCCTCCCATCCTGGCACCCACGGCTTTCCTATTCCCGAATGCCTTAATAACTCAGGCGAAAGAAAATACAGCACATTAGGAAGAAGTTTTTAAAAAGGGAGTATGTGGGTACAAAACAGAAAGCCCCTAACAATTTCAACTCGTTAAAACGCAAAGAAAACCATTCTTTTGCAATCCCCTTTCATATCAAGACAATAGATTTTCAAAAAGGGCTTTTAAGGAAAAAAATAACCCATAAGCCAGCGCTTCTTGAGACCAGCTTCAAAATTTTCTCATTCGAGAAGAGAATTCCTAAGCAGAGCGCGTTATTTCAATTCACACTAAACAAAAGATTATCAAGAGCGTTTTGCAAAAAAAAAAAAAAAAAAAAAAACAGTTTCTGCAAAAGGCCTCTTTCATCTTAATTCCTTCCTTGGAAGAATTACTTGAGGCTGCAAACCCGAGCAAGGTTCCCACAGCGAGCGGTTAATTGCAGGGGGAGGAGGAAAGCAGCAAACCCCTCACGCTGAATGCGGCTGCTGGGGTTTAAGTTTTAGGAGCCTTCCTTGAATTTTGGCTTCTTTAGAAACAAAATGGTCGTGTTTCTCAAACTTGCCCCTAGCAGAGGCCGTGCAACAGCAAGACCGCTTGCGTATAGGCTTTAACATGGAAATGACAGTCTTTCCTAAGCCCAGTGGAAAAACAAACGCTCTGGTGGGTCGCAGGGAAGCTTTAGGGGTGACACCACTCCCCAGCCCCCCGAGCTGAGATTTTTAAGCCGTATTTCCCCAAATTCTTGCCCCTGCCGCCGTGGCTCAGCCTCTTCTCAGGCTGGGGGATGGGTGGGAACTGGGTTTCGCCAAGCCCAGCTCCATCTGAAAAGACTTTCTCTCCAAACTAAACCGGTCTTTTCCAAGGAGGGAACCTTCCGCATCCCACCTCACCGCCGCCTTCCCCACGGATATACCCACATCCCACCATGCCATCCTGGTGGAGTGTGTCCCTTCCCCCAGGCGAGCACCAGCATACAAAGGCAGCCTCGCTCCATTGTCCACCTACAGCACCTATACATCCCACCCCAAACCCGCCTCGACGTATATTACACAAATATTTAGGTGTTTACACCCCCCAAAAAGAGAGCTGCGGAGGCAGCGTGTCATTTCCCCCCATCCATTGGTACCTGCACCCACAGCCAAACGTATTTTAACGCCGTTAACTTGATCAACCTCTACCGAAATGCGCAAATCCCAGTTAAAAATCAGGTTTTGAAAACCAGCGGGAAATTATAGGAATGAGGGGGGTTTTGCCTGGCTGCAAATCTCCTTCCCAAACCTCCGACTGAAACTCAGGAAGGTAAAAACAAGCAAAAAAAAAAAAAAAAAAAAAGGTAATTAACAATTCAGCGCCTGCCATTTTTTCCCATCCATCTCCAAGCAACAGTACCATAGCAACTTTTTCCCTGCTTTAATACATCTTACAAAAGGAGGAGGACTGGACAAAATAAGACCCAGGAATGTCAAATTTCCACTTCTGGGCCCTGTTCCTTCAGCAAGCCAAGCTCGGAATTAAACAACCGACCCCAGAGTGGGGTTTTTTTTTCCCCAAAACGCCTGCCTTTGTACAACGCCAGGTCACGTAACCTGGACTGACGGCCAAGCCAAACCACCTCGAAGGCAGAGCCCCCATCCCAGCAGGGACCAAGCGGCGACTCTGGGCTCGGAGGGGGGAATAAAAAAAGGTGGAACTCCATTAAAAACTCCATTAAAATAGGGCAATTTCTGTGCACCGACAGTGCAGAGATGGGGCTTTGCTGCCTCTGCCCCCCAGGCCGGGGGAAGGGAGGAGACCCCCGGGGGCCGCCCCCCCGCACCCCGGGGTGACCCCAGGGGTCCCCCCAGCCCCAACCGGGGCCCTGTCGCTATTTTAGAGACAGGCTGCCCCCCCCCCCCCGCCAGCGGCGGGGACCTTCCTCCCCCCCCCCCCCCGGTGTCACCTCATCTATTTTTCCCATGGTGACTCATTATTAAGGACGCTCCGTCATTTTTCCAACGCAGAAGATTAAAGGAAGCTTCAAAATCCCTTTTTTTTTTTTTTGGGGGGGGGGGGGTGTGGGTGTGCGTGTGTATATGTTAAAAACAACCGCGAGCTGAGCAGCCACCTTGGGCTCATTACCTTCTTTTTTCCCTAAAAATAATTTAAAAAAAAAAAAAAAAAAGGCCCCAGCGCAGGGTGCCGGGTGTGAACTTCGTGTATTTCCCGAGGAAAAAGGTGTTGCTGAGCTGGGGGTGGGGGGGGGGAAACCTCCTCCTCCTCCTCCCTCGAAGAGACGGAGGGAGGAGGGGAAAAAAAAAAAAAAAAAATACAACCATGCAAACAGCCACTACTTCCTTATGAGCGGGATTAATTTATGCAACGACAAAAAAGGGAGGAAAAAAAAAAAAAACAAAACCCAAAAAAACAACACAACCCCAATCACGAGTCCAGAAAGCGCTTCCCGCGTGGAGGGATCCGGCATTTTCTTCGTGGGTTTGTGTGACTTTTCTTTTAATATATATATATTTATATTTTTTTTTTTTAAGTCACGTTCTCGCGGCTGCGGGCGCTTCGGTTCCCACCGTTCGCTGCACCTCGGGGGGTGGGGGGGGGGGTGTGTGGAACGCAGCATCCTCAGGGCCGGGGTAGCTCCAGACGGAGGAAAACAGAGTAAAACGGGGGTAAAAAAAAATTACCAAAAAAAAAAAAAAATACATCTCCAAACGTTGAGCGATTTAAATTAAAAGCGAAGGAGAAGCAAGATGGCCAGGCTCACGGCTGGCTCCGCGCACCCCCGCGGCGTGGAATCCCCTCCTGGGTGCAGCGCCGAGCTCCGACACGCCGCTCCTCCGTCTCTTCGTGCTTTATTTTCAGCCGGTTGTTGTCGTTCCCGTCGTTATTACTGTTATTGTCGTTATATTTCCCTCAGCTCCGGCAGGTCCGTCCACGCCGCCGGCCTCCGCGGCCCATCCTCGCCATGGCGCGGGGCTTATTTACAGCGATTTTGTTTTCCTCCTCTTCTCCACAGGCCGCGGTGCCCCGCATTCCTCCCCTCCATTTTCTCCGGTTTTTATAGCTTTTTGCCCCTTGTTTTCCTCACGCGGAGGGAAGGGGGGGTGCGGAAAGGGCCTCCCGGGGGGCAGGGTGGGGAGCGCGGCCCGAAGGCGCGGGAAGGACCGGCGGATCCCCCCCCCCTCGCTCCCCGCCCGCCGCCGCCTCCCTCTCCCCACTCACCGCTTGAAGTGCTCGATGATCTTCTCCTCACGCACGTTCTCCGGCAAGTTGCCCACCCAGAGGTGCCTGGTTTCCCGCACCATGCTGCGCGGCGCGGGGCGAGCCCGCCGCCCCTGCTCCGGCTCCCGGCCGCCGCCGCCTCCCCCCGCGCAGCGCTGCCGGCCGCCGCTCGCCGCCCGCCGCCGCCTCCTCCTCCGCCTCCTCCTGGCCGCCCTCCGCCTCTTCCGCCGCGGGGCCCTGCCGCCCTCAGCGCCGCCGGCTGCCTCCCCCCGCGGCGGCGGCGGACGACACCATCCCCTGCGGGGGGGCCCCCTGGCTGGCGGGCCGGCTGGCGGGCGGCGGGCTCCCCCTCCGCCGCCGCTTTTCTTCCTCCCTGCCTCCCCCCGCCGCCGCCGCCCTGGCTCCTTCGCTCCTTCCTCCTCCTCCTCCTCCGTCAGCGGCAGCGCGGCGCCCCCCTCCCGCCTCCTCCTCCTCCTCCTCCTTCCCCCCCCCCCCGTCCGCGCTCCCGCTCCTCTGCCGGCTCCGCTCGCTCTTCCCCCCCCCCCTCCCCTCCCCGGCCCCGCGCAGCGCCACACGGGGGCCCCCGCGCAGGCGCACTGCGCCCCGGGGCGCGCGCCGCCAGGGCCGGCGGCGGAGGCGGAGCGCGGGCGCGCAACGCCCCGATCCCGCGCGGGGACGGAGGCGGGGGGGGGGGGGGGGTGCGCCTGCGCGAGGCGCTGAAGGGGGGGCGCAACGGCAAAGGGAACGGGGGGGGGTGCGGGAATAACGGGGGAGAGTAACGGGGGGCGCTGCGAAAATGAGGGGGTGGGGGCTGTGGGAAAATCAAGGGGGGGGGGCACTGAAAAGTGGGCGGGGGGGGGGCTGTGCGAAAAGGGTGCGATGCGAAAACTGGGGGTTTCCGCGAAAAATTAAAAGGGGTTTTCACCGCAAAATAAAGGGCCGTGCGAAAAATAAAGGGGGGGGGGGCACTGCAAAAGATCGGGGGGCCCGTGCGAAAAATAAGGGGGTTACATTGCAAAAATAAAGGGGGGGGCATTGTAAAAAATAATGGGGGGCTGTGCGAAAAAGGAGGGGGACATTGCAAAAAAATGAAGGAATTACGTTGTAAAAAATAAGGGGGGGCTGCGCTGCAAGAAAAAGGGATGCGCTGCAAAATTGGGGGGGCTGTGCAAAAAATAAAGTGGGGGCACTGCTAAACGAGGGGGGGCCGTGCGAAAAATAAAAGGTGTGATGTGAAAAACAAAGGGGTTTATGCGAAAAATAAAGGGGCTTTGTCACAAAAAATAAAAGGGGGGCTTTGTAAAAATGGAGGCTGTGCCAAAAATAAAGGAGGGGGGCATCGCAAAAAATAAAGGAATTACGTTGCAAAATATAAAGGGGGGGGGCTGCATTGCAAAAAACGGGGGGGCTGTGCAAAAATTAAAGTTGCTATGCGAAAAAGGAGTTTCATTGCAAAAAATAAGGGGGGGGCTATGTGAAAAATAAAGGAGGGGGCACTGCAAAAAATGGGGGGCTATGCGAAAAATAAAGGGGGGGCTGTGCAAAAAATAAAGGGGGGGCTGTGCAAAGAGGAGGGGGCACTGCCAAAAACGGGGGGGGCTATGAAAAAAAATAAAGGGGGGCTGCACTGCTAAAATAAAGGGAGGGCTATGTGAAAAATAAAGGGGAGGGCGCTGCAGAAAATGGGGGGGCTATGTGAAAAAGGGTTCACATTGCAAAAATAAAGGGAGGACTATGCAAAAAATAAAGGGGGGGCACTGTAAAATGAGGGGGGCAGTGCAAAAAATAAAGGGGGGCTATGCAAAAAATAAAGGGGGGGCTGCACTGCAAAATGAGGGGGGGCTGTGCAAAAAATAAAGGAATTACGTTGCAAAAATTAAAGGGGGTGCACTGTAAAATTGGGGGGGGCGCATTGCAAAAAATAAAGGGGGGGGCTGCGCTGTGAGAGGCGGGTGCCGCTGTCACCCGGTGCCCCCTTCATTTGGCACCCAGGATGGTGGCTCGGGGCGCAGGGGAGCCGCTGGGTTGGGGGTCCTGGCTGCCCCCCCCCCCCGAAAAGGGGGGGCCCTGGGCTCTCCCCCCATCTCTGGGAGCTGTGTTCATCCCTAAGGGCTCGGAAAGCAGCCCCGGGCAGGGAGGGGGTTCAGGGAATCCTTCCCCAAAATCCTGAGAATGGGGTCAGAGAAACTCCCGTCCCCGGGGCGGGGGGGCAGCCCCCTGCGCCCCCACCCACTTTTCATTAAAAGGGGGTGGAAAAAAAATGCTCGTGGCGAATATTCCCCTGCTCACAGAATTTAACCGACTGGCGCCTGGCACCCCGTCCCCGCTGGAAAAGCGGCTCGCGACCCGGAGCTAAACGTTCTTCAACCTGGAAGGGCTCGTTTTCCACCCAAACGTGCCTCTGCGCGGACACAAACACCTATTTCTGTGCCCGAAAAGGAAAATGCCCGACCGATTCCCGCTGCGAGATTCCGAGAGCGGTTTGAGGTCAGGATAAAACCCAACACGCACCCAGGGCCGTCAGTGTTGGTTTTTTGGTTTGTTTTTTGTTTGGTTTTTTTTTTTTTTTTTTTTTTTTTTTGAAGCTGCTTTCCCCACACAGAGCAGACCGGTATTTCCCTATTTCCCTTGGCCGAAGCCTCCTGACGGCGCTTTTCCATTAATTAAAGCCACGTTCTTATTTGTCGGGGGCGAGCGGCGCTCAACTTCGCCACCCAAGTCCACCTCGACGGCTGGGCAAAGTTATCGAGCTTAACGAACGTGCCAATCTCTTGATTTAATCAGAGCTCTGACGCACTCGAGCCTCGGCAGAGCCGGGGCTTATCCCCAACTCCAGCCCATCCCATCGCGGCCCCGTGCCTCAGTTTCCCCAGCGATGACGGGCATTATGCTGCTCCGCCAAACTCAGATCTACTGATTAATTTAAAAAAAACAAAAAAAAAAAAAAAAAAGAAAACCAACAACTCTCCGCACGCAAACCGTCTATTATTTAACACATGCCATGGAGCCACGTGCGCACGACAAAACGCACTGCCAACACGTTTCTGCTCCGGGGAAACGGGCTCAGCGCTCTGTTTGGACGGGTCAGAAGCCCAAAGAGCGGTCGCTACGCGTCTGTACCTCTCCGGACACCCATTTCGGAGAGGAAGAAACCCAAACCACGCATCCAACGGCTTTTCCGCATCACATTCTCCCATCGAGAGTGTTTGCTGCGACGGCATTTCCAACCGCTCTCCCCCTCCCTGCCAAGGTGGCACCTCCAAGGGACACGATTCAGCTTTTCCATGCCGAATTCTCCCCTCTCCCATTGAGTGTATTTGCTGCGACGGCATTTCCAGCCATTCTTCCCTTCCCTGCCAGGGCGGCACCTCCAAGGGACATGAGAAAGCCACGCTGGCTCCCGGGTCCTTCAAAAGAAACCTCCCGCGGGGTCACTGCTGTCACACGGCCATCTTGCGGGCACGCTGGCCGGGAGGGACATCCGCGGGTGGCAAACAAAGCCACCGGACTCTGCTGACAGAAGAGACAGTTGAACCGAGCGCTTGAAGGGCTCCGTTCACAGGAAAGCCAGCTGCAAGAGGAGCACAAAGCCCGGACAGTGACGCGAAACGAAGCTCTGGACCATCCTGATATTTTTTACTACGCTTTGGGGGGAAACTGTTCCCAGTTGTGCTCGGGCGATGCCGCTGTAACCGGATCCCTCTGACTCGTTCAAAGATTTTAAAGAACACAGAGCCAGGCGAGACACTAGAGCGAGCACAACCCTCCTCCCAGCAGGCCAGAGGGACCTCCAGGAAGGACCGGTCTCAGGTGGCAGCAACCAGTGCCATCATTGCCACCATTCACGCCAGCCTCCCCGGTGACAACACAATGAGCATCCAGGGGCGAGACACGGACAAGCATCCCCTTCCCAAAGGGGCAAACAGGCGAGGAAGAGGAGAGAAGGCCCTCGGCCTTCAGGACAGGCAAGGGCAGGGGCTGAGGCACCGCAAGGCGCAATTTACATTACTCATGTCCGCACGGTGGGTGTAGCCAGGAACCCAGCTATCTCCGGGCATCTCGGCCAACCCCGCAGTTAAAACATTCGGACGTTTCATATCGGCACTTGGAGAGGATTAAAATGCCAGGTCATCTATTAACGAGGGAGGCAGGTTATAAACCCATCTCAGCTTGAACACCACGTTCACGTCAAGAAAAGCAAAGCGAGAACAGGACAGATCAAAAGAGAGCCATTAAAGGCGTGAGAAAACGGTGCTGCCATATATGGAGCTAATAAAGTTAGCAGCTCGCCAGTTTAGAGGGGGAAAAAAAAGGGCAGGAGAATCGGAAAACATCCTTGGGGTCCACGCAAAGAGCCAGAAACGGCCTCACTTCGAGCAGGAAACGTCAATAAATAGGAGCGAGCGGATAACGCTCGAAAAGGCAAGTTGGGACATTTTTAACGCGGCGTCTTACCCAAGCGGTGGAGCTCGCTGCCACGTGTCGCCGGGACTGCTGGCCAAACATTTAAAAAAGCAAAAGATTAGATACCGAACAAGGACAGCAACCAGAACTCTTAATTGCTAAGAGCGTAACTTCCCTATACTTGGTTCTGGCTGAGCAGCAGCTCGGCGCAGCTGGAGGTGGGGACATGACAGCTCGCCACGTAGCTGGGGACTCGCGTGGATTAGAGCGGTGACACTGGTGGCACGCAGTGATTATCCCCAGCAGCGTCCAGGACGCGTCCAGCTTGCTTGGCTTTTTACAGAAAAGCAGCAGTCAGCCAGGCAAGAGCCCTCAGACATCACCAGAAACACTCGGAGCGTTCCTTTGTTTGAGCCGGCCAGCTCCAGCCACCATCTTGTCATTATAAAACGTATTTACGTGCCTTTCCTGCTCATTGACTATATTTATTAAAATGACGGTATGGCAGCTGAATATCAAATTACCAGCTAGGCTTTTATCTCCTTTTTTAAGCCAGCCTGAATTACTGGCCTAATTTTATTGCTTACCCATTACGTTTTATGCAATGGGGAATTTTCTCCAAGAAGGAATCGGTGCTGTTTGATATTTGGGCTCGTTTGTTGCCAAGACAGAGGATATCGGCTTACGTGCTGATAACGCTTTGAGCACGAAGCCTGGGTCTGGATCCTAAGCAACACAAAGCATAGGATTTGTATTAATAAAGCTCTTGATTTCGGTTCTTCCCTCTTTGAGGGTCAGTGCTCCAAATCTTCACAAGGAGATGGCTCTGTCCAGAAAACTCCCTTCACGATTTTGAAACCCAGTATTTAGTAATTTATTTTCTAACGCTCTTCCCCGCTAGACTTCACGGTGGTGTTCTTATCCACCCAGTACCGGCGATGGGAGCCGCCACAAAATACCACCACTGTAGCCGGCGGCTGAGCACCAGTCACCTTCCGCAGCACAGTAACCACAGCTCCGGAGTCCCTGGAATTCCATTTACACTGAACCCATTTGAGTATATATATATATATATATATGTATATATAAAAGCACACTTCTGTTTCCAAAGTACTTTGCGACACAAAAACAGACGTTCCTTCAGCAGCAGAGCAGAGCGTGATTGCTAAACCATGCCACCTTAACACTGTGTGCCCTCACGGGACTGCAAAAGAGCTTACTCTGGCTTACGGTATAGCAGATACATTAGAATTAATACCTTTTTCTTTTTTTTTTTTTGCCTGTTGGGCAAAATTAGAAATACCAAAGTGCTACTTCTGCCCTGCTTCCCCTTGGCCCCTCAACTTCTGCGCGGCCACGTACCGAAGAGCTGTACCTGCTCACCTCGCAAGGGTTTTTCCCAAACACGGGGCATTTCATCAGCTAGACAGAGAAGACTTTGGTCTTCCAGGCTGCAAAATACTTGATTTTAGGGGAAAAACAAAGCAAGCAAAACCAAAAAGCGCCAGCCCTGTATGATGATACCCAAACATGACACCTGCAAAGGATATAAATCACCTAGGACTGGACTGATCACCAATATCCTGTATTTTGCCGTTTTTAACACCCAATTGTTGTATTATTTCTACATAAAGGTCCCACATGCAATGCCCAGGAAAAAATCACAGAAATTACACTGGAGATGTTGGCAGGACAAGGGTTTAGTGCGAACCCCACAGTCCAAATCCGTGAGCTGCTCTTCCCCACATTCCCCACCGGATTGATCGGCACACCCAGCGCAAAATAAATACCGAGGCAGCCACCATCAGAGCTTTTGTTTCACCAAACACCATTTTGATACCGAAGCGAGTGGATGGTGTTTTAAACGGAGCAGACTGCATGTGCGTTTGCGCCGTTATCGCTCTTTCAACTTCAGAGAAAAATACAGAAGAAAAATACTTGTGCGCTGAGACCTGCTGCACTCGAAAACCTCTCCAGCAATCCGGCACAGAAGAACAGTTTCTGGGCAAGTTTTGGCTCTCATTTTACCTCTGCAGCTCTCCCGATGCAGCTTTTTAACTCTTCGGGAAAATAGGAATGCTTGAAAGACTGCAGGTTTCCCCCCTTACGGAGGAGGAGCGGAGGTTTCTATCGCTCGCTTGCTTTTTGGCACTGGAAATTCAGGTTTTGTTTAGCTTGGAAACCTCATGGATGGAGCTCTTTCTAGTAACTCTTCAGTCCAGAGCGGAGGGTGGTAAAAGTTCAGGTAATTCTCACTCCTTTGTCCTGAACTGCCAAAGAAAAGTAATTCCAAGTCCCACGGGGTGTGCCAACCTGAAAAACGTGGAAACATCCCAAACAGCCAGGTTCTTGGTCCACCGTAGCTCCGTGCCAGCGAAGGCCTCTGATGAGCATGAGGCGTATCTCCAAACCAACACATCCCTAACGAGAGAGGAAAATTAATATCCCTGTCCATGCTGGTTTATTTCAAGTATAGACAAGGCTTTGGGCACAGGAGCTACTGGCAATTTTCACGTACACCACACACCAACTTTCCCCAGCTCTCCACCGCAGGGAGGACGGTATGAAATCTGGCCAGGACACCTCATACTTACCCTCCGCTAAATTTTTGCCAGAAAAGCATAAAGTCAATAGCTGTGCTGCAAATCAGCAACCAGGCTGCCTCACTGGCAGTAAAATCACTGCATTTCTCATCAGGTGTTGCTCCAGCTTAGCAGGGCAGGGCCTCTCCGCTGGTCAGCCAGAGGCATTCACGCAACACCGCTGCCAATATTCTCATTAAGGGAGGCTAACGAGAAGGCGCCGATACCTAACACTCCTTGCGCACTAATGACTGCCGGGGCTCTGCGCCTTGAAGTCATGTGTGACCTCGGAGAGACCAGCGCCAGGTGCTTTTTATTACCTTTTGCAACACAACAAAAGAAATTGCAGCCAGTAAGGGAAGCGTTTTCCTTCTTCCCGGTGAGCGAGCACAACTTTGAGGAATCGAGTAATAAAACAGCAGCACGTTCACAGGAAAAAAAAAAAACCAAACAACAGTTCAGGGGGACCCTGATCTTCACCAACACAATTTAGGACGTTGCAACGCTCCCTCCGACGTTAGCCCTTTGTGTGAGCAAAATTAGGAGTAATATACTATCGCGTGTAGGGCTGCTCGCTTGTAGGGAAAGGGGCCCCACAGTTTTACTCCCTGGAGGCTCCCGTTCTCCCCACCCCTTTTGTGTGTATTTTTTTTTTTTAATGTGCCACACATCAGCACAATGCTGACAACTGCATTGTATGTTTTCTGCCTATGCAGCAGTTCAAGAGCACACAACTCTGGAAGGGTTTTTTTGAAAGGGGAAAGGGGGAGGGAGCTGTCCTTCGTTACACTCTTTTAATTGCACGGCTCGCTCTTCCAAGTGACCACTTGGAAGGGAAAAAACCACCAAGGTTTAAAAATGGTAACATTTTTAGCATCCAAAAGGGTAAAACTCAGTCTTCTCACAAGATACAGTGGAGCTTAAGAGTAAAAGCTACCACAGGCAAGACAAAAATATAAATCACCAGGGCTTCTTCTCTGGAGTTGGAAGTGACCGCAGAAGACAGCTCATCTATCCTCACTTACTGTTCTTACGGTCGCTACGTTTCCACACCTGCCAACGCAGAGATACCAGCACTGAGAAAGGAAAATAGAGGGAAGGGTATGAAAAGCTGGACGGTCAGTTTTTTCCACCTGCCAGCAGCAGCTCCAGGGAGCCTCGGTGGCACCGCTCCAAAGAGCAGCGACCGGAGCACATTACCAGCCCTCGCAAATACAGCTAATAGTTAATATCTCACAGGCACATGCGTTATACAGATAGGGCTGGCAAACACAGCTTCCTTTAAAAATAAGGATGACTAATCCACAGCAGTTTTTCTTTTTTTTTTTTCTTTTTTTTTTTTTTAAAGGCCACAAGGCAGAGCTTTTTCCAGAAGCACCCGCCTTTGCTTTTGTGAAATAGTAAGCGGTGGGAAGGGGAAACCCTGGGACCAACTCATGCTATCCAGACAGAAGTAACCACAGAAACGTTGTGGGTTTCTGTGGCCCGTGTACAACACACGCTCACACAACCAGAGCACTGTGCCCTGCGCTCCTCGGCAAGGCCAGATCCCGCTGCCCAGCCGGCTCTGAGATCCCTGCGTGTTTACAATACTTACAAAGAAGGTATCTGCTGTGGAGAGGGGTTACACAAACAATTCTCTATTTCCCTGGGATGGGGAAAAAAAAAAAAAAAAAAGGCATAAGGCAGCTTTCACCCATAATATTTCAACACCCCCTTGTGCTAGCTGGATGGGGAAGGGGTGCGCTGGAAAAAAGTGGCACGTGCGGGGTTTTGTAATCGAAGGGGAGCATCTGCATGAGGTCGGTGGGCCCAGTCCCCCGAGCAAGGTCACTCTGCCTCGCGGGGAGACACATTAGCGCTGGCAAACCTGCTTTAATGCAAAGCTGCGGTCAAACCACAGCGGAGCCAGCAGTAAAGGAGGTCACTTGGGGACTACAAAGAGGTAATGAATTTAAAAAATAAATAAATAAATAAAAATATCTATAAGCAGATGTTTACTGACAAGCAGGCAAGTCCACAGCTTCACAAGAGGAAGAAGGAAGGGTCTGCGTGGAGCAGGCGGAGAAATAACAGCCCCGTTCCCAGGACGCAGCAAAACACTCTACATCTACACAGAACACTGAACAGATTTAGGTTACAGCTTTTAGCCAGCCCCATTTACCAACCTCCCCCCCACCCCCAGCTTTGCAGCCCTAAAACCCAACAAATTTGTCATCTTTTTAAGCACTCAGAAATGGAGATTTGCCACCGACGTGATTTTTGGTGGTGGCACCATTAAAATACTTACCCACCTCACAGCCAAGGGCTGTGAAATCTTAAATTTGTGACTGTTTGCAAATGATTTTGAAAGCCTTCCAAGGAAGGTGCTGTAGGATTGTAAATCCTTCCCATTATTAATAAAATGGAGCTATTGTTCCAGCTCTAATCAAGACTTGTCTCCAGCTGGGCAATTTTAAAATGCAATTCAAAACACACACACAAAAAAAACCCAAAAAACCCACGATCATGAGGAAGCTTCAACCCACAGGCTACAAGGAAAAAAAAAAAAAAAAAAAAGAAATCACTGAAAGAGCAAGCTGTTCTTTAAGGGGAGGGGAGAAAGAAAATAAAAAAATAATAACCCTGCTATTTAAAATGAATTCCAAGCGGGAGCGTGTCGGGACGGGGGGGGAAGCCTCCCTCCCATCGCCTGGGAAAGGTCACTTCTGCCATCGGTACCCTCGCTACGGCTGCGGCATTGCGAGCCACCCCATTGCTGCGAGCCCAGCCTCATCCATCTCCATCAGGACACATCTCTGCTTTTAATTTATTTAGGAAAAAAAAAAATAAAAAAATAAAAAAAACAACAACCAAACCCTTGCAAACACTTCCCAGCATCCTTTTCAAGGATGGGGAAATCTAGCAAGGGGGAGAGGCTTGGAAAAGAGCTGCCAGCCAGGGAAAAGGCAGGGAGAGGTGGTGCATCCTCTGCATCCTCCTCCTCCTCCCCGGTGCTGCGGCAAAGGCTCCGCAGTGGGTGCTCCCCTCCCCCGTAGAAACTTCTGGAATAAGCAGTCGAGCTGGGGAGAGGAGAGAAACCTTTATACCCGCAGAGGGGAGGGGGGAAAAAAAGAAAAGAAAAAAAAGAAAAGAGAGAGCGCAACAGAGCACATAATAAAAGGGAGAGGATTGCACAAGGATGGGGTGCGTGCAGGGGGAAAAAAAAAAAAATTATATAAAAATTGGCAGCCCCGTCTCAGCGGGGTTTTGCAGCCTGCTCGGCTTTAAATAAAAACGCCCCGACACAAAGCACAAAAAAAAAAAAATAAAAAAAAAAAAAATGGTGGTGTTTGGAGCGCTCGATGGTGGGATAAAGGAGCTGATCCCTCCTCCCGGATCTACAGCAAAGCCCTGCCATTGCAGTTCAACTAATTTGTCCTCTCTTTTTGTTGCAATGAATTGTCTGATCCGGACTATTTGATTGCATTTGCAGCTTCAGTTACGGGGGTTTATTTTTGTGTGCCTTTTTTGTTTTTTCTTTTTTGGTTCTCTTTTATTGTTCTTTTTCTGGGTGTATTTTTTTCCTCTTTTAATTTAACAAAAAAAAAAAAAAATCCTCCCCAAATCTCCCAAGGAAAATCTACATCTCTGTGGAACAAATAAAACATTCAGGCACAAACTTCCACCACGGATTGTAAAAAAGAGATGGGTTGCTTTTTGTTTTTTTCTTTTTTTTTTTTTTATGGCATTTTTTTTCTCCTGCTTTTAGGATATATTGTAGTAGAAAGCCAATGGAGGAAAACAAAGGTAATACATATATATATATATATATATATAAAATCAAACATATATTCGGGCCAAAATTGCAGTGATTATATATAATTAAATCATAGTGTTTTAGGTGTGTGGGTTTATTTTCTGTAAGCAGTCCCTACAAAGAGAGATACATATATATATAAAGATGTGTAGTAAATATGTAGAAATATTTCTATATATGTAGAAATAAGAGCATCTGTATGGGCCTAAAACTGTAATTCCAGGAAAAAGGATCAGTATTTTAGGCATGTGGTTTTTAACAAAGAAGGGGCAATGTTATAAGGTAGCCTGTAACAACACTGTCATACAGAAAAAAGGTAAGGCAACATTTATAAAAAAAAAAAAAAAGGCAAAGCATACATGGTACCTTGGCTGCAGCCTCCAACAACGAGCGTTTGGATGTTACGGGGTTTTTTTGTTTTTTTTTTTTTTTTTTACGGTATTGCCACCTCTGATCACACCAAGTATATGCTTTTAATTAACGGAATGGCGGGCAGGTTGTCGTGGGGAGCAAGGCGAGCGGTGATGGCTTCTTCCCCGTGCCACTCCAGCTCTGAAGATAAATCAATCCTCGGGTGTTTTGTCTTTTTTTTTTTTTTTTTTTTAAGCGCGTTTGGGTATTTTCCATGCCGTGAGGAGAACGAATGGTGGTGGCTTCAACCCCTGTGAAGGAGAAAAAGCGGTGGAAGAGAAAGAATTAGGCATAAAACTACCCACCTCGGGTTGCGTGCGGTGATGATGAAGGGGGGGGGGGGGGGGGCGTGTGGAAAGAGCAATTCTGGGCCAAAAATTCCCCACGCCATGAAGAAAACACAAACCATTTCAGGGGTCGGCGCCGGCGAGCTGTGCCGTGAAGGGACTGAGGGGACGATGGTGCCGGGGGGGAGCCCTGAGGCAGCGATGGCGCCTGAAGCGGCGGGGGGGAAGGCCGAGGCCTCCGCCACCCCCGTGGCCGAGTGGAAATGCGCGTTTCTGGGCATTTTCGCACCCTTTTGCCACAGCGGCGGGGGAAAAAAAAAGGGGGGGGTGTGGGGGGGGAAGGTCAGGTTTCACCCGCAGCGCTTTTGCCGCCCGCCTGGAGGGGATACGCACATCAGGAGGAGCCCCTCCGCCGTGCTCCTGGCACGGCTGAAGCCCACGCTGGCCTCCCCGGCCTCCCGCAGCCGCCCATCATCCGTCCTTCCCCCCGCTGCCCGCCCGGCGCCATTTTGTCGCCTGGGCGCCGCTGGCCCTGGCCCCGCCGGGCGGCCATTTTGTGGAGCGGGAAGCGGGGGGGCAGCTCCTGCGGCAGCGCGGGCGAGGCGGCGCTGTGGAGCCGTGAGGGGCAGCCCCCGGCCTCCTCCTCCAACCCCTTTAGTCGGGCAAATACCCTCCCTTTTCTTGCTTAATTTTTCTCTTTCTCCACAAAAACGCGGTGCCGGTAAAACGCCGGGCGGAGGCCGATCGCCTCAGCAAGATTCAGCCGCGGACGAGGCAATCCGATAAAGGAGATTAAAATACATTCCCCTGGCTTGGGCTGTGAGGGGAAGTTTAACCGCACAGAGAATTAAGGCATTTATTTATTTTTAGGAGCTATTCCCCCACCCCCTCCTTCCAGCGTTTTTCCCAGTGATAAATCACCGAGGTCAATAAGCTGCCTTGACAAACGGGATAACCTCTGCGAGAAATCCTTTTTTTTTTTTTTTTTTTTTCAAATAAACCCCTTCACCTATGGGCTCTGATGGACACTCTAGCAAAATAAAGATGTAACCTAAACCGTTTGCAGCCAGGGCTGGGCGAAAATTGTTAATTTTCAGGAAATCGGGCTGCGGGATGCTGTCATTGCTGCTGATGCGATGAAGGAAAACTGGGATATAACATGTCGAAGTCCCACTTGCAGGCGTGTACTGCGCATCTATTTTCAGAAATAGGGTGGGTTTGGTTTTTTTGGTGTGTATGTTTTTGGTTTTTTGGTTTTTTTTAAAATAACCCAGTGTATCACTTGCAGCCTGGTAACGCGCTTGCGTAACCGGCTGCGTTGATTTCACCTTGCCTTATTGATTTCTTTAAAAATAAATTGTGAGGCTGGGTGTTTCAGTTTTGCAGGGAAAGATGGGAAAATGAGGAAAATACTGCTTTTTTTATACACGTATCCCGCCTGTGCTTCATAATGAAGCTGGAGAAATTCAGGGCTTGGGCTGCTCCCAGAGTAATCCCTGCTGGTTTCCCCCCCTCTCCCTTAGCCAACAGGATCAGGCCGTTTTTTATGTAAGAAATGTTAGATTTTAGGTTATGCAGAAGACGGGAAAGCACAGAAAATGGATCCAAACGCTCTGCGGGGAAGGACAACGCTGCAGCAAGCCAGCTGGGATATGGTTGCAATTAACCCAGGTCGACCAAAGGAAAAACCCGTTTTTTTTCTCTAGCTTTCTCCATCATATTTGAAAAAAAAAACACCCCACACCAAACCGCCACCAGCACTAAGCACCCAACGCTCCTCCATCCAGCAAAGCCCCGGTGGCTTCTTTGACTTCAGTTTCCCCTCCTGCGGCGTTCCCGGCTCCATCCCGGCACCTTGAAGGCAGTGATGGCGGAGTGAAGGCACGCCAGGAATCTGGCTCATCTCTCCTGCTCTGCTTTTTGCATTTCTCACAGCTGGCTGGGGAAAATGCCGGGAAAATGCGCTTTCCAGCCCATTTCCCTTTACGGGCTGACTTTCCTCACGCCATGCCAGAAATCTTGGGCTTGCAAACAAAAACCTGCAAAAAGGCCTTATTTGTTACGAAGCAACACCCTGACCGCTGATCTAAAAATACTACAGCCGTGCCCGCCAGCTTCTCCTTTAAGCTCTTTTTAAAAAAATCAGGCAGTCCTTGGAGTTGCAAGAAAGATAACCTTCGGGTTTGGTTTGGTTTTGTTTTATGGGATAGAGCATTGTATTCCTGGGAGCAAACGGGGCTTGCAGCAGGGTACGGTATCCGATGCCTTCACTGGGAAAGCCCGGGGAAATTTTATCCCCAGGGCCGCACCCAGCCTGAAGTGAAGAAATATTTGCATTTGCTTCTCCTTGGAGGGCAGCCAGGTCCCTCCCCGCTCTCCTTGGCCTGCCAAGAAGGATTGCAAGAAAAGACAGGCTTATTGCAGCAGCCGAGGGAAGGGCAGGGCCCGGCCGGTGCCATTCGGAGGCGTACAATCCTCTTTGCCCTTTTGCCCCGATGCCGGAATAAGACGAGAGACCTCGAGCGGGTTTTACACCTGGGGGGACTTGGGGGGTGCTCTGCAAGGCTTTGGGGGTTCCGTGAGGCTTTGGGGGGCTCCCAGGGCAGAGCAGGAGCTTCATGTTGCTCCGTGTGTGATTTGTATTTGTTTTCTTTTTGCTAGCAGACCTTGCACAAGCGCTTGTAGCGGGGCGAGGAGCCCAAGGACGGGCTGAGCCGGTGCAGCTGACGTGGGCTTGCTCAGCGGCGGGATAGGACCCAGCTCCCACAGCCCCTGCAAAATCTCCTCCGCGCACACACACGGCTTGGCCAGCGTTGGAAATTCCTCGAGATCCTCCCTGGGGAAAGCATGGGGCCATGCTTTTCAGGCTTAGCGACGCTCCCTGGGCCTCAGCGTGTACTGCTTCTCCCCTTATCCGAGAAGAAAAAGGCTTAAATAAGTCTTTTGTCATCTTACCCCCACCGTGTCCAGCCATCCCTGTCCCTTACCATCCTCCGCTCCTGGAAAAACATGCCAAATCTGACCACTTCTGCATCCCTTCACTGCAATGCCAAGCTCTCCAGCTGCACCATGCCCTTCTCCTCGCCCTTCAGCATCTTCTCCAAGGCTTCATGTTGATAAAACCATCATCCTGCCTGCCTCCAGTCAAAAATCACCACAGTCCTGGTGCAAAACAAGCCCATCCTGGCTTGTTCTGCGGGGAAAATACCCAGCCCCTTCCCACCATTAGCTCTGCGGGGGGGGGTAGCACCCAAGGGTGCTGCGCAGAGGGTTTAAGCCAACATAGAATGCAATAACCCATCCAAAACACCACTCAGCATCGGTGTTTCCATCCTCCCCGACAACCTTGCTTGGAAAAATACCCATATTGCAAAAAACCAGGCAACCCCTTTACTCTCCGGGGCTTCCCTTCCCGGCGCCCTTTGGCCCCTGCCAAGTCTGCCCACATCTTTTTACTTTTTTAGCATCATTTTGGTGCCTGGTTTTCCCCGCGGGGCGAGAGGCTTTAGAAAGCAAGAGCTGACTTTGAGCACGGGACTTCCCCGGCGTGGGACAGGGCCTCCCCTCCCGGCCGGACCCAAAGCCACCGATTTACATGACCGGGACACACCGTGACTTTACATTAACATCCTATTTATAAATAAGTTTATAGCAAGTTATGACCTGATTGATGGGCCGTAGACGCACATTAACGAACGTTGAGTAATAGGCTTTGTAGATGGGGAGAGTCAGCAGGAAATAGTTGTGGCGTCGGTGTGATTAATCATAGAGCCCGCGCCGGGCTCGTGCATACATTAACCCTTTCATTCATAAATAGAGCACGCGCTAGAGAGACATTATACAACGTGACCTAGAAGCCTACGGCTGCTGGTTGGGTAGTTGTTTTTTTTGGTAGAAACTCCCTTTTTTTTTTTTTTTTAATCGGGAAAGCATTAAACATCGTCTCAGCTGCTCTTGCTTTTTTCCCCGCTCTCATTTTGTGGCTTTTTAAGCCCTTTCGGTTAAAAAGAAAACACTCTCTTTCTCCGGCTGGTTTGCAACGCCCTCGCAAACAAAACCGCTAAGCGTCGGCGACATCGGTTGCACAGATGTTGGGCACGCAGAGAAATGGTCAGATTTCTGCTGTTTCGCGGCTTGGACCAAGAGAAGAGCAAAAAGCATCCCATGGCAGAGCGATATTATCTTGGATAAGGTGCAAAAATGGGGCTGTCAGGTCTTTCCCGGCATCCCGGCGCTGTCGGATATAGGAGAGATGGTGTTTAGCTGGAGTTTTTCCGGCTTGATGGAGGAATTTGTGCTCCGGCTGCCCTCTGCCGGCTCCGGGACTCGGTTGGGATGGAACCCAGACAGCGCAGGCTGTCAGCAAAATTAACCCACCACCAAACACCCTTGCATCAACACCACGGCACAGTGCAAAATCCCAAATCCGGCCCCAAAACCCGACCCTCCGCTTTTCCCCCCGGGCAATCTGCCAGATCACTGCACCCCAGGCGTCAGCGCCCCGAGCGCCCCGACTCTGGCCACGTCTATAAAATCTGAAATAGTGGCTTTTCCCCCCCCGCCCCCCTTACTTTTAAACTTGCGTTTTATGGGTTTGGAATGCAGGGCGGATGAAAGAAACGAGGGGTTTTAAAACTTGGGGTTTTATTTAACTGCAAGTAACTAAATCAGTGCCCGCTCTTTGCGTCACCGCAGAGAGAAATGTTTAAGTGAAACTCCAAGGAAGCTCGAGAAGAAAGAAAAAAAAGAAACAAAACCATCCAAGGAAACCAAACCGGCCTCGGAAAAGGAATTTAAAAAAAGAAATAAGTGAATATAACCTCAGCTCCGCCGCCACCCCTGCTCTGCCGGGGCTTTTTATGTTCATGACGAGCGCTGGGACATTATATCTGCACTTCTTCACCTCGCCAGCCCCACAGCTTGGGGTCCTGGGTACGTTTTGGGGACGAAAACTCCAGTCCTGCAGCTATTTGGGGGTGCAGCGGGCACCCAGGACTGGTCACGGGGTGCATCCCGGTGGATGCACCCCTTTTTTTGGTGTCCGGCGCTGGAAGAGGGAGGTCGAACCGCGGGGTTCTAGCAGGATGACTCGTTTCGCCGGCGGACGTGGCAGGACTTGCAGAGAAGGTGGTCGCCCAGGGGGTAGCACCCGTTCTCCGTCGGCTCCGGCGACAGGGGTGTCCCGCAGCTCTGGGGGCGAGAGGAGAAAGGGGGGGGACACCCACGTTTTAGGGGTCCCCGTGCTGCCTTGCATCCCTTCTTTCCTACACAACCCACCAGCGCTTGGAAAAAGCAACAAACTATGTCAAAAAGCGTGAAAAGCTGAAGCTCTCCTGGCCAAACACATTGTCCTTTTCACCTGATTTATTAATTTTTTTTCCCCCTTCCCCATCGCTTGCAAGATAAACTGGTGGCTAAAAACCAACCCCGGGTGCCATGAGCCCCGTGGCCGTGCTTTGGGAAGGCTCGGTGCCGAACCCCTCGGCTTTTGGGGGGGGGGGGGGGGTCGGTCCGTACCTCGCAGCGGTAGCAGCCCTCGTGGAAACTGCGTCCCAGGCACTCGATCTTGTAGGTGTCCTTGTCCTCGCGGGGGATGATGGGCTGCTCGCAGGCGCTGCAAACCGCGGCGTATTTCCTGATGGGACCAAACCAGGGCGGCGTGAGGCCTGTGGGGTGATGGGGACGAGCCGAACCCCCCCAGCGTGGGGGTCGCTTCCCCATTTATGCGCTCCCCAACCTGTAAAAGTCAGCCACGCAGTACACCTCGTCCTGCTCGTCCACGGCGAAGCTCTCAGCGCCGATGGCCCGGCCGCAGGCGGCGCAGCAGAAGCAGCCGGGGTGGTAGCCCTTGCCCAGGGCACGGACGATGCGCTCCGCGATCAGCCCCCGGCACTTGGCGCATTTCTCCAGCGTGGCCTGATGTTTTGACAGGGACACACACACACACCGTCACACACCAGCTCCGGAGGGACAGCATCTCCTGCCACCACCCCGAGGGTGCTGGCTGTCCCCGGGGGAGGACGGGTACCTGGTAGCAGGCGTCGCACATGGGGCGCCCGTCTTTTTGGTAGTAGCGCTGGCCGGCCAGGAGCTGGTGGCAGGTCCGGCAGGTGAAGCAGTTGGCGTGGTACTGCTTCCGCATCGCCTCCACCGTCGGCTCCCGCGGCCCCACCGCTTTGTGGCAGAAGGCGCAGATGTCTGGGGGAAGAAGGGAGAGGGGTTCGGCGCTGTGTGCCTCAGTTTCCCCAACCGGGGACGAGCCCGCACTGTGCAGCTGGGTCCATCCCCCCCCCCCCGCCCCCAGTTTTACCTCTGGAGCCGTCCCTCTCCAGGTACCCATTTGCATCCTGCCGCTTGCCTGCCTGCTCCTGGCAAAATTTGGGTGGCCTCAATTCAGCAGGGAAGGCGGAAGGGGCCTGGTGAGCAGGGGAAGGCGAAGGCACGTTACATTTATGCCCTTGCAGGTGGGGAAACTGAGGCACTGGGGGGAAGACTGCACCCCAACGTCCTCACCTGGAGGGTGGTGGGTGCTGCCAGGTCCAGTTGCTGCAGCGCCGGACCCAGCGCCTCCGCAGACAAGGGCTGGGGCGCTTCGGAGAGGACGAGGACCGGCAGGGACGAAGGCACGGGGGCTGCTGGGGGAGTTTCTGCAGCAAAAGCCAGACGCAGTGGTTTGAGGGGGGGGGGGGGGGGGAGCACCCCGACAGCTTTGCAACGGCGCTCACTGACCTACCCCAAAAGCAAACGTCGTCCCAGCCGGAGGGGACAAACAGCACCGATAAGCGCCCAGTGATAGAGAGTAAACACAGCCCTTCCCCAGCAGCCGGATCCATCCTGGGGTGGGTGCAGGGATTTGGGGAATAACCACCCCCCCAAAAAAAAACCAAAAAAACAAAAAAAAACCAAAAACCATATCCCTCCCCATCTGCACACGCATCCTTTAGCAAAGCATCTCCGCAGCATCCTCGGCACCATCATCATCCTCCCGGCACCGCTCACAGCCCCCCGCGCCGACACCCCTCACCTCCATTGGGCAACGCGGGGGACGGTGGTGGTGGGCTCCGGGGGCGATGGGTGGCCGGGACCTCAGCACCGATGGGCCGCGTCACCCTTTGGGTTTGCTCCTTGGTGGCCACCTCCCTCCGCGGTGGCACCAGGGTGATGAAGACAGACGAAGCGATCCTCTTCTCCGCTTTTCCCGGCAGCGTCGCCGAAGCCATGGAAGAGCCGGACCTGCGTTCGATTTGAGGGGAAATAAGAGAAGAAAGGGAGCAAAACCCACGGGCGCACCGGCAGCTCCTGCAGCCACACCGCCCTTCGGCCTCAACCCGCCTCCCTCCTCGCCCTCCCGGAAAGGGAGAAGGAGTGAGTGTGCCCGTCCCGCGTCACCGCAATAAATGGTCTCGTGCCTGGAAGGACAGAGGGTAAAGGGTCCGGTGAAGCAGCAGCCAAAATCACCCATTTTCATGCCTCCGTGGCCAAACTCCACCCTTTTGTAAGCATTTTATCCCCCCTTATTTCCTCTTATTGCCCCCACCTGGGATTAAATTCCCTGTGGGCAGCAGGAAGACTCCACCTTTCCTCTTAAAAATGGGATTGCAATAGGATCTGCTTTTGCAAACCCTTTTTTGGGGTGTTTCTAGCTCCCCCTGGCTCCCCATTTTCCCGATAATCACCCGCGGCTCAGGGCATCCCCCCCTTTATTTTCGCAGATGGGGAAACTGAGGCACAACGCTGCAAATGGGACGTGTCCCCATCATCGAAACAACCCCTGAGCATCGCCCGGCGGCGCAGACAGGATGCGCCCGACCCCGATAAACTCCGCTCGGGAAGGAAAAGGGCTGTTTATTCAGCTTCCCAACGGGAAAAGCAGCTGGAGCGAAGCTTCCCCTTCCCAAACGGGATGGTTTAGGAGGGGCTGGAACGGGACACCCCGAGGCTTTAACCAGGCAGCGCCGGTGAAGCAGGATTCATCCCCGAGACGAATCGGCGGCCTGAAAAATACCTGTGTGATGAGTTGCCCGGTCTCATGCCCCGGCGCGGGGTGGCTCCGCTCCCCCAAAATCCTGCTCACAGATGTTGGCGCATCCTTTCAGCGGGCGGCCAGTCCCCCCCGCCCAGGCCCCGTGGCGGGGGAAAAGCTTCGGGACGTGCACGCCGGTGACTTCAGCCTCTGACTCAAGCAGAGGAAGGGATTAAAAAAGGAAAAAACCCCGAGCGGCTTCGCTCCCTTCCCTTCTCTCCCTCCCTCCCCGCCGGCGAAACCCCAAACGGGCTCCGGCGCTGCCAGCCTTCGCCCGGCCGCTCAAATCCTCGCCCGCAGGAGCCACCGCTTTTCCTCCTCCCCGGCCGAGCTGCGGAAAATAGGGGTGGGGGGACAAAAAAAAAAAAAAAAAAAGAATAATCATAAAAAAACCCAAAAAACAACAACTCAAAAAAGCAAAGCAAAAAAAAAAAAAAAAAAAAAAAATCTGCGGGGCTAATGGGAACCATGTGCTCGTCGCATTCCTCTTTGTGCCGGGGCGGACGGGATCCCGGCAGCCCCATCGTGGCACCCCCTGGTTCCCCCCCACCTCCCAGCCGGGGTACATTAATGGGAGGTGTGTCCCCCCCCTTTTTTTCAATGGGGTCCGTCCCCCCCCAACATAGCTCCATCCTAGTTTGGGGTGGCTGGGGCTGCATTGGGAAGGGTCCCCCCCAGGTTTCCTACAAGCATCGCCCCAAAAATCTCCTGGGGGGGGAGCGCTGGGGGACCGATGGGGATAGGAACACCTATGGGGCACCCCCAATGCCCCCCGAAATTGGGATGGGACATGGCCCCCTACAGCTGTCCCCCAACTCTGTCCCCTGCCCTGGGGACCTCTTGGAGAGCGCTTTGAGGATGCCCAAGGGAGAAGGGACAGGGTGGGGGGACACAGCCCTTGGTGTCCCCTTGTCCCTTCCCCGAGTGGCCCTGCTGTCCCCTTGTCCCTTACCTGGGGGGTGGCCTTGCAGCCCCCCTGCAATCCTCTCTCCCCCACCGGGTAGCCCCGCAGCCCCAGGTCCCCTACCTGGGGGAGGGGCCTGTCCCCTAAGCGGTGGTGGCCCCACCGGGTCCCCCTCTACCTGGGAGCCCCCGTCCCCTACCTGGGGGTGTCCCCAATCCCATACCTGGGGGTGTCCCCCGTCTCCTACCTGGGGGGGGTCACTCTTGGTCCCCTTGTCCTGTCCCAGGACAGCTCTGCAGTCCTTATCCCATTACCTGAGGGGGGTCCCATGTCCCATCTCGGGGGGGTCCCTTGTCCCCTACCTGGGGGTGGCCCCTATCCCATACCCGGGGTGTCCCCTACCTGGCGGTGTCCCCCGTCCCCTCCTTGTGGGGGGTGGTCCCCTACCCGGTGGGGGGAGGGGGGGGGTCGCCTGCCTGGGGGTGACCCTGCAGCCCCGTCTGCCTCTCGGGGGGCGGGGGTGTCCCCCTCCCTGTCCCCGTCCCCTACCTGGGGAGCCGGTGCGGGTCCCTCCGTGCGCTCCGCGGGCGCGCCCTGCCCGGCGCGGCGGGGGCAGCGGGGAGGCAGAGCCGCCCGGCATCACCGCCCCTTCCTCCCTCCTCCTCCTCCTCCTCCTCCTTCTCCCTCCTCCCCCCTGCCTGTCCCACGGCCCCGGGCAGGGGGGGGAGATGGGGGGGGGCACAGGGTCTTAGGGTGCCCCATGCTCCCTGGGGTGCCCCATAGGGCCTTAGGGTGACCTAGAGGACGCGGGGCGCCCCATACACCCTCCTAGGGTGCCCCATCCACCCTGACGTGACCTGTGCCCCGCCCCCCCCCCCCCCCACCGACAGCCTTATGCACCCCAGGGTGCTCCATGAGACCTCAGGGTGTCCCACGTCCTCAGGGTGCCCGCCGGCAGCCCCATGCACCCTGGGGTGCCCTGTGGCCCCTGGGTGCCCCTATGTGCTCGAGGATGACCCATGACACCACCCCCGCCCCAAGCTTGTCCCATGGACCCCCCCCGATTGCCCCTGGCACCCTCAGGGTGCCCCATATCCCCAGGGTGCCCCGTACAGCCCCAGCTGCCCCCAACACTCCCAGGTTGCCCCATGCAGCACCCTATAAAACCCCAGGGTGCCCCTGTGGCCCTATACAGTCCCAGCTGGCCCCCTAAGCCCCCATATGCCCCCAGGATGCCCCATACACCCTTATACAGCCCCAGGATGCCCCATACAGCTCCATACACCCCCAGGATGCCCATGTGCCCCTACAAAGCCCCAGGTGGCCCTCTATACCCCCACTTACCCCCAGGACGCCCCATACTGCCGCACATACCCCCCAAGATAACCTATGCGCCTCTCTACAGCCCCAGGTGCCCCCCCTATGCCCCCATATGCCCTCATACTGTCCCAGCCCCCCTCCTGCTCCCCACTTCCAGGGCTGGGGGGGGGTCTTGGCCAGGGAAGTAGCCACAGCCAGGGCCTCCCTCTCCAAATCCCACAGCCCAACCGCGCAAGGCCTGGTGCCCCATGGCACAGCGCAGCCGGCTGCATCCAGGTGGGGAAACTGAGGCACGAGGGCACCACTCAGCTGGAGGGTCACCCCCTCTGTGCCTCAGTTTCCCTTCCCGGGGATGAACCGCACCACCCGCCTCCTGCAAAAAAGCTGCACGGCCATCCCTGAGACCCTCTCCAACGTGACGGGACCTCAGCTCACTCTGCCTACGGATTTTGCTGGAAAAAGCTTTATTTTACAAGATTTATAAGCCCCCAAAGGCCCCTGCACCACAATGGTGTGGCCCTGCAGCTGCCAAGGACGGGGACATCCGTCAGCATCCTGCATCCCCGGGGGGACCGGGGAGCAAACCCCCAGCACCACCACAGCCTTGTGGGCTCCCCCAAAAAAACAGGGACCATGTGAGCCTCCCCCCGAACTCCCCCACCCCGTGGGATGGGGTCGAGCACCTTCCAGGAGCCCTTTTGCCTTTGTCCCCATGGGGGATCTGCGACGGGGAGGATTTGGGGGGTGCCCACGTTTCGGGGAGCTGGGCAAAGCCACCCTGAGTTTCTGATGCCCGGTTACACCCCAGGGCTTATCAGGACGTCTCCTGCGATCCCGATCCTGATCCCAACCGCCTGTCCAACCGAGGCTGCTGGGCGAAATCCTATGGGAGATGGAAGAAGAGAAGCAGAAAGGCCCCTCACCGTGGTCTCGGGGCTGCCGCCGGCCCATCACCCCGGCGTCGTGGCGGGGAGGTGACACCCCCCCCCCCGGCCATCTCACCTGCCGCCAGCACGCCTCCAGCATGACGCCGGCTCGGAGCAGGCACCAGAGCTCTCCCAGCAGCGAGATGAGGACGTGGAAGACGTCGGTCCACCGGCCGACGGTGAGGAGGAGGATGAAGAGGCCGCCCATCCGTACCAGCACCGTCTGGTAAACCGCCCGCCCGCCCGCGCTCTGCCGCGACTCCTCTGCAAGGACACGGCATCGGGGTGGCCACCGTGGGGGCACCCCAGCCCCCTCCCCAGCCCCACGACCTGGGGACACCGTGCATTTCGGGGACGCTTTGCATATAGCCTGGGATGCCCCATACTGCCCCATACTGCCCCATATACAGCCCCCAGGATGCCCCATATATCCCCAGACACCCCCAGGATGCCCCATGTACCCCCATACAGCCCCCAGGATGCCCCATGTACCACCCCAGGTGGCCCCGCTGTGCCCCCAGAGAGACCCAGCGTGTCCCAAATGGTTCCATACAGCCCCAGGATGCCCCATACAGTTCCATACAGCCCCCCAGGATGCCCCATATACCACCTCAGGTGGCCCCCCTGTGCCCCCAGACAGACCCAGGATGTCCCAAACGGTTCCATACAGCCCCAGGATGCCCCATACTGACCCATATACAGCCCCAGGTGGTCCCCCTGTGCCCCCATACAGTCCCAGGATGCCCCCTGTACCCCCCATACAGCCCCCAGGATGCCCCACACAGTTCCGTACACCCCCCAAGGATGCCCCATCTACTGCCCCTGGTAGCCCCCCCACCCTGTGCCCCCACAGAGACCCAGGATGTCCCAAACGGTTCCATGCAGCCCCAGGATGTCCCATGCACCCCCCCATACAGCCCCAGAATACTCCATACTGCCCCATATACAGTCCCAAGTGGCCCCCCTGTGCCCCCATACAGCCCCAGGATGCCCCATATATCCCACACACAGCCCCAGGATGCCCCCTGTGCCCCCATACAGCCCCACGATGCCCCATACTGCCCCTATAGATCCCCAGGATGCCCCACACAGCCCCAGGATGCCCCATACTGGGACATACCCCTCTTACCCCTCAAAAAATCCTGTAACTGGGGGTTCGGTCCCCTTCTCACCTTGCATGTAGACGACCAGCAGCGTGTAGCAGATGGTGAGCGGCGTCCAGAAGCGTATGGCCTCCGCCGTGGAGAGGAAATCCCGGTTGATGAGCGCCACGGCGGCCAGGTCGGCCACGGCGAAGGTGACGGCCAAAGCATTCCGCAGCAGCCGGGGGATGCCGTGACCGGCGGCGAGGAGGAAGATGCAGATACCGCAGTAACGCGCTCGGCTGTGCAGCTCGTAGAGGGTGCAGACGTGGCGAGCCAGACGCTGGGCGTAGGTGGCCAGCAGCCCCGCTAGCCCTGCCGCCAGCACCAGGTTGCAGGTCCTGTGGGGAGCCCCTTCCAGCAAGAAGCTGAGGCCGCAGGACACGCCGCAGCCCAGCGAGTACTGGCACAGCAGGTAGAGCTGGCTGCTGTGGGCGCCCTGCGAGAGCGGGACGGCGCCGTCAGCCGCTGTGGAGGTTGCAAAGCGGCGAGGGGGTGCACGGCTGCAAAGCGATGCATGGCCTCCTCCATGCTGCTGCCCCCCCGTAACCCCCCCCACGGGTGTTGCAAGCAGCGCGGGGATGCACGGCTGCAAAGCGATGCATGGTTTTCCCTGTGCCGCAGCCCCCCGTAACCCTGCAGGTGTTGCCTGCAGCGAGGGGACGCATGGTTGCAAAGCCATGCTTGGTCTTCTCCATGCCTTTTCCGCCGTTCTCCCCGCAGGCGTTGCATGCAGCGAGGGGACGCATGGTTGCAAAGCCACGCGTGGTGTTTTCCACGCTGGACCCCCCCACGGGTGCTGCAAGCAGCAAGGGGCTGCACGATTGCAAGGGCAGGCATGCATGCAAAGCGATGCATGGCTTTCTCCATGCTGCAGCCCCCTGTAACCCCACAGGCATTGCATGCAGCGGGGGGATGCACAGTTGCAAAGCCAAAGCCATGCATGGTCTTCTCCACGCTGGACCACCACAGGTGCTGCGAGCAGCAAGGGGCTGCACGGCTGCAAAGGCAGGCATGCGTGCAAAGCGATGCAGGGTTTTCTCCATGCCAGCCCTCCTCATCCTCCCTGCAGAGCAGGAAGGGGATGCACAGGCTGCTCCATGAAGCTCCCATACGCCCCACGGGTGCTGCAAGCCAGGTGGGGGATGCATTATTTTGGGCATGCCGCAGCCCTCATCCTCCCTGCAGAGGCTGCAAAGCAGCGAGGGGAGGCACAGCTGCAAAGCGATGCATGGTTTTCTCCATGCTGCAGCCCCCTGCAACCCCACAGGCGTTGCGTGCAGCGAGGGGACGCACGGTTGCGAAGCCATGCATGGCGTTTCCCACGCTGGACCACCACGGGTGCTGTGAGCAGCAAGGGACTGCATGATTGCAAGGGTATGCACGCATGCAAAGCGATGCGGGGTTTTCTCCACGCCAGCCCTCCTCATCCTCCCTGCAGGGGTTGCAGAGCAGCGAGGGGATGCATGGCTGCAAAGCAATGAATGCTCTTCTCCATGCTGCAGCCTGCCCGTAACCCCGCAGGCGTTGCGAGCGGCAAGTGATGCACAGTTGCAGACCCACGCGAGCTCTTCCCCGTGCCTCCTCCCCTTTCCCCTGCCACGGGTGCTGCAAAGCTGCAAGGGGCTGCACGGTTGCAAGGGCATGCGCGGCTTCCTCCACACTGGCCCCCCCCACGGGTGTCGCACGCAGCGAGGGGCTGCAGGGTGGCAGAGGCAGGCGTGCGTGCGAAGCGATGCAGGGTTTTCCCCATGCCAGCCACCCTCGCCCTGCCCGCAGAGCCGCGAGGGGACGCATACTGTCCCCCGTGCCGCAGCCCCCCCATCCTCCCCACGCCTGTTGCGACGCAGCAAGGGGATGCGCGGCTGTGAAACGATGCACGGTCGTCCCCCCCCCATGCCGCAGCCCCCGCAGCTGTTGCGAATCTGCGAGGGCTGCGCAGTCCTCCCTCCGTGCCACCGCCCCGCCGTGCCTCAGTTTCCCCCCTCCCGCCTCACCTTGCCGAGGGAGAGGACGGTGGAGACGGCGCGCAGGGAGAACTCCAGGACCACCAGCGCGGCCACGCGGGAGCCCACCAGGGCCAGCAGGGCCGTCAGCACCACCGCATGCAGCAGCTCCAGCACCCACCGCTGCGCCCGGATCGCCTCCTTCTCCGCCTGCCTCTCCGGGTCACTGGGGACAGCGGGGGGGACGCTGAGCTGGGCAGGATGTCCCCTTCCTCCTCCGCCACCCCAAAACGGGGTGACATCCTCGGAGACGACCCCCCCGCCCCAGGCTTTGCAGCGGGGAGAGGAGGGCACAGCCCCTGCCTGGCTCAGGCCACCACCAGCACCCATGGGTGCCAAGAGCCGCCCCCACACCCCGACAATGGAGCCCAAAGGCAGACCCCAAAAGTGGCTCCCCAAAACGAATCCCCCAAGGCAGAGGGGGGAGGAAGGGCTGGTGCTTACTTCAGGCACTGGATGTAGAGATAAACCTTCAGGAGGCTGCAGAGCACCAAGACGGCACAGGCACCCACCAACCCTGCGGGGAAAAGGCAGCAGCGGGTCACCGGCGTGTGTCCCCCCCCCCCAGGATGTCCCCAAAGCCATCCCCATGGCACCCTCGGGGGTGTCTCACCTTGCAGGAGGGCATCCAGCAGCGCCCAGCCCCACGCCAGCCCGGGCAACGCCGGCAGCCAGGACCCCAGAGAAAACATTTTTGGTGGAGAGGAGCCACGGCGTGACCAGGCCCCGGCTCCAAGGTCCGCGGGGCGGAGGCTGGGAGCGGCCCCCCCGGGCTGGTAAATCATTGCCGGGGCAAGCGAGGGCAGCTGGAGCTCAGCTCCTCCGGCCAGAGCTCCAGCTGCCCCGAGGAGGGGAAAATTAGGGTGAGGAGAGGGATGCGGTGATGGGATGCACCTGGCGGGGCTCGGGGACCACCAGCATCTCTAACGCCCCCGCCCCAGCATCGCCGTTACCCTCTCCACCCCGATGCGTCGTGACATTTTAGGTCCTGGTTTTGCAGGTTCTGACCCCCCACCCACCCTGCGCTTTGCACCACCCCAAAGACCCCGAAACGACGCCAAAAATAGAAAAAAAACCCAAACAACCCTTTATTAACGGCGACAACGGGGCCGGGAGCTGCTCGTCCTACGGCCCCGGGGGCTGCTGGTGCTGCACCATCTTCCTGAGCTCGTCCCAAAAGAAGAGGCTGAGGACGGTGTGGGGGCCGAGGCGGAGGTAGACGGCGCCGATGCCCTTGTACAAGCCCAGCAGCCCCTCTTTGCTGGAGATTTGGAGGATGCAGTCCAAAAAACCCCGGTAGAGCTTGCCCTGGGGGAGAGAGGAGCCGGCTGCGCACCCCTGCCGGAGGCGACCCCGGGAAAAGCCGTGTGTCACCCCCCCTCCACCCCCGGCCTCACCCCGTCTTTTGCCAAACGGCCTTACCGTGCCGTCGGCGTCCACCGGCTGGTTGTAGAGCCGGGTGCTGACCACGTCGAAGGGCGTCATCGTCACCGCCACGGCCACACCGCTCACCATGCCCCCCGCCAGCACCGCCGCCCAGCTGCCCTCCCCGAACCACTGCGGGATGCGCCGGCCGTCAGCTTTTCCCCCCGAAAAATAAGGGAGCGGAGGGGCCGGCGGTGGCTGGATCCTGCACGTCCCTCCCCGCCCCTCACCTGGCGCTCGCAGACCCAGTCCTTGGCGGAGGCGAAGGTGGCGAGTTGCGCGGCCGAGCCCACGGCCACCCGGGGCACGGCCCCCGTCACCCCCCGCCACAGCCCCGCCACCCCGTGCTGCTTGTAGATACTCTCGAAAGCCCTGGCGATGTTCTGGGGAAGAGAGGAAATTCGGGAAAACCGGGAACCGGTGCACCCCAACCCGGAAAAAATTTCCCATCTGTCAAAAATTTCCCACCCTGTCACGCAAAACCCCATCGCTCCTCGGTGGCACGAAGCCACCGCGTCTCCGGCCGGGTGACACCGATCCCGATGGGTGTCTGGATCCCGTGTCACGGCTCCGTGCCCCGGTCACCCCCTCCCCGTCCTCACACATTATTTATAGCATCCATCCGGGGGCCGAGCTGCCAAACAGCAGCTTTAAATACCCGGTGGCCAAAATAGCGTTGTCCTCACCGGGTCCCAGCGCGTTGCACGGCCAAAGTGCCACCGAATCTTGTCCGTGTCCCCCCCCCACCCCAAGCCCGTCCCTGCTCACCTCATGGTTGTGCTGGTGGCCCACGGCCACGGCCGACAGCGTCTGGGCTTGGAGGTGGGTCTTGACCTGGGGACAACACCGGGTGACAAAACCCCCCCCAAGTCCCCCCCGGGAAGGGCTGCGGGTCCCCCCCCATCTCTTCGTAGCAGCTTTTGGGGGTGTTTTAAGCCCCCCGGACAGATGTGGGGTGCCCAGATGTGTTGCCAAGCGGCGCCTCCAGACTTTGAACCTCATTTTTTTTTTTTCCCCCCACCCCTCCCACCCCTGGGCAAAGTGCCCCCAGAAACACCCACTGCAGCCCCCCCCACCCCCCTTGAGCTCTGCACCCCCAAAAAAAACAGGTGATACCCCCAAAAAGGGGGGAAACCACCCAAATTTCCTTATGAGGGAGTTCTCCCCTCGGGTTTCTGGGGGGGGGGGTTGGGGGAGAAAAGGGGGGGGGTGGGAAAGAGCATGCACAAAGCAGCCCCACATTTTTGGGGGGGTGAAGCAGAGCAAAGGTGGTGGTGGTGGTGGGGGGGATGCACCGCGCCAGCGTTTGTGGGATGCAGCGAAGCTCCGGGCTGGCCAAAGCTTTTGGGGGGGGGGTGTGTGTCCCCAAAATATCCATCCCCCCCCCCCCCCCCCCCCCGACGGGGATGCGAGGGCTGCAGGGACGGAGCACTCACCAGGTACGCGGGGCTGCCCACGAAGGCTCCCACCGCCCCGGCCACGGCCCCGGCGGCCACGGTACCCCCGGGATACCGCGTCCAGCCGGCGTCCTCGGCGCAGGAATAGCAATAAAACCGGACGCCGTTCATCAGCCCCTGGTAGAGGAGGCCGGCGGCCAGGCCCTTCTGCAGCCCCCGCAGCCCGTCGGCCCGGCACACGGCCCCCACCGCCCGCAGCACCCCCCGGTAGGGCCGGGGGTAGGTGCCGGGGGGCTGCAGTTCCCCCTGCAGCTGCAGCCGCGTCTTGACCACCTCCAAGGGGTTGGTGAGGACGCAGGCCAAGCAGCCGGCCGTGGCTCCCAGCACCAAATCGATGGCCGGCGGGACCCCCCCCGTGGGAGAACCCCGGGCGACGCGGGGTCTGTTTTGGGGGGGATAAGGGAATTCATGCAGGGAGGCGGGGGGGGGGCCGGGGAAGGGTGCGAGGGCCCCGCCACCCGCCGCCATGCAGCACCTGCCCGCGGGGATGGCCCCAGGCTCCACCTTCCCCCCCCCGCCCTCGGGAAATAGGGGGGAGCGAGCGCCGCCTCCTGCAAACCCCCCCCCCCCAATCCGAAGCCGCCCCCCAATTTGGGAAGGGATATGGGGCAAAGGTCAGGCCTGGGGGTGCGTGGTGGGTGTGGGGGGGTGGGTGTGTGTGTGGGGGTGTCCGTCCGTCCGTCCGTCCGTCCGTCCGTCCGTCCGTCCGGGCCCCCCCCCCCCCCTTCCACCGGCACCGACGCGCAACCGGCAGCCAAATCCCGGCCGGGCGTCCCGCTCTCACGTGACTTGCGGTGCCCCGGCGCAAACAGCGGAAAAAAAAAAAAAACAACCCAAAAAAAAGGCTCTTTCTGCCAAAAAAAAAAAAAGGGGGGGGGGGGGCACGATAAAATTGAAATCAAAGCTGACGATAGGTGGTTTTCGGGGGCACACGCAGACATCTGCCCCCCCCCCCCCCAGCCAGCCGGGGGCGATGAGGACTCACCAACCACCAACTCGTTGCACTTGTGGCGGGGGTTTGGGGAGCCGGCGGGGGATGGGGGGTGTGTGTGTGTGTGTGTGTGTCTGACCCCCTTCTATCCCCTCTCGAGGTTACAGAAATGCTTTTGAAATCCGAGCTTCCCAGGCCAAAAAGCTGCGGGGGGGGGGGGTGTGGGGAAGGTCACTGCCTGTCCCCTTTGTCCCCCACCCCCCCCTTGTGACTTCCTATTTTTAGGGCTCCACCGTGACCCCCTCAGGACCCGAGTTTACACCGTGGCGTAGCCGCTTCGGTCATTATTGGGAGGGGGGGGGAACCCCCAAAGTCCTCGCCCCGCAACGGCTGCCCCATCCCCAATATCCCCCCCCAAATCCCCTCCTTTGACCCCAAAAGGCGAGGGAGGGTTAATGGGGAAGGCGGGTGCTGCTGGGGGCTGACCCCTGGGCTGTTTATTCCTCGTCTAGACTGGGAATGGCTCCTGGATCCAGGGATAAACAGGGCTGGAGCATCAGGACGGGATAATTCAGGGTTGAAGCTGCGAACGTGCCCCGCTGCGGGGTTAACGCCGTGAGGAGCTGGGGGTGCACGTCCTCCCTGCCTCTCCTCCTCCTCCTCCTCTTCAGCCTAAATATCGCCTTCTCCCTGCCCCAAAGCAAAGCCCCGGGCCCCAGCATCATGGGGGGGGGAAGGAAGAAGGGCAGCCCCCGGCCCAGGAACGTGTGGTCGGGCCAAATCCAAGTTACCAATGGATATTTATTTGGGGAGGGGGAAAGGAAGCAGATGTACATACATATACATTCAGTCACGTACGTTTCCTCCCAGAAAAAAAGGCCCCGTGAACATATATTACATGAGAAGGTCTCCGGATTATTATTATTATTATTATTTAAAAGCTGGAGTTGCGCCCCAAAGGGCTCGCTGTAGAGGGCAAGCGGTGACGGGTCCTCGCCGGCCTCGGATGCAGCGAGCCGAGACGATGGGGACACGTTTGGTGGCAGCCGCGTGACGACATCCTTTAAGACACCTGAAGAACGTCGGACTCCATCTCGTCTCTCGCCCGGCGCGCGGGGCCAGCGTCCAAACCTCAAACCGGCTTCTGAGATCTCCTAAAACCGTGCTGGGATATTTAAGGCCAAATTTTTGGCCCCGGTCCTTCTTCCTTAGCCTCAAAAAAAAAAAAATTTAAAAAAAAAAAAAAAAAAAAATCTCATCGCCAGGCTGGAGAGTGGTTTTGTGATGTCCGGAGGTCCCGGGTGAGATCTCCTGGCACCGGGAGACGCCAGGAGAAGGAGGAGGCGAAGCGGTGCCGTACTCGGTGATTGTATTAGCAAGGAGAAGACATGCACGGTAGCGATTTAGCGTTCCCGTCTCGCCACCTCCGCGTCCCAACCCTGTTCTAAAATGAACAAGTCCTCGGTCCCGCTCCCTGCCGCGATGGCGGGATGCTCATCCCCAGCCCACCCGGCTCCCACCCTCTCCCTCGCTACTTGGGGGATATTATTCCGTGAAAGGCAAATTATTTTGCCCCGTGGCAGCTGGGCGAGGGCGCAGGGTCGCCTGCACGGCTGCACAAGGAAAGCGGCAGAGCTCGGCCTCGCCTCCAGCGTGGTGAAGCGTCTGGTTTCTCCCCAAAACGTGTTGGATGTCCCCGACTCGGTGGGGAGCGTGGTGGGGACGGGGTCCATGCCTGCAGGCACGGCCCTGGTGGGGACCGAGCGATGGCAGGAGGGGTTGGGCTGCCAGCTGGCCGCGGGGCAGCCGGGTACCGGCCCCGCTCTCCGAAAATGGGCCCCCGTCAGCCGTCCTTCCCCCCGGCCGGGGTTAACACCAGGGGTCCCGCTCCGCTCGCCCGCGGCAGAGGCTGTCGCTGCGCTGCCAGGCGCTGTCGATGAGGCTCTGAGCGTCTTCGCACTTCTTCTTGACGGCGGCGTCCAGAATGGCCTTGTGCAGGAGATCGACCTGAAACACACGCGGTAGGGTGGGCTGTCAGGAGAGGAACAAACTACAGCCACTTCCCTGCCTTATTGTAAAACCACCTCGAAAACAGCCGGGAAAGTCGCCTGTGTCATCAATACAGGCGATGGAGGGGGACGGGGCTGACCCAGGTTGCCCCCGACTCCTCCTGCCAGCCCCGGGCACTCATGGCTCACGTGCCAGGGGACTCGAGCTCTGAATCCCACATCCCGTGGTTATTCGGACACGGAGGAGCTTTGTGGCTCTCCTGCCGGTTGCGGGAAAGCTGGGTTCACCCTGCAGGGGACAATTCACCCACTCCTCCCTCGCAGGGTGCCGTCCCCCCATTCGCCCTTCCTCGCCGGAGGAAGGCTGTGACGCAGCCTCGCACGCTCACCTGGTAGATGTTCCTCCACGCGGCGTTCAGCGCCGAGAGGAACCTCTCCAGTTCTGTAGTGCAACTCAAATAGAGGACCCAGGGGGGCAGGAACTGCTTGCTGTCCTGAGCAAACTCCTAAACACCAAGAGAGAGGCCGGGCGTTACCGCCGCGGTCCTTGCCCAGCCCCGGGCCGGCCGGTCCCGCAGCACCACGCTCACCAGGATACAGTACTCCTTGCCGGCCTCCGTGGAGACGGCGGTGATGTCCGTCAGCTCCGCGGTGCCCAGCGAGCGGAAGAAGCTTGTCTGGCAATCCTCGTGGCAGGTGAAAACCTTCTCATCTGTCAGCACGAGGCAGCAGGGGACGCAGGGCGTAGGGGCAACACCTTGGGGGATCACCTGCACGGGGCAGGGAAAGGGAAGGTTAAAATCTGGCACGAGGGAGCCCCATATCCGTGGGGTGCCCCATGGGGAAGCCCTCCCGGCTTGGGAGAAAACTGCCTGCTCCATCCCTGCTCCCTTCGGCAGCTCCGTGCCGGCTGGGCTGTGCCCCAGGCGAAGGAGGGGGTCAATGCACCCACGCGCGGGGGCCTGTCCCCAGCTCACCCCTTTGGAGACGGCCTGGCAGAAGTACTGCATCCAGTCCGCCATGTCTTCCTCGTTCTCGGCGCTCAGCTCCAGGGAGGGCCGGTCCGTCAGGATCACCTGGAAGGAGTGGGGCCGGTCGGTGGTGTTGGAGCGCCGGCATCCCCCGCACTGCTCGCCGCTGGGAGAGAGGGGGGAGGATGGAGATGAGCGGGACGGACCGGCCAGCGTGAGCCTGAAAACAGCCTCCGTCTGCCCTCCCCGCGCCGCGTGTCACCCCTTCCCCCCACAAGCACTCGTTTCCCATCTGTGACAGCCCCCGCCGTTGCTCCAAGGATGGGCTCTGTCTCTGCACGCCGCGGTGGAGCTGGAGTTGAGCACGGTGGGTTTGTGGAGGTCGCCCAGCGTGGCTCTTGGAGGGGTACGTCAGCCCTTCAGAGGCCAATTCCCCATCAAGGGGTGGGCTTGGCGTGCAAAAAGCAGGAGGAAACGAGCCCATCGCCAGCTACATGCACCGGAGCCGAAGCAAACGGGCATCTGTACCCGGCCAGGAGCAAGCAGGGAGTCCTGCAGCACGGACTAGACCGTGATTTGCCCCAAAAGACCTCCCTGAACATCCCAAGGAGCTCCTGATGCCCAGATCCCCGCCGAGCCTGGGTGCCACATCCCCCCAGCCGCTTACCCCATGTTGATGGAGAGCAGAGGGGTGACGTCCGTGCGATCCGGGTACTGGTACAAGATCCCGTTGCTGCCGTTTGGGAAGATGAGAGAGGCGGTAACTGGAGTGAGCTCGGCTCCGGCAACTGTACAAACACCCTCTGCCTTCGGTCCCACAGCCGCTCCTGCCCTGCCCTCCACCCGCGCAGCGCCGTGGGGTTGCGTCCCCCTGCTGCTGAGCAGCCACAACTGGTGGCTTTAGCCTCCCAGGTGACAAGATTGGTCCTCTCCATCTCCCAAGCGGTTCCTGGGCAGCAAACTGGTCCCAGCACCTTCTCCGACAAGCCCTGGCTGACCCCAGTCCTGACCCACAGCCCCGGTGCCCACCTGAGCACCACGAAGCAGGTCTTCCACTGCTCCTTGCCCAGGTAGGAGGTCCCGGCCTTGTAGTGCAGGATGCCGTCCTTGGTGACCGCGTTCTCGGTGGAGCTGTAGCTACTGTTGGCAGGTCCCAGCGCCTCGTCCATGGGGTCTTCCCAGTGAACGAGGCCGTAGAAACGGACAACCACATCGCAGGCCTGCGAGAGTCAGGTGGAGAAGTCAACGGGAGGGAGTCTCCCGTCAGCCTCCACCACGTGGAGCGATGGCCGTGATACCCAAGCTCACCTCACACTTGGACTCCTGGGCCACGAACTTTGCGAGCGCCAGTTTCTCCATGGTGGCGTCCGTGAGGATACTGGGGTACGGGGGCTCCCGGCACCCTTTGATCATGGCTGACTTCAAGGAGACCAGGAAGAACCTGAGAGGGAGACAGAGATCTCTGATGAGGCCAGGGCAAACAGCCCCGCATCTCCTTCATGTGCTCTCATGCCGAAGCGAAGGGGCTTCCACACCAAAGGGTCTCAAAATCAACCTAGGGACCAAAGGCGATGGGGGTTGCGAAGTCTGAGCTCCAGGAAGGAGACGGGTGAGACTGGGAGATGGACACCTATCCCAACACAGATCCCAGTGTGACCATTCAGGCCCTAACGAGGTCACCTCCCTGAGCTGACAACACGCAGAAGGACCTGGGGACATGCCTTGAAACTCAAGACCTCGTTCCTACTCATCCCAAGTGACACAAAGGACACAGTCTGCATCGCCCAGTGCCTGCAGGTTTTAGCCGGTGGTATCCAACCAAACCCGCTCTGGTCGCAGGACTTTGTTGTCAAGGGCTGTCACCGGAGTTTCTTGTGTTGCCCATGTCACGTCAGGAGCGCAAGGTGCCGCCCAGAAGTCCCGCACCCCAGGAGGAAGGCACCACGGTTCGCCGCCCGGTCCCTGCTTACTCGGTGAGAGCCACGTCCGCGGTGTCGAGCAGGAACTGCTTCCTCCGATTGGTGCACACCAGCGTCACCGTCTGCTGATCCAGCCCAACCTGTGCCACATAGGACCGGTTAAGGAAGCCAGGCGGGGGACGAGGGGCAGCAAAGCGGGGCTGAACCTGGCTTCTGGCCCCAGGGGAGAAGGTCAGCACTCGCTCTGCTGCCCATGTGAAGACATGAGCAAGATGGGCCCCCGCGGAGGTGGCATTTGAGGGGGGATCGCTTCTAAGTTTCCCAATCTCAAAGATTCACTGGTCAAAACGTTCCCTGGGGAACGGAGCACCCCACAGAAACACCCCACCGGGATGCTCCTGACACCCCTGCGGCTGGAGAAGTGAGGACTGACGCCCCTGCTCGCCTCCTGCTTCCCCCAAGACATCTGACCCGACCCAGGCTGCACTCACTGAAATGTAATCCAGCTCGTTATAGGAAACGGCCTCCTCCACCATGTACGGCTTCTCCGCTGCCCCTGGCAGACACAAAGAGCTGCGTGAAGGGAAGGCAAAGGAGCCCAGCGCTGCGCAACAGCAGCGACGGACCTGCAAAACAAGCTGTGTCCCGGGCAAGCATGGAGCCGCGGGGCACATGTCCCATGGCTTCTCGGGGGACAAGTTAACCTCAGCTCCCTGCTGTGACTGCCACTGCTCCTGGGGACATGGCAGGACCTGGCAGGGAAGGTAGTCAGCTACAGTGCCCTAATTTATGGACAAGCCACATATCAAGCAAGCCTCCCTCCCTGCAGCCGAGCACAGAGGCTATCGGGATGGGATACCTTTCCGGATCAGGTACACGTAGCAATCCGTCAGCAGGACGTAGATCAGCTGCAGGTTCCCCTCCATGTGCCCGGTGCTCATTCGGATCATCTGTGCGGAGAAAGAAGAGCTCTCAGCCCGCGGACGAGGCAGGCACAGAGCCGGTCCTTTGCGGGAGATTGATCGCGACCACCTTACCCTGAACAACTGTTCCTCGTTCTCCCGAAAGACGTGGATCATCAGGAGGAGGAGATGGTTGTTATCCACCCTGTGGAGAGAGACAGTACAGGATGGACACAGTCGTGGGCCCGGGTGAGTCCAGGAAGGGCATTCCCCTTCTTTATTGAACTTGTCCATGATTTGGGCGCCTGTTGGCCCCCCAAGACCTTCTCCTCCTTACCCCCTTGTGCCTCACCTTCATCCTGGAAAAGGATGGGCTTTGCCCCGCAAACCAAGGACAAAGGGATAAGTGCCAGCTTGAGCTCAAGATTGTTTGGAAGATGCTCTCCCTGCTGAGCAAACCCAGACTCACCTGAACTCGGAGGGATGGGTCAGCTCCGAAGGGCTGCCCTGACCTTCCTCCACGCCAGAGTCCTCGGCGCTGCTCAGGGAAGGGCTGGGCTGCTCCTTCTTCGGCTCGCGGGGAGCCTGGGGGTTGGCAGTTTCTGTCTGGCCAGCTTGGAGTTCGTCACTCGCCCCTCCAGACTCCTCTACTGCTCCAACTGCTTCTCCCTCTCTGCTTTCTTCTTCTTCAGGAGCCTCAGGGCTACCAGAAACATGTGGCGGTTGGCCAGGCCCTGGAGTGTCATGGTGGCCACCACCTGGTGCAGCAGCGTTTGGACTCTCGACGGTAAAACGGTAGAAGTCCATGGGGGCTGAAATCCCCTCACTAAAGTCGCCAGAGGACGATCCATCCGGGGTCTCCCCTGGCGTGCCAGTCCGAAAGGACTGCCCAGGGGGCTCGAGGGGGGCGTTCCAGCCGCCGGGGTCCAGCTGCCCGTTGAGCCTGTCCATCACCTTGCTCAGCGGCTGCCCCACGCTCTCCATGGATGTGTCCTTCATCTCGGGGATGTGTAAAGCCAGCTGGCTGAGGGCAGAGCGCTCCCGACCCTCCTCCTGCCCGCCCGGGCTTGGCTCACCAGCCGGAGCAGCGGGACCATCGTCTCTCTGCGGGTCTTCTCTGTCACTCAGCCCGTTCACGCCGCTGTCTCCGCTGGCCTGCTGGGTCTCGGGCACTACGGGCGCAGGGGTGTTAACCGGCTCCTCGGGCTTCGCTTTCTTCTTCTTGCCTGTTTTCTTCTTCTTGGCTAACCTGCACGGTGAGAGACCAACAGGGGATGTCACTCATCTGTGCACGCTTAGACTTTTCCTAAATAGAGAGGGGTCCCATCCTTTCCCAACAACCTTCCTCTGCAATTTCCTCTATTGCAGAGAAATCCTTATATCAAGAACATCGCCACATAGAGCCCCCGTCTCCATGCCAGGTGTCACAGGAAAACCAGGGTATGGACACCGTTTCCTACTTATCCGAAAAAGAAAAGAGGCATCAGCTGCTGGATGCAGCATCTCGGGCTTCCTTTGGCTGTAAAGGGGATCACAAATGGATGCGGAGCTAAAGTGACGCGGGAGAAATCCCTGCCTGAGAGCAAGATGCTGGGAAGGAAGAAGGTTTCAGAGGATGCGGGAATGCCGTGTCCCCGGCTGCCAGAAGAGGGAGGTGCAGGATGGAGCCCGCTCCAGCTGAACAGCATGCAGGGATGGTGGCTGCGGAAGTGTTCGGGCCTCCCATGATGCCCAGACTGCTGCCAGGTCACTCTTGGCGAGCACGGTGCTTCCCTTCCCGTGTGTCTGCCGGAGAGCAGGGAGCGACGTAACCTAGCTTCTCTGCACCTCCCAGGAAAAACAGGGTGGGAGAGCAGAGCACAGGCCTGCTGGGCTGGTTTTGGGGTGCCCCCACCCTGGGTGTGAGCAGACAGAGCCTTGAGCTCTTCGTCTGGGTTGAAGGGCTCCGAGGGACCCCCGGGGATCTCCTCTGCAAGAGTCAAACACAGGCCAGCAGCTCTGCGGTAGCATCTCCCTCAACAGGTTTAGCCACCGCTCATTGACAAAGAGGAAGGATGGGAGAGAAGATCTGAGACCCGGAGCTGCTGCAAACCTGCCACCAGCTGGAGAAAGCCTAAAATAAAAGCCCAAAGCTTCCTCTGAACTCTCTGATACAGACCGTCAGGCAAAGGTGTTGACATCGAGCCAGCCTAGAGCTCTACAGACCCAAGGGACCAGCTCTGTTGACACCTACAGAGCATCAGTTGGGCATCTGGAGGTATAAAACCACTTTCTCGTGATTGTATAAAGGCTACACCACAAATGCTGTCTCTGTTGGGCTAGAAGGGTGGCACGTCATCAGCCTCTGGTGACAGATGACATTCAGGGGCATGTTTCCAGGCCAGGCAGCTCTGTCCCTACCTGATGACCTCCAGCTCCGTGCAGCTCTCGGACTGGTCTGTTCCTTCAGGGGTGGCTTCTGCCTTCTCCTGCGAAGCTGTGTGCACCGGCGTGGTCTCGGTGGAGGACGGCGCGTCAGCTTTCTCCTCATTGAAGGGGTTGTAGCGCTGCGTCGGGCTCTTCACAGAGGCCTTGCTGCCGTTGGCCTCTGAGGCGGTGGAGCGTGGGCAGCTGAGCGTGTCCGTGAGGTCTCCGTCTGCAAAGACAAGAAAGGAAAAGTGGGATTTACGTCGGCTCGGGCACCTGGATCGAATCAAATCAAGCAAAGCTGCGCGCTGGGGGCTCGGGGCACTACACGGTCACCGTACTGCTCCCAATGACACCATCCCGGGCGCTGGCAGGGTGCCATCGGACCAGCTTAGCTTCAGAGATTGCTGCGGGCAGCAGGCTCTTTGCGAGGAGGGACAGAGAAGCCAGCGTGTGACCCGGCATCACTCGGCATTTTGCGCCCGTTGCGATTTAGACAACACCTGGAAATAACAGCTTGGTCACCCAGGAGCTGGCGGGCAGCTGGATTAAGAAGTAGCGTCCTTGGGAAGGAACTTGAGGGGTCTGGTGGCCACGGTGCTCCTTAGCAAGGCGACAGCAAGCTAACGAGGCCGCTGCCCCCCATTGCTGCTTATTTCCCCTGTGATGGGGTCTTAGGAAGACGCTCGCTCGGGCGGCGATCCTTACGGAGCCGGCTGCTGTTCTCGGCTTGTGTGAGACACACACGGAGGGGCTGGAAGTGTGTGGAGGGGGGACACACACAGCATTCACTGGGGTCTGAGGACAGCAGGCTGCACAGACAGGTCGTAGCACAACCGGCGTGGCCCGTGTTAGTCTTCAGAGGCAAAAGGAGCAGCGGAGAAGGGCTACAGGAGTCATGCTCGGAGTTATCCGTCCACAAAGTCACGGTTAAAGGAAGGTTATCCGTGCCTTTCTCTTCTCCAGCACCCTTCATTTCCAAAGCCAGCTGGCAACCTCTTGCTCGGCAAGGAGATCCCTTCTGAAGGAAATCCCAGACTAATTGGGGGCGTAGGTTTTGAGTAGAAAAATGAAACCTCTTATAAAAGTCTAATAAAGGCAGTTTTGTGACGGCTGATTTCAAAACGCTGCTTTGTTCCGGCTGAAACGCCTGCCCTGCAGCGTGGAAGGTGCGAACTCTGACAAGGGAAGTAAATCGGATAGATTTTTAATGTCTACATTAAAGGGAAAATAAAACATTTAAAAGCTATTTCAGCCCCAGGCTTCCAGCCTGCATCACCGAAATGAACGTCGCTTCTTATGCCTAAACCCTGGTGTGGTTCTGTTGAGATAAAACGAACTTTGTCCAAAGTACAGAATTTTAACCCCCAAATTCCCACTGAAAATGGGGAACTGCCTCAACTCTCTTTATCTCTCGCTCGGCGTACAGACAGCGAGGCATGCATCAGCAAGCTAACCTGGCGGGGGGTGAGGAGGAAAACTTTGCTAGGGCCAAGGTTTGCTCAGCACACGGTAACCCAGCCCGGAGCACCGCTGGATCACCCGGGAGCCGTGCACGTCTCCCAAAACCAGAGGGATTTGCCCCCAGCGTCCCTTGGCTTCTCCCAGCCTGCACGTTAACACCCAGGGTTAAGTCGGCTCGCGGGGCGTTGGGTTTGGAAACACGGTTTGTCCTCTCTGGGCGTGCACTCGGGCTCCAGGGGCAGGTTAAACCATCCCTGCGAGCATCGCTGCGCGTGGGGCAAGAAAGAAGATGAGAGGGAGCGTGTTAGAGCCGTAGAACCATCCACATGGAATTCAGGCAGAATTTCCCCAAATATTCAGGCGGTACCGGCCAAGGCAACTCAGACCCAAGGCCCCATCCAGCTTTTAGCTGCAAAGGACAGAGCGTGGGTGTATTTCCTCTAAAATGGGTATGCGCGCTTGACCGTAAAGGCCAGACATAGCCGACAAGTCGGTTTTAGAAGTGGTAAAATAAAATTCAAAAAAAGCGTAGTGACTCAAATTGAGCAGAGCGATGTGCTGGATGTTGTGGCTTCAAGAGAGACGTTTTGACACAAGGAGAGCAGGATCCAAGGAAAACAAAACCTCCCAAATTAATCCCCGTGAAAAGGGCCCCAAATTAAAAGAACGCAGAATGAATTCAGCCGTTTTCCAGGGCTTTCCGGAAATCAATGGAGGTGGGTCGGTTTTTCGATCAGCACCCTCCGTGCTTTACCCCAAAGGGGAAATTTACAGCCTAGGGTCAGCTGGCACACCACGCTCATTTTGGACGGCCGCTGACCCCTGCCTGCCAGCTTCGCGGCAGGGGTGATGTTGCAGCTTTTCTTTTGTAACCTGGTACAAAGGCTCCTTTATCAACACGAGCCGTAACGTAGCGAGCAGCCCCAGAACCGCACTCGAAACTCCAGCCTCGTGTTTGCCACGCCGAGGGCTGGGGCAGACACGTCCAGAAGACACGGAGGCATCGTCAGAGGCAGGAAAACATCCCTCCGCTCCAGGATATACGTCCCTGCATACGCCAGGAGCTGGGGAAAGCTCTGCAAATGGTCTCACAAACGAGACACACAACCTCCCACCTCGGGGGATCTTTTCCACTCTTTTCTGCCTCTACCGAATTCCATCGAGATGGGGTGGTTGCTTGTTAAAGAAACGAACCGGGGAGCATGCAGCAAGCTTCACGGGGCAGCAATGCAGAGAGAAAAACAAAACGTTGCAACAGATGAGTATGTCCCACCTTCCCAGTCTCTGCTGGGCATGGTCTGCATTGCTGGAAAGACATCTCCAAAATCATAATCTACAAAAACGAGGGATAAAACTCAGGATTAGAAAAACAAGTAGTGGGGAGGGAGGGGAGGCGGGGGGCAGGGGAGAGCGTGAAGGGGGGATTTGGGGAGGGAGATGGGAAAGGACAGAAATAAAACAATCTTCCACCGGTATCTGAAACGCATGAGAAAATAGTTAGGGAACATGGATGCAAATGGAAACCAGCTGCACTAATGGTTGTTCCTGATGGATGTTTGCGTTATGGGAGCCACAACGGGACCAGCGAAGGATGAAGGCCCCACTATGGGAGCTGCCGGAAAGCTACACCAGAAGAACGGTTGCTGTCCTGTACCTACCAGGGATCCCCTTTGTGAATCAATTTAAGCGCTCTGTGCCTCAGTTTCCCCACTTCACACTTACCTCCCATACATACTGTGATGTTTGACTCATTAATGTTTGCAAAGCCAGGGGTCTGATGAAAAGGGAAAAACTTGTCCTCTGATCCTAAAATCCCCCGTTTCACCTACACTCCCAGGGTAGTGAGATGCTCCTGTTGAAATTAGGAGCAGTGAAATCATTATTGAAGATAAATTCCTCCACGCCAGAGGAACAGCGACAATGCCCACCCTCCGGGGCTCCGAATCCTCCACCGTCCTGGTCCCGCAACAGGGCACGGCATTTCTACATCAGCACCCAACCCCTCTAAGCATGGGGAAACTGAGACACAGATCACAACCGCTGCCCGGACACACGGAACAGCGTGCGACAAATGCCAAAACCAAAATCTAGCTCCAAAATCTCCTGGATCTCTACTCCAAACCCTTCTTCTCTTCAGCATTAAGCTTCCATCCACCAGACGGGCCAAACCCAAGTGACACCCCTTGCCCAGTCAGCAGGGACAGGTAGGAGATGTGCTGGCACCAAGACACGTTCTGCTGAGCGAGGGACAGGAATACAGGGGTGCAGCATGCACCGAAATGGCTGCTTATGCAAACCTCCGGGGACAGAGGAGCTTCCTCCTGTGACTTTTATTGCTAGGCTGCTCGTGCTGTCTTCAACTTACCTGGGACGCTGGAGGTTTGGCATAAGCAAGTGCCCGAAAGCAAACCCTTTCACGCTTCCAGCACAAGCGCAGATGTCGAGGGTGAGCCCCAAACAGTGCTGTGCTTCAAAGTCCTTTGCTAAAAAGACGCGAATTCACATCCCGGGCTGTTCCTTCTCAGTATCTTTAATGTCTGTGGTTTCTATCTTCCATACAAAAGGCAACTGGCAGACCCTTGTCTCAGAGGGAAACCCATCCGCACGCAGTCCTGAACTCACTGCATCCAATTAACAGCACACATCACCCCATCTATTCCAGAAATCCCCTGATCTCGTTTTGTTCAAAAACGAACAGGGCCAACGTATTTTGGATTAGGAAGAGCAGCAGCAGAGCTGTTCCTTCGTGTGAGCATGTTTCGTGCAGCGTTAAGAGCTCCCTGCTCCAGCCCGACGCAGGTTAAGGGGGCAGGCAAAAGGCACGTGTCTTCTCGGTTCGTCAGGAACACCATCAGCCCTCTCTGATAAGGGGGTGACTATGACAACTTATCAGGCTGCTCAAGTTAAGATGCGTAAAGAGGTAAAACCAGCACCTCTGAGACCACCTTCCCTCAGACTGCAGACATGGAGGAAAGACTCTGGGAACTATTCCCCACCACTTCCAGCGTATGCGGGGCTCTGGACCACAAAATAAGCAGTTAAAAAAGGTCCTCTGCAGCCCTGCGTACCTGCTCTGAACTGGAAGCCACGTCCAGATACAAACATGATTTTCACTCCACGGGGAGATTTCTCCAGTTCTTGCTAAAACACCCCCCCAGGATGGAAACGTGGCCTGCGGTGACTAGAAGGGAAAGTCCTGCTCTCCCGGTCCGAGGCAAAGGGGGTGTCCACAGCTTAAATCCCTCGCACCTCCCACGGCAAGACGGGACAGACTCGCAGCCTAACTGCTACGTCTCTCGCTTTGGTCTCTTCCAAACCATCATTTGCTACCTCATTTGGCGTCTCGTCTGGTCCAGCAGCTCAGCCGAAGGCGATGTGGGAGCACACAGCCCTGACCGCACCCCGTCTCCGAAAAACCACTGACCTTCACTGGACGGAGCGATGGCGCTGTCGTCCCACTCCAGGTTGGTGGAGGTGACCGAGTTGAAGGAGTTGAGGGACAGGCTGTCGGAGCCGTGCACGGAGCTGGGCAGGCGGTCCTCAAAGTCTAGCAGGTACTGAGGTTTGTAGTAATCTGGCATGTACGGGGCCAGATCCAGGTAAGGAGCGTCCTGCAGAGAGGAGAGCGTGGGGTGAGTCAGGCTCTGAGTCGCCGCACGCAGTTATTAGCGCAGTCGAAATGATGGGGCTGTCCTTGAACACCCTCTGACTGTCCATTTCTGCCGCCCTTCAGAGGAAATCCGGCGGCTCCGCTGCGACACCAAGGGTTAGTCAGTGGCTTTGTGTTTACCTGGAGGGACACCAGCGTTTCGTACCACGCTTGCAGAGCTCAACTCCTTTAGCCCCATCAATCTGCCCCACTGCTGGCTTCCCCGCACCTGCCCCGTTCCTCTTCGGAACACTGCAGGGGAATAACTGAGCAACAGGAATAAATCCCATTGCTGGATCTCCAAAGATCCCAGCCTAGAGCCTTTCCTAAAAGGGGCAGCTTCACATTTTCAGCTGAAGACCAACAAGAAGGTACACCCTGAACCAAACGGTGGGACCTCTGACGCCCAGGACTCGCCCTGCTCCACATACCCGCGCTCCCGGAGCCAAGAGAAGCAGATAAAACATTCACCAGATCCAAGTCGAAGCGGATGAACTCCAGCCCGGACACCAGCGTTAAGAACAAGGTCAGATGATCGTGACTGCAAACCAGGGCGTTCCTGCAGCACGGATAAAACAGGAGAGCTTTAGAGACGTGGGAAAGAGAAGAGCGAGCTACGAGCACCCCGCTGTTTTCTTGGTGTCTATGAGCTGCCACATAGAAGCTTCAGAGCTCTGAGCCTGCTTTTTTCCTCTTCCTGAGAGCAACAGCAGAGCTTAAGGGCAGATATATGTGGCTCAGAGCAGTCGGGCATCCACCATGTGCTGTCCCCGAACCGAGCTACAGCCAGATTTCCAGGTGTTCACCGGAGCTGGGTGCCTGGACAAGAGCTCAGCAGCTTCTTGGAAAACAAGGAAGAATAAAAAGGCTACACCTGGGACTGGGAGTAACAGCAGTAAACTGTGAGAGATGCATAAAAGCGCTGTTATACAGGGCAGTGTGTCCACATATTGGATCTTTAAAATAATCACGCAAAACCTACAAGGAAAGGTCAGATCCTGATCAACTGCTTGGTCCTCACTGGCAAATTAGGGCTTGCTTCCGACACGAAGGGACGCCAACCAGTGCCCAAACGAGAACGAGCTGGGATACTCACTTGACATAGTACTTGTGCAACAGGCTTAGGTTCTCCTGGAACAGCCTCAAATAACTCTCCAAGGAGTTTTCATTGAGGGCTAAGTACAGCCATGCCCGGCCTGAAAAGAAAGCAGCAAAGCGATTTATCTGTGGGGAAACAACTGAGAAGTGAAGCAAGCCTGGAAATAATTCACAAATCACTTAAAACATGTCAGATTGTTCGTTCGCATTCGTATCATTTCAGGGGAGCAACTGACCGCTGGGGAAATCTGTGGGGAAAAATGTCAGCGAGAGATGAAGGGGCAGATTCATGATTCCGAGTGGGAATAAGAATAAGAGACTGGATCAGAGCCAGTTGAGAAGCAGACACGCAACTGCGTCTCTCCAGCGAGATGGGAGCCCTGCTGGCATTTCCAGCAGGGATCAGGAGACCGGAGAGACAGAGGGAGAATCGCTCTAAATCAGCGCAGGTGCAATTTGAGATATTACACAAATTGTGGTGCAGAGAGAGGTGATGGTGGAGTCTGCGCTCAGCTTCGCTCTCACCGGTACGGGGCTTGGGAGATGAAGGGTGTTGGGATAATCAGGCAGAGAGGAGGTCTCTGGGCACCGTCCTGCATCAAAAGCGGTCTCGATGGTCCCAAACATCCGCTACGGACAACTCGCAGCAGGGGAGAAGCAGCATCGGGCAAACGACAGCTACAGTGAGATGTTCTGGGGCGAGAGGTGATGCCTCCCATCTGCCAGAAACCCTTCCCGGAGCACAACCCAGCAGATCGCTTTGGTTTCACGGCAGCAGGAGCAGGGCTGTGCCTTTGACCCAACACCTGATCCCGAGAGACGGTGCAATTATTTCTAGAGCCTTCATGCAGTTACGGCAGCACTTCCAGCTCCCTGGCCTGAGGAAAGCAAGCCGTAGTCGGCGGGGAGCTGCCCGCTGGCTCCCTCGGTCTGCCTGTACCCCCAGCCCTCGAACATGCGGCCAGCACAACCTGCCTGGGCCTCCTGCCAGCTGTCCCCAAACTGAGGTTTGCCCTCGGGGCCGGGGCAGCGTCCGCGAATACTCACTGCGTCCCAAGTTGGTGGCCACGTGTTGAAGCACTTCTATCTGTTTGATGGCTTCCCGGCGGGTGAAGTGAACGACCAGCACCCAGTAGCCCGAGGAAAGATCTTGCAGGCTGGAAGAAGAAAGAAGTCCCGAGAAAGATTAAGCAAGGGCTTCGTCATCTCCATCCCAATTACAGCCTAAATGGCCTCTCCGTGCTGAGGCTACAGCAAAGCATGGTGAAAAGCAGCCCAGCAGCCCAGAAGTAGGTTCCACGCTTACCCATAGAGCAGAGCATGGTCCAGATGTTCGCAGAGCCGCTGCAGAACCTTGTCGTGGTTTCTGATGGCCGGCGTCTCGTCTTCACAGGCGGCAAAGTAGCTCTGCAGCTGCAAAAAGAAGAGGTGGGGTGGCTGAAATGCCCTTCTACAGCCCACTGAGAAGACAGATGGAGATACTAAGACACTCACAGCCAGCGTTAAATAGCTTTTTTTTAATCTCTCAGATTGCTAAACCTCGATGCAGGTTACTTATGGGGTGTAGCAATTGGTTTTAAGAGTACCCTAAAGGCAATAACTCACAGGGAGAACCTCACCCACAAAGATTCGTGCACTTTTCAGAGACACGCCAGCAGCGTGGCCGCAGCTGCAGAACCAACTTCCCTGTTTGCTGAGCGGGCGGGCTGGGCTGCACAGCCTCCTCCTTGACAGCCAGCGCTACAGCGGGGTTTTCGTGGCCCCTCTGCAGCAGTGCAGCCATCGCAAAGCGGTTCAGAATAGAAATAAATCAGAGTTCTGGGCTCTGTTTCTGGCTCTGCCAGGGACCTCCTCCTCGGTCCTCCCCTCCTCGGTCACCGGGTCTTGCCCTGGGAAACGCTGGCTGGGGAGAGATGTTGCTTCCAGGTATAAAAGATGCTCTGAGCCCAGGAGTCTCGTTCGTGCAAGCACACACGCTCTGTGCTAAATCTGTGCAAAATCTCAGGGCAGTTTCAGCATCCCGGGAAGAGACAGAGGTTTTCTTGTTACGGGCGGCTCCAGTAACCGCCGCGATGCTGGGTATTGATGCCGGGCAGCTGAGAGCTGCCCCAGACTTTCAAACACAGGCTGGTACGGATGGCCTGGCCGCACAGCAGCGGGGACTCGGGGGGTGCAGAGGGCAGCGCAGATACGGACGGAGGCAGCGCAGATACGGACGGAGGCAGCGCAGATACGGACGGAGGCAGCGCAGATACGGACGGAGGCACGTGCATATAGGACAAAGGCAGCTCAATTAATCCCAAGTCGTTTGCCTCTGCTGGGGTGAGGCTACATAGCTACGATGCATCACGTCTTGGAGTTGCCGCTCTCTCTCGAAAACAGGACAGTTTGACTCATCCTTGGTTAACCCGTTCACAGCTGCAAAGTTAACTCTGAAGTCAGCGCTGGCCCCGTACTCTGCTGACAACAGCCCTTGCATGCTCGACACAGCGGAAATTGCTTTTCTGCTTCTGCAAAACCTGCTAGAAATCCTAGAAATCCCCTTAGACCCAAATCCTCTATCCCTTCCCAGCTGACCCACCGGCCTCCTCCTGCCCCTGGAGCTTACAGATCTATTTAGGTCCCCGTCTCACACATGCTTGGCATTCAGGCAGGGAGATTACTCACCCAGGATGTAATCTCAGCTGAATATGCCACATTTATTTGCTCTGGCTGGCGACAAGCGAGCACGGTTCCTCTGAGCCACCACACATCACCCGGCCGTACATTATTTCGGTGACACGATACGTCTCGGCCAAACCTCACCGCTTAGACGGTAGATTTAAAAAACAAAAACTAGATGGCATTGCGCTTGGCGAGTCTGACCTGTCCCCCGAAACTGGTTTCTCCTCCCGAAGCGCCTTTAGAAAATCATCCAGTCTGGATGTAAAAGTTATCAAGGAGGACAGAGAACCTCACGGCCGCTGCGGAACTGCTCCCAACAACCCTCTTAAAAATATGAATATATCTAGCTCCAACACCCCCCTGGCTTGAAGACCTTGACTCTCGCTGGAGCTCTTAGGTAAGATGGGAGAGCCAGGCGTGTTCCTGCACGGAGCAGGTCCCAGCCCTCACATGGGAAAGAACTGCTGAGCCCGAAGAACCGCCGCCAAATTCCCTCATCTGATCGCAAAGCGCAGCTCAGCCTTGTCCCTGTCCCGTCTAGTCGAGAAGGCAAATCCCCTGGGGAAGGAAATACGCAATAACGCTTCGTCTGCAGAGCCACCCGCGGGTGCTCCAGCGACGCACAGACTTTTTCACAACACCCAGGTGAGATCCAAAGCATTTCAGCTCAGCAGTTTTACCCATTTTTGGGAGGAAGCCGAGCCAGAAGATTTACACTATTAACAGGCAGCCCAGGCCCAAGCAGGGAGGAGAACGCCCTAAAATCCCACCATTCAGGAAATATTTCAGGAGCTACCTGCAGCCAGGGTTTTAAGCTCACTCCTGCAGCAAGGACACAAGAGGAAGAAACAAAATCCGAATTTAGAGCCGTATCCCTCAAGGGATGGATAGACAGCCAGGGGCGATGCTCTCCAAGAGCTGTCTGGAACTCACTAAAATATCCTATTTGGGGGAAACTGAGGCAGGAAGCAAAGCCATACGGGACATGAACCAGGATTTGAAGGCAGAAATTCCCAGTTTGTCCCAACCAGGCTGTTGCCTCTGCAGAGATCTGGGGTACCCTGATCTGGGGTACCCTCTGCGGAGATCTGGGGTACCCGGGGGTTCTGTCCTGGGTGTTTCTGCAGGCTCTGTGCCGGCTGGAGGAAAACGCAGCTGCAGGGGACAGCTAGGGGAAAACAAAAGTAACCAGGCCCTACATCAGCTTACCGCTAAAAACAAAGAGTCACTCAGCCAGCTCTGCGCACACAGCTCGGGGAGGTCATCTTGGAGGGAACTTGGAGCCTGTCTGTGTCACCGGCTGGAAGAATTCCCCATGACAGAGAGACTCCAAGCCCAGGCAGCGAAAGAGATGAGCAAATAGAAGCATTTCCTCTTTTTTCTTTCCTTCCTTCTCCAAAAATAAGTTAGATCTTTGTTACAGCCTTTCCTGCAGCCAGTTCACAGCTCCCAGCGCTCTCCGCTGCTACACGGACTGACCTGCTCCCATCATCAGAGGATGCAAACCGTTAGCAAACAGCGGTTGTTTCATCTCAACATCTCCGAGCATCGAGAAGCACCAGGGAATTTCTGAAAAACAGATTTCTATTCCCTGGAAAAGCCTCAGCTTCCCCCCCCACGGAGGGATCTAGGCTTTGAAGGGCTCATTCTGCATTATATGAAGGATTGGTGTTATTTTTCGCTGCTCTGCGAGGAGAACGCAGCCTCCTGCCCCGCACAAACCAGTTACCCCTGCATTTCACCCCCTTCCTGCGGAGGCTGCTGGAAAACCCAGCCCCATAGCGATGTCCAGAGCAAACCTACCCCAAAAAGCTCAAGTCTGACCCTCTGCAATGTCAAGAGCCAGGGGACGAGCTGGTGTGGCTGTGCCTTGCTCAGAGTCACGAGGGTCATGCCAGCGCCGTGCACGTGGGATGCCGCGAGCGGGAAACAGGCGCTCAGCAGTTCTGGATTTGGATTCGGGCGCCCCGAGTCGCAGTTTAGGAGCTGTCGGTCACAGGGCAGCGCACTGACGGCCCGCTCCTACCCGCAGGGACAAAGATGTGCCGCCACATTCCCCGGATCATAGAATCATAGAATTGCCAAGGTTGGAAGGGGCTTTTCAGATCATCGAGTCCAACCATCAGCCTAACTCTGACAAAAAAACACCACTAACCTGTGTCCCTCAGCACCACGTCTGCGCGGCTTTTAAATCCCTCCAGGGATGGATATTCCACCACTGCCCTGGGCAGCCTCTTCCGATGCTTGACGGCCCTTTCAGCGTAAAAATTTTTCCTAATATCCATCCCAAACCTCCCCTGGCACAACTGGAGGCCATTTCCTCTTGTCCCCTCGCCTGTTCCTTGGGAGAAGAGCCCGACCCCCCCTGGCTACCCCCTCCTTTCAGGGAGCTGCAGAGAGCGAGAAGGTCTCCCCTCAGCCCCCTTTTCTCCAGCCTGAACACCCCCAGCTCCCTCAGCCGCTCCTCATGAGACTTGTGCTCCAGACCCCTCACCAGCTCCCTCGCCCTTCTCTGGACACGCTCCAGCACCTCAATGTCTGTCTTGTCATGAGGGGCCCAAAACTGGACACAGCCCTCGTGATGAGGCCTCGCCAGTGCCCAGTACAGGGGGAAATTGTGCTGTGTCAAAGGATGATGCTCTTTCCAGTATCCCTCCAAAATAAACACAGCCGACAGCATACTGCCCTGAGCAAAGGACGCGCACGGCTTGCTGGAGCACAAGCAGCCCCAAAAATTTGGCCAGGCTAATCCCTGCCGAGCTACCATGCATCCAGGGAGGAAACAAGACAGAACGAGCCTCGGGATCTCCTGGGTGGAGTCATCCCTACGGCGAGGGTGACAAAAGGCTTGCAAAAGCCGATGGGGAGGCGTTTTCGGCTTGGGAAGAGGGGTGAAGACACAACACGGAGGAAAGGTACGATGAAATAGCTTTCCCAGCTGGGGAACGAAATCCAGTTGCATCATTTCCCAAAGGCCCGCTGGCCTGCTCCGAGATCCACCTACAGAAACCACAATTCCTACGGATTTTCAGGTAGGAATTGTGGTTTCTGTAGGAAACCACAATTCCTACGGATTTTCAGGTAGGAATTGTGGTTTCTGTAGGAAACCACAAGCATCTTAGGGCAGATGCACAGACCACGGATGGTCCCAGCACCCGCCCCTGATCGTGCAGGACAGGCAGGAGTGATGTGGCACTGCCCTGGAAAAATGGCGCTTATTTGGAGTGTTTACTTCTCTCCTGTAAGTTGCTATAAAACGCAAATGAATAATTTGAAACCAACCTCTCCCTAATCAAGGCGTCGCAGACGGACCTGTTTGGGAGGTGGTGACTGAACTTTATGAAGCATTCGCAAAGCAGCTCCCTGCCATATCTGGGCAGCCAGCCGGGCTGGAGCTAGGGAAAAATCAGGAAGGAGGAAAGCAACAAGGTTAAAAAGCATTAACTGAATGCGACATTGGTCATCTCTGGGTTTTCTGGAGAGATGCTTGTCTCCTGTGCTCCAAAACCAGAAGGAAGTGTTGAAGGCTGGACTCACATGGGGCACGGTGAACGCCTCGAGCCCTGAACCGGGGCTATTTATAGACATTCTTGTGGCCAAAATAAGCGCCGTCAGCATGCAGAAGGCATCCCCGCCATTCACCGAGACCACTCTGCAGCCCCGACTGCGTCTGAGCACCGGTGTTGCGACAGCGTGGGACAAAACCCGCTTTGGTGAACTGGTTACAAGAGCCCAAACACTCGGGGCTTGGTGAGTTAAACGCACTTGAGAAGAAAGCAGAGCAGAAGGGCGTTTGTCCAAAGGGAACAGCGAGCTGGTTTGCACGGGGGGAACACGGGGTTTGCGCTCCGAACAATCACACCTCGTCCCCATTGAGGAGGAGGGGGGTTTAATTGCCGTTTATCAATCACAAGTTGAATTTTTTTTTTTTTTTTTTGCAGTGATACACCACACCCCCCTCTGGCACGCACGAGAAAGGATATTCCTTGCACAATTTCATAGCCTACTAATTGCACCACTTCTCAATGAGCGTGAAGCTCTCCAGGCTCATTTGCAGAGCTCCTGTGTTGCAAGAGATGCCAAAAAACAATTGGGCAGGCGTGCTTTAAAGTCCATTCTCCAAACCTAATAATTCTTGAGGTTCTCCTTTGAAATCTCTCCAGTATTTCTACAACCTTATTGAAATATTGAAATACAGACTCCGGACCCGTTCACGGCTGGCCACAACCCAACCGAGTCTCCATCTCCTCTCCGTAAATCTGGCCCACAGATGTTTCACTAGCAGCTTTCCAGCATTGAGTTCATTTCCCTTGTTCTGCTTGGTATTTCCCTGGCAGGATGAACACGGCAAAAGAAAAGCAGAGATCCCAGTTGGGCACCCTTTGGGTTCCTCTGGTTCCCTAACCACGGTGCTCGCTGCACGGGAAAGGCGAGAGGCGCTTCGAAACCCGCTTTCCCACCCAAAGCACATGGACTGTGAGTGGTTTTCCCCAGCTGCAGGAATGCAAAACAGCAGCAGTGCCACAAAGCAGCAAGCGGACAGTCAAAACATAACAGAAACTGCAGAAGCCTTTCTTCTGCCTCCATTCCTCTCCTCTCTCCATCTTCCCCAGCGGCTGGAAAGACCTTCTCCAAGCTACCAAGCAGGTGGCTTTCTTTAAGGGCAGTATTTTGTGAGCCATCCAGGCAGGCAGCTGGAGACACAAATCCTTTGCTAGACTCAAAACCCTTCCCAAGCCTGATGCCAGCACTTGCTTTTCCACCACCCTGCACGACTGGACAAGGATGGTGGCACGTTACCTACCGGACTGCACAGCCAGAATAACCCTCTGCAGCAAGAGCAAACCCACACGGTTTCCTGTGACTGTAGCTTGCAAAGCTGTCTAACAACGCGATTAAAAAAAAATGCCGATTAGGAAGCCAGCTCAGGGCCTTGGCACTCAGTCTGGGGCTGCACCTGGAGCTGAGCACCCTCAGGAGCAAGCGTGCAGCTCCAGGGAGCACCAAAAAAGGGTGGCAGGTGACCGAACTTGTCCCATACAGACGACGACAGCTCAATCCCAAGGGAAGAGGCAACGGGAAGGGACAGGATAGACACATAAGAACTAGCAAGTAGCACTCTCATACCTGCTTAGGGGAGTACAGGCGTTCGACAGCAAATGGATAAAAAGAAGGAGAAGGCTGCCTGGAAAACTCCTAGTCTTCCATACCACCCATAAAAGCAGGCTGAGTTTCAAGGCAGGAGTCTTATTCTCTCTTATATGCTTGTACAACACAAAGCCCTGAACCTTCAGCTCTAGCAGGATGTTTTGGAGGTTGCACACACGATCTGACTCAACATTTCTTACAACAAACTTCCAAACCAGCACCAGCCTCAGTGCCCAGCTTCCCATCCCGGACTCGGTACACCTTGCCTGGATGTTGTGGCTTTCCCCGATGAAATACATCGTCACTCTCGGGGCATCGGCAGGTTGAAAGCACCACAAATGATGCTGGAGCAGCCTGGAGAGAAATGGAGCATGTTCGTGATGTGCAGAGACAGGAGCCTGAAGCAGGTGAAGCTGAAACCCACGGCAAAGATGCTCCGTGGCTGGAAACGCAGAGCTCTGAAGCATTTGCAATCCAGGGCCAACAAGGCTGTCACCTCCTGGGACACGTAGACTTGTCAGCTCCCATGCCCTGAAGGCTTTTCCAGGGCTTTCCTTCATTATTTCCAAGCAGCAAACCTTGCAGGAGGCTGGTCGTATGTGTGGCTCAGCCAAGGACAGGATTTTTCCCAGTGGTGACACCTTGCAAGTCGCAGGGACCATCCCATTCCTCTGTCATGGCGCACAGAGCGCACGGAGCAGGGGATGGGCACAGAGCTGGCTGCCGTGGGACAGGATCCCTGCGCTCACTGAAGGCAGATGGAAAAGTCACACGCTTGGCACAAGAGGAAAAAAACCACAGATTTGACGGGAAGGAAAAAAAAAACAACCAAACAAGTCTGGTTGGTAAACACGCCAAAACAAGCGAGCGCAGGGTGCTCGTGCCCTGCAAGTCTCGGTAACGGCGCTGCTCTCCCAGAGAGCTGCTGCTTACTCACACACCGGGTTCGAATCCCTCCCCATCGACCACGTCCTCTGGCCCGCAGTTATTTGTGCATCTCGTCTTGGACCAGGATATCAGAAGGAGGGAAAGCTGGAATCACTCAACAGGCAGCGAAATTGTGCAATCGGAGGGAGAGAGGTTCGGAGGCACTGCTTCAGCCCCTTGTACAAAATGCGCTGCTGCAATTCAGCCCCCTAAACCAACTGCCCTCCCAGGGAAATGCTTTGCGTTAGTGGCTGGAGAACAAACAGGGGTTTTTTCTCCCCAAAAGGCTACCGTAGCCTTGTCTAGCAGCAGATCCAGAGCTGGTTTTGAGAAACACCTCTTCTGGGTATGAGAGACAACGTCAGGTTAGGTACCCACAGAACACAATCCCTTTGCAACTGCAGTCGACGAACCTCGAATCACTGCCAGACCTGTGTCAGGATGCGGCATTAGGAATTTCAAAAGAGATAAACCTTGACATACTCAAGTAACCCGAGCAATACACTGCTGCGCGCTAAGTAGAACGACAAATGGCTTTGTTTGCTTGCCAAACAGCGGCAAAGCCCTTAGAGGACCACCAAAATACGCAGCGTTGGAGCTGCCAGAGTTTGTAGACTTCTTAAAAGCACCTGAACCAACCCTTGCGTCTTCACAGCCGACTTACAAGCTCCACGAGATTGCTGCTAGCTCCAGCCACGGGCTTCTGGGGGTCCTGTTGTCTGGTGGCTGGCAACCCCGGTACACATGGCAAAGGGGCAGGCCAGGACGGCCAACGGGAGCGATGTCGATCCCTGCTGCGTGCTCCCCACGCCAACAGCAGATGTGGCCTGGAGCAAACATGAGCGAGAGGAAATACCCTGGGAAGAGATAAAACCCTCTGTGGCCTTAGAGCCAGCGAGGTGCCCCTCAACAGGAATCGGAAAGCAAGTTGCCATTTGGCTGTTTTCACATCTCCAGAATTGCTACCTCTGTGTCACAACAGCTGGGCTAAATAAATCCACCCAGACGGAGATAAGCACGCTCTCTCCATGATTTGAAAAGGGATGCTCCGCTCCAGCGCTACCTGCTTCTCTCCAGGACGTGGGGGCACCAACCCACCCCCAGATCTACCCTCCCTCGCCGAGCGGGAGAAGCAGAGATGTCGCAAGGCAGAGCTCAGGGAGCCCGGGGGACTGCAAAGGTATTTCACTGGTAGAGGGCTGAAAATCAGATCCGGAGACAAGCAGAAAAGGCACAGCATTAATTCACTGTGGGGAAAGTGGAAACCTTCCCAAAGTCACGCTTAAAGGGAGCAGAGCCAGGGCTTTTGGCAAGAACTCCTGCAACATCAGCAAAAAAACCATTGCTCCACCTGATTGACATGCACCGAGGACCGGCTGCTCTAGAGTTCATGGGAATTTGTGTCCTTCAAAGCCAGTAGGAAAGCCTAAAACATAAAGGTCCCAAAATCTTGGATTCTGATCTCTTTTCTGATTTTAAGTTTAGCACCTGGCATTGCCAAAACCGAGCACTGTTCAAGGACTTTGCATTTTCATCACCTCATCACGAGCAGGACAGCAATCAATCTCTCCTTAACCCACCGCCATGTCCAGGAGGGCACGGAAATCCAACAAGAGAACACAAATCATCTACGCTACCAGCTTCGGTGTGGTCCAGGTCACCTGGGATAGCTTTTAGCTACCAGGAGATGGTTGGCCAAGGATAGATATGAAGCTGTCGGCATTTCTAGCGTGCTTAACCCGGCAAGGGTTCAACGGGGAGGCACCAGGAGGCAGCAGCTCTCACCCCACTGCTGCCACGCACAGTCATAGCTCCTACAAGACAACAAGCACTGGAGTGAACGAGGGTCTGCACCCCGCTGGGAAAGGCTGCGCAGAAAGCGGTGAACGCACACCGAGCCGTAACGTGCCCATCTCCAGCCTTCTGCCTCAATAAAGCCCTAATTCTTTAAAAACAAAAACAAAAAAAAAAGGGTTAGGCATCAATTTGCACAGTAATTTGTGCTGGAGCACAGCCCCGTTAGCAGAAAACAGGCTGAGGGACTGCTGGAAGGGAAAGGGGAAAAGAAACAGTCAGAAGACAGATGCAACGAGCTCCACAGCATCACACCATCACACTGTCCACGTAACCAGAGCAGAAAGCATCGCCGTCGGAATGAACTTGTATCTCCCAGGGAGGAAAAGCTGTAGATGGGAAATCAACGCCATGCTCCCAGCTCCCTTGGATGTGTGCTGGGATCGAAGCAGGGACCCAACTTGCTACTGCTGAGCTCTCCCAACCTCTCCCGAAGCCACCAGCCTCTTGACACCTCTCCAGCTGCAGGGGACAATTTACTGGGTGTCTAAATCAGATGTTCTGCCTCTCTCTCTGCAGCTGAGGCCCGATCTCACAGCTCCGCAGTCAGCTCAGCAAAGCTACCGCTGATCTCTGAGATATGGGCAAAGGACGCGAACGGTCCAGATCTTGTCACTCGGGTATCACACAGAGAAACCCACGGGTTTGTCATTACCCTCTCCGAGCAGGTTTGCATCCCTGCCTTTTCTAGCTGTGCTCCATCTCTCATATATTTCTAGGAAAATAAGAGAGAAACAGTCCCATTCACTCAGGCTCGAGGGATTCGCTTGGCATGAAAGCAGTTGGTTTTTTGGGGTTTTTTTTTTTGCTGTTGATTTGCACAGAGTTTACTCACGGCTTGTGCTCTGACACACATACACACAGACACACACACCCCCCCTCGAAACTCAGAAGCACCCTGGAGAAACTGAAGTCACAGCCAGGCAAAGTCACAGCCAGAGGCCTCCATGGCACAAACCCTGCCCAGGGCTGTGCTGCTCCTCGCTGCCTTCCCCACCTGAGGCAGAGGGAAGCTGACAAGCACCCTGATGGTTCTCCCCCGGCCGCTCGGTGAAAATAAGGCATTTTTTTCTGCTGCTGCTACTTAAAGCCTGACATTGTAACCAGGTACCCCAGCCTTCCGCGGTGGTTCGTCCCAGTTTACCCAGTCTCAAGGCGGGGTTTAGTCCTGGCTGTCTTCTAAAATAACATCTGACTTGCAGTGTACGGACTGCCGAGAGTCCGAACTCATCTTTGGGTCTGAAGCTGAGGAAAGAAAACCAACCGATCATCATCCGGCCGAAAAGTGGTGTGGAGAGGTATCCACATCGCTACAAACACATCCAAACCCTCCGCTCCACAACTCAAACCTGCCACGATGGCGAAAGTAAGGAGCGAGCAACCTACACAGCTAGGAAGCTTTTCAAATCAGAGGCGGGATACTTGGAAAACTTCTCCGCACCCCATGACACAATTCCAGCGACGAGGAGTTACTCAAGAGGGACCCAGAGGTGGGGAGCAGAGGATGAACGAGAGCAGGATTTCCCAGCGCACAGCCAGGGTGTGGGAAGGGTGTACCTGCTCCGCTAACCTACTACCTTACTCTTCCCACCAACGCAGTGAAAAAGAGAAATATCAGGGACTTGAGGGACGAAGTCAGACAGGGAAGCGCCAGGAAAAATTAGTGGCTCCACAGCTGAAAGGGAGCGACATCCCTGAGAAAGGAGAACTGCATTCCGGAGGTAAAAAGCGGGGATGTGCCAGCGCTGGACTTTCACCATGCAGTTGAGTTTGGTTTCGCTGGGATGGTATCAATAAGTCCATCAGCCTGGAGTTTCTCGGAGGTTCCTACGTTGCCCCGAGCTTTCCTGCTCTGAGCAAAACAGGAAAGCAAAAGGGGCAGGATTGAAAATTCCCCAAATCCCTCTTTGACGCTGGACCAAGACAGGAGCTGGCAGAGGTCAAAGCAGAGGTGCTTTGGCAGAGCTGTAGTTGAGGAGCCCTGGTCAAGTGCAATAATAATTAAAATAGCCACCATGTTGATTTTATAGCATTTCCAACTGGGATCGTCCAAGGATTTCCTAAATGCAAATAAATTACGTCCAACGAATCCTGTGTGGTAAGTAGTATATCCTCATACATATGGGGAAACTGAGGCAGTAGCGCTGCAGAGCGTTGTAACAGAGCTTGGAGCAGCCTGAACATCCACCGATTTCCAGGTAAGTAAAAGACTATCCTTTTAATTTTTAGAGGACAGAAAGGTAAGAGATCAGAGGGCAGGATCACCTGTGAAGCAAAAAGAAAGGCTGGGAGAGGTTTGTGCATCCATCCTATATCCCAGGGGCGACGTCAAGCCATCCATTCCTTAACAGTGCTGGGAATTCACTTGTGACGGTCTTCGTAAGACAAGTTTTCATGGATGAATCTGTGTCAGGACACATTGCAGACCACAGGAAAACTTCTATTCCGTAAGGCAGCAGAAACCAAGTAACTGGAGAAACGTCAACAAGTCTGGAAAGCCTCCTTTCCCCCAAACTTGGGATGAAAACTGGACCAAGACTCCCTTTACCTCCTCAAACAGAGCTTGAGTTCTTTCTCAAACACGGCTGGAGCTCCCACGGGAACCAGGCAGCCCAACCCAAAATTTCCAGCAGGTCTTTACAGCTCACTCCTGTGACCAAACAGACTCCAGTGTCCTGGTCCCCTTTGTGCCAGCATGCAGATGCTCCCCACCAAAGGGATGGGCTTTAAGAAACGCTCTCACCATCAGCAGATGCCAAGGGGCAGGAGAAATGAGGGGCAAGCAGAAGGACAAGGTGAGAGACAAGGTATGGCGGTACGCATCTTCAGAGCCCTTGTTCTGAGGGCTCAGACCAGGGCACCGCCAACCCGCGGCGTGTGCCTGCCTGGAGGGAGGACCTCTCCAAAGAGGGTTTCCGGCTGGACTCGTCCAGACCCCCCCCATATAGCCCCAGGAAAAGGGATCCCCCCAGGATCCCCCCAGTCCTGCCTGCGGGAAAAGGAAACCCTTCAAAAAGCGGGAACCCCAGGGGGGAAGCCAAGTATATCCCAACCAGCAGAGACGGAGGTTCCTGGGGGTGACCCCAGCAGTGTCCCTTTGGCAGGGTGGGCCAGGGGGTGACCCCACACCCCCAGGGGTGCCTCTGGGGTGTCCCGTGGCACCAGCAACAAGGATGCCTCCAACCTCACAGCACAGGGGGTCCCTAGGGACACCCCCAAACCTGCACAGAGGAATCCCTAAAGGCATCCCCTACCTCTGGCAGAGGGGATGGCAGAGTGTCCTTGACCCCACACTCCTGTCCCAAAGAGTCCCCCAGTGTCCCCAAGGTGCTCCCAGCCCCCTTCCTTGGGGAGAGGGGCGCATCCCTAGGGCCTGTCCCTCAGCCCCACGTCTGGTGGTGGTGTGTGTCTTGGGGGTCTCCAGGAGTGTCCCCCAGCCAGAGGACCGTCCCCAGGGACACCCCAAGGCTGTCCTAGGGCTGTCCCCAGCCCCACGGCCCCGGCACAGGGGGGTCCCCAGCCCCACACTCAGCCGGAGCTGAGGACGTGGTAGTCTCCAGGGCCACCCCAGCCCCACACCGGGCCCCCCGCCGCCCACCTTCTTGACGGAGAGGGAGATGTTCTCCAGGATGCGGTCCTTCACCTCCGCCGGCTCCATGGTGGCGCCGCCGCCGCCGCCCGCCGCTGCCGCCGCCACCGCCGCCCGCCGCCGCGCCCGCCCGGCGGAGGCCGAGTGCCGGCCCGTCCGCCGGGCCCGCTCGCCGCCCCGCCGCCCCCCGCCGGCCGGCTCCGTCCTGCCGGCTGCCCCGGCCCGGCCCCGGCCCGGCCTGCCGGCTGCGGGGTGGCGGCCTCCGCCGGCGCTCAGGGCGCCATGGCCGCGCCGGGGCCCCCCGCGGCGGGCGCGGAGGCGAACGGGGCCCCGCGGGGATGAGGGAGCGGAGCGGGGCCGCACTCGTGACGGGCACCGCGCTCCGCCAGGAACTGAGGTCAGGCGGGAGGGACGGCGGGAGGGAGGGGAACGGCGCTGCCCGCCCCCGCCAGCCGGCACCGGGGACCGCCCCGCCGGGCCGCCGCTAATGGCGCCCGCGGGTCCTTCACGGAGGCGGCCGTGCTGGGGGTGGGGGGGGGACATGGCGCTGGGTCCCTCACGGCCCTGGGCTCGGTGCGGGGACTTGAGGGGAGATGGCATTTGGGACAGTGAGGGAACACGAGGGGAGATGGTGCTGGGTCCCTCATGATCCAGTCAGGGACATGAGGTGAGGCAGCACTGGGGACAGTGAGGGGACGTGAGGGGGATGTGAAGGGAGATGGCACTGGGGACAGTGAGGGGACGTGAGGGGGATGTGAAGGGAGATGGCATTGGGGACAGTGAGGGGACGTGAGGGGAGATGGCGCTGGGGACAGTGAGGGAATGTGAGGTGTGAGGGAAGATGGGGCGGGGGACAGTGAGGGGACATGAGGGGAGATGGCACTGGGGACAGTGAAGGGACGTGAGGGGGATGTGAAGAGAACTGGCTTTGGGGACAGCGAGGGGACATGAAGGGGATGTAAGGGAAGATGGCGCTGGGTCCCTCATGACCCAGTCAGGGGACATCAGGTGAGATGGCATTGGGCACAGAGAGGGGACATGAAGGGGATGTGAAGGGAGATGGCATCGGGGACAGTGAGGGGACATGAGGGGTTGTGAAGGAAGATGGCATTGGGGACATGAGGGTAGATGGCACTGGGTCCCTCATGACCCAGCTGAGGGGACTTTTTGGCACAATGAGAGGACATATGGGGAGATAGTGTTGGGGACAGTGAGGGGGTGAAGGGAGATGGCATCGGGTTCCTCGCAGCCCCAGGCTCAGTGAGGGACTGGGGGGAGATGGCATTGGGGACAGTGAGGGGACAACAGGGGAGATGGTGTTGGGCACAGTGAGGTGACGTGATGGGGATGAGGGGAGATGGCGCTGGGTCCCTCACAGCCCCCTGAAGGGACACAAGGGGATGACGGTGTTGGGTGCCCCCTGAGAGGACACGCAGGGGGGTCAGCAGGCCCCAGTTCGGGGACACCAGGCGAGGCGGCCACCAGCCCCCCAGCCCCCCTAGCCAGGGCCCAGCCCATGGCTTTGCTGCACTTTGGGGTGCTGGCAGGGCCCAGCTTCAAAAGAAAGAGAAATATTCGGTGGCCCAAGGGAAAAATGGGGGAGCCTGCATGGCACCCCCCATGGCAGCCCCGAGATGAACAGGGGACCAGTCTCTCTGCTAAGGTCCACGTGCTTGGTTCCGTGGCACCTCGGAGCCAAAAACGGGCCAGAAAAGTGTTGCTCAAGCCGAAATCTCTATCACTGGGACAACATCCTAAAAAACCCCAAATACAATCCCTGCTCGCCATCACGGGACAGAGCTGGGAGTGGGTGCAGAGGCTGAATGGAGGTGGGGGTTGAAGAAATAAAAGATAAAATTATTAATAAACTTTCCTCCTGAGATTCAGGTGAAAAGCCCCGATGGGGCTGTCCCTCAGAGCTGGCTTATCGCCCTTGCAACGCCCAACCCTGAAAACTGAAAATGGAACCGAAAGTAAAAGCAATTAAAAAAGGAAAAGCCAGCAGGCCTCAGGAGCGCGTTCCCTGCGCCATTCCCACCCTTTCCTCCCTAAATAACCTGCTGGTGGGGAAGGGATGAGCTGAGCAAGGGCTGGGACGGAGAAAACACGCCAGGCCAAGCCTGCTCCTTCCCTGCATTCGCAGGAACGGCCCAGCCAGTTTAACAGCTTTGGAAAGTGTGGGAGAAACTCCCAGGGAAGGGAAGAGGGCACAGCTCGTTAGTGCTTGGCATAAAACCGAGCCAAATCGTAAAGCTCCTCTTCTTTTCTCAGCTCCCCACCAGCACCTGGAGAAGCAGAAGCGCTGCATTGAGTGAGATCCCAACAAGGACGGGAGCTTGTCTCCGCACCTGGGGAAGAAGGTAAAGCTCTTCCTGACGGACTGGGGGTAGGCGGGAGGGAAACGACCCCACTAAAGCGCACACACATCTCCGGAGTAGCAGTCCTGAGCATGAACCATTTGAGCCTGAGCACCAAGAAATGGCTGGAGAGAGCAGCAAGCTGAAGTCAGCCCTTTTAAAGAAGCACAACAGATCCAATGCACCGTTTTTGAATTCACTGGTCAATTTTAGGATTTAAAGCATGCTCAGGGTATAAAAAAAAACCCCAGTCCGTACAGCACCAGCCAGCAGGTAAGCGCATGTTTGCGCTCTTTGTTGCTCTGGAGGCACCAGAGGCAGCTCAGCGTATACCCCTGTATAATCCCACGGTACGCCAGACTTCCTGGTGTCCTGCAGTTCTCCTGGCTGTTTTGAATGCCCCAAGTCTCTGCTTTACTCCAAGTAGAACGAGTTGGTTGTAATCCCTTATAGCACCCACCACACAACTACGGATTTACATGGAAAATTCCCTGCTCCCAGCATTTAAAGACAGCTCCCGTTCTCCCTGGAGAGGGTCAGGAAGAACCATCCCGCTCCCGCCACGTGCTAGTCTGCTTCTTATCCTCCTCTCAAAGAGATTTTTAACTCCTTGGGGCAGGATATAAAAATATATAATATATTTTGTGCAATATTTACAGCTCAAAGTTAGCATGAAGAACATCACCCACAGAGAGGAGCCATCGGGATAGCAAGGAAGGCCAGAATGAGTCAGTGAGGTGTGTCTCAGCTCCTGCAGCAAGGTGCGGTAAGGGCAAGATAGCGTCCTCCTAAGATACATACCTTATCACGCAGTGCAGTCGTACAGCACTTTAATAAGGTTGCCAGTCACCCGGAAGGAAATTAAAGTGACACAAACATTTTAGGAGGTAGCAGTATAGATTTAGGCAAGAAAAAAATTTAGTATTTGGAAAAACCAAGGGAGAAACGGCAGGTTTATCAGGATGAGTAAAGAGCGAGCCCTGCATCACACGACCAACACGCAGCCCGGCGAGCACACCTCCATTTCCACAACCAGGCACAAGCGTTCTGATTTTGAAATGTTCCCCATTTTCATTTGTTAACAAAGGGACTCGGAACTAGACACTCCTTTGGCAGCTGCTGTTGTAGGGATTTCAACCACTCGCATCCTTGTCTGCATGACTCAATGCTTTTATTGGCAATCATGACAGCACCTTGTAATTAGTGAGCTTGGTTGTCAGAGACAATTATGTCATAGTGGAGTGATTACGCGTCCGAGGGGGTCCTTCACCCCCAGTTTACCCCTAGGGAAAAAAGAGGCCGAGCAGATAATTGACGTAAGGCTGGAGTGAATCCAAAGCCAGACTGGCCAGCAGGATTTCCCAAATCCCATCCTGGTGACGTACCTGCCCCAACAGTGGTTCACTTGGCAAAGCAACACCAGGCACGTGCTGAAACCATGAGACGGCAGAGAAATGAGGCAGTGGACCCGAATGAGTGGCACTGCGGAATTTATGAGCGATGGCTCAGTCACCTTTCTGCTGTTGACCATTCTCTGAACTATTCTGGTGCAGGAAGTGGTATGACGCAACGCTCACCTCTCTGCATCCGGCTCCTGCTCTTAATGCAGTCCCTGCACCCATGTGACTGCTCGAAGAAACCTTCATCTGCAATTTTTAAACTGTAAACCTCTGGGGGAGGGTAGGGGGGAGTTCCTTGTCCTACTCCTAGCGCATCCATACCAGCTAACCAAGGAAAGCACACCAACGTGCAGTAAGCTTTACATTTATTACATAGGGTCTGCACCTCTCTCGGTCACATGAGGAGCTGCAGATTTAAAAGTGCTAATGCTGCAAATCAGAGTGTCTGGGACAATCCCAAAAATGTACGCAACTGTAAGTGTCATTAATTTGCACTTGTATACGGTACCGAAAGAAAACCATCTCCATAAAGCAGAAAGGGCAAGACCCAAGTGCTCAAAATAGTTTTCAAACAGTCAGAGTATTTAGTCCTGAAATCACCTCCCTACAGAAGAAACTGCGAACAACGTTTTGGCCAAGGTATGAAGGGGGCTGTAGCAGCCCACACGTTAAAACCTTCCCCTTTCCCACCCCAGAATTCAAAACGCAGTTTTGCCCTCCTAATTAATACCTGCCTTAATGACATAACTTAGCTGTAACAGTGACAACAGCATCACATGTAGAGCCCTGAGCACGTGAGGAGGAAACCGCAGTCCAAGAAGTGCTTTGTCAAAGCAACTGATTCATAACGCTTTGCGTTTTTGAGCGGCTCTGCTCATCTGGCGCTAGCACTGACAGCTCGCTGGAGAGCTGAGAGTTAAAATGGGCAAAAAGCCTCAGCGCTTGTCTCAAGACAACGTGCACCTGCTTTTCAGGATATGAAAAAGGAATTACTGCTCCACAAGACAAACGCTGCCGCATAGGGTTAGCTGGCTGCGCCACAGGTTTCGGAGGAGGAAGATCCTCTGCTCCCCCTTTCAAAAATCTATTACATGACATTAAGAGAATGGGACTTTAAAAAAAGTTATTTCTAACTAAAACTGTTACGAGCTTTCTAGGGATATAAATGTCAATTTTTTGATGTCCCAAGAGATTAGTTTACAGCTCCAGAAAACTAAAACCAACCCTCTCCTAATCTGGGTGGAAGTGAGGAGACACCAGGAGTGCCTCATTCATTTTGCCAGCAGACAGTGCTGGGGCCAAGCGCTCCGTTTTGTGTTGTGTAATGCTCTTCCACTTCCAAGTCCTGCCTGAAGGATTCAGCAGCCCATCTCCGTAGAAGGGGAATACATGAATTTCTCACGCCTGCTCTCAGGCCCTGCCAACTGGAACCATTTTAACCACTGATTCCTATGAATTTATGTTCAAAATGGCAACATTTCCTTTAAGGAAATTCTATTGCCTTCAGAACAAAAGCCGGAGAAGGATTTGAGTGCAGAGATGCTGACCTCAGAAATACAGACAGACCAATCAAGCAACATTATGATAAAGTGTTTATTCATTTTTTTTTTTTAAATATCAAATTTTTTTTTACACATCAATTTTTGTTGATAAACAGTCCCCCAATATTTAAAAAAAAAAAAAAACAACCAAAAATCAAAAAAAAAGAATCAAGTGTGTATTACTTTGGGCAGAACCACATCCCATTCTCTGATGACACAACCACTCCTCCCTTCAGCCACCTGCGAGGACAAGCGCAGTATGTTCAGCCCAGAAGAGTAAATGACACAAATGCAACCAGCTTTAGGATTCCTGAGTATTGATTCCCTCAAGTTCCTTAAGTGAGTTTGTAAAACTCTTTAAGCTAAAAAGCATCAGTCAAGGAGTAACCCAAACCGCTACGCATTTGGATCACGGACTAAGCTATGTCTACACAGTGCAGGAAGAAATCTCTTGAACGCTTCAGAAGGGAATGATGTACACGAAACCAACCCCATTTCCCAAGCTGACCTCTGAGAGAGGCAGGCAAAAATACCTCTTGATTTCTCCTCTTTGAATTCACGTTAAAAGTTCTGGGGAGCCAAAGTCCAAGTCTGGCGAAGCAACCTCTAGGATCTGTTCCTCCTTTTATTTGTAAATGGCATAGTGTTCTAAAGAAAACTTATCTGGAAGTTAAGCATTCAGCAAGTACACTTAAATATTGCTACTTTTGAGGCAAGGAGACAGCAAGAGGGAGAGACAAAGACAGAAAGAAGGGAACATATCTAGGAGGTACGAGGTTAACAGTCCTGGAGAGCGAGTGTCTACGTAGAAAGTTGACCATACGTAGCAACAAGGCAGAGATTGTCACGATAACACAGCGTAGCTCAGCTCTGTCCAGCAGCAGGTAAACATGCCAGGGACCAGCACCAGGAAATATTTCCTCCTCTTGTCAGAATTACCTGTGCCCAGAAACTTTCAGATGTCGATATTTCACTAAACGTCACCTCTGAACTCACCTAGAGCCTCACATACAGAAAGAGCAAGAGGCCGAGTAAATTCCTTCAGTATCTTCAAGGACCAGAACAGATCTCAGAAACCAACAGCAAGGTACGCGGCCACCGTGGCTTCAGGAAACAGCCAGAAACCAGCTCCACGGACCCACACGGGTCCCCACAGGCGCTGGCATCTTTATGAAGCAGCTTCTGAGCGTTGCTTTGTTCTCTATAGATGGACTTCTCATACTGAAACTGTTTTGCTAAGCTGATGTGACATTAGTACATTGGAGCAGTGATTAATGAGGAGGGGAAGAGAAGAGAGTGAAGAGCCTTATTTTAGACCAGGGCACGTGGCTCCTCGGAAACCTGAAGAGCTTTTGGCGTTACCTTTATCCCCGGCTCTAGCCAACAAGCCGTCCCTGCTTAAATAGAAGTATTCCCACTTTATGAGCCAGGTGAGCAGAGCCTAGTAGTTAAGGGATTGCTAAAGGCCGAGCAAAGGATGTGTGCACGCAGCAGAGAGGACACACATGCACATTAAAACAGAAGACAACTTTTAGACGGCATTCGCTAAATACACATTCTGTTACATTTTATTTTAACCTTAAATGCTCACCACTGCCCAGATTTTCTCCAACATAAATCTCGCTCCTAAAAAAGTTATTCTCTAATTTGGTAGCACCTAGCCATTCGCTCAAAGCAAGGCTCTGAAATCAAGAGATTTAAATCACCAGGCTTGGACCAACTTGGTAAAATAGTTTTACAAGGTTTTATCAGTTGGGGGTCAGGCTTTGTTTCTAGCAGTTCAGAGAAAGTTACCCAGGAAATTCTAGCACTATTGATAAATGCTTCAGTACAGCTTTGGCAGAAGGGCAGATTTCAAAAATTATATTTGACAAAGGCTAAAACTGAGCATTGAAGCAAGTTGGCTGATGCTCTGAAGCTTTTATAGCATAAATTCTGTATATGCAGTCTAAGTAAACATGGCCATAAAACTAGAGCCTTTACCCAGTTTGGTGCAAAGCAGCAGTACTTCGTCTAGCTATTAGTAATTGCTTCTAAAAACATAAAGTGTAACTATGGAAAGGGGTATAACATCAAATGGCTAACATCTGATGCTTCAAGAAGCTGGCGGTAGATGAACCTGCAGGCTAAGGGCACAAATTCAGCTCTCGTGCGTCCAAGAGGGCCAACCCGCAGCTGGTATCTGCGTACCAGGTGGGGGCTTGCTCCCAGGACCACCTCACCGAGACCCGCGGTGTGAATCGGGAGCAGATTCGGCTATTCAGGCTGAGGATGCTCTGGATCCGAGAGCTGGGAGCTGCGTTCTTGTTGCTGCTTTTGATAGGGAACCAGATACAGATGGGAACGGGTCTAATATAATCTTAATTCCTAAGGCTTCTAGAGAGAGATCTGATGACACCCTACTCCTGTACCAGCCCAAGTGTTAGACAGAGGGGGGCTTTTGCTGATCTGAGGTGCTCATTGCAAGGAGAATATTGAAAAAAAAAACCCCAAACATCACCAGGATTAACTCTGACCACCTGCCTGGTAAAGATCCTAAAGCTGTAGTCCCACCTCAGTGACTCAATGTGAACATAGTCTCAAAGTGAATTACTCCATGCTGCTCCGGCAAGGGGTCCCCAAACAGCCAAGCGCTGCTTCCTACATCCACACGGAGCAATGCCTGCTGCCGGCATCACAAGTAGTGGGATATGAGCTAAGCATGTCTGGGAGCCCCAGGCCTAGCTGGTACGTTCACAGCTCATGCAGAAGCTCCATTCAACAGCAGAATGCCTTAAAGCTCTTCGTTATTCTAAAGGATCTCCTGGCTACCCAAGCCTCTAAGAAAAATCTGATGACCACCGCTCACCGGCATCAGAAACTCCTGCAAGTTCACAGAGGGAACCAAATCTGTGTTGTTTTTAAATGCTACCCTGCATGAAAAAAAGCCTAGCGTACACGCAGGCAAATCTGCTACACCACAGGGAAAACAAAACACCAGGAACACAGGCCTGAGACAATGATAACAACAAATGAAAGCCACGAACAAAACATGTTTCCAGCGGCTGCTGACCCGCTGGTTTAGCTCAAAGCAGAAAGTTCAAGATGAACACCTGACACAAAGCCTCTTCTGAGCTTTGCAAGTGGGACTACGTAAAAGTTCCTACTTAAAATTTGGTATCGTGTTTCAGCCGTGCTTTCCTTCCCCCAGCCCCCAAGAGCGTTTTGGGGTTCTGCAGAGCATCCAAAAGTAGTTCATCCCCCCCAAAAAAAAAAGCATCTGGAAAGGGTTTCCTACAGCACAGCCTCGGCGAGTGCTCGTCAGGCTACTCGCCAAGGACTTCCCAGAAGGCCACGATGGTTATAATGCAGAAGCCATGTCAGTGCATTTGTTTCAGAAACCCTATTGGGGAGCCCTCGCTCGTTAAGAGGTATTAAATTAGTACCCCACCAGCCGCTCCAGGCTTTCTGCAGTTTGCATTTCCACAGCTGAGCGGCTGATCATCCCCAAACATCGAGATTAAACTAGTGCAAAGCAGATTTCTTCATTCTTCTGATCCCATCCCCGCTCGGTGCATAGAGAATGCATCCACTGAAACAGTTCATTCTTCCAGGGGCAGAGGGGGATTAAGAGCCGTAACACACGGCTGGTTTGTTAAACAATTTCATCGTTAAGGTTTTGCCTTCAAGTGGCTGAACTTGTTCTTTCATACAGGGGAACACGGTGTGGGCAAGGCTAGAAAAAAAAAAAAAGTGAAATACTCCTTTTCCCTCCCTCCCACCCCCTTACAATTAATACCAGCACATCTTCAAATAAGTTAAAACGTCTCTTAAGTTTTGGTAGCACCAAATTCTATCCCTTCCCTTCTTCTATCCCCACGTTGTAAACTTGAACACACTGGCCCAAGAGCATAAAAGGGTTTGGCAAAAACGGGCAGCAGCCTTCCTCGTGCACACACAAGAACACACGCTTCCAAAAGCCCCCTCCACCCCTCACTCCTCTTGCAAAGTGTTACGCGTCTGTGGGCATCTACATACCTTTAGTAGCTGCCATAATTGTTTCGCCAGCGTCACAGATGGACATTGGGCTACAAAGCGCAGGAGAGCTACAACAAATCCCCAGAGTCCGTTTGGACAAGCGCTGTTTGGCGTCTGCGCCATACCGCAGTCGGCGTGCGCCTCCTGTCCCGGGCACGCCCACGCGCGGGCGATTCACTTCACAATCTGCTTTGCGCTGGACAGGGCGGGGATCTTAATGGCTTCTGCTTTTTATTCGTAACATTGGAGCTTATTCTAAAATTGTACATTTAAATAAAAACATTAATTTTTACCCAGTATGCATACTTAAAAGCTATCCTGTCCACGGAACGCTCGGACGTTTTCTTTCTTTTAAAAGGCCAAATCTAACACGTAAAACAGAAGAGACAAGTTACTTTGGCTGCAAGTAATCGAAAAATCTGGCTCAACATTCTGCTTGTACATTATGGTGTATAATTTTGATATGTCCTTTAAAAGAAAAGACACCCCAGTCAGCTACCTCTTCTGCAGTTACGTAGGAACAACGATACTCTTGGCTAGCAAAATGAGAAGAGCAAGATCCGTGTTTCCATCCGCTCGTTCCAGAGCCTCAAGAGCTTCCTGTGTGGTAAAACCAGCACTGAGGATCCGATTAACATCAGCCGCCGGGAAAGCAGGTGGTGGAGAAGCACCCGAGGTACGCCCGGTATAGCCTGCTGGTGGGCTCAGCAGGGGCTCCTCACACCCACCCGATGGCCACGGACCTTCGGGAGCAGAACTGCTGCTGCTCCCAGGTGCTCCTGTGAACAGGCTCCGAGTATCTTGAGGTGCACCTTCATCCGAAGCAGGGGCAGAGGAAACAGATGCGTTTTGCTCCGAAGTTGGACTAGTTGGACTCTGATAACCTTCTGCCAAAACCTCCTCCTGCTCAGAGCTCTGTTGCTGGTCAGATGTCGCTGCAGAATTCACCACGACCAAATCACTCTTACCTGAAAACTCGTGACTCTCCAAAGCACCTTCTCCGAGAGCAGCCCGCACGCATCTGATAGAGCCAGCGCTGATGTTTTCTGGGTCAGAACCGCAAAGCTGTTTCCCCTCTGCTCTCCCACCTTCAGACCTCACCTCACAGAAGGAACAACTCTCCTCCTGGCTGGCTGGATCTGAGCCTTTCTGCTCATCTTCAGAAAGCCCCTTCCGCTGTGCTGCTGGCTCTCTGTGAGCCATTTCCAGCTGAGAGACTTCTTCCAAGGCAAGGATTTTACATTCTCCTTTCCGACTGATAATCAAGAGTTTGTGCAGCTCTTTCAAGGCTGATGCTAGAGAGAAACATGGCTCTTCTGAAGGTCTTCCTGGATCCGTATCCAGCTGATGGATGCTGGAGGGGGAAGAGCTGTCTTCAGCTGCCAAATTAGACAACCCATTATACTTGGCAGGAATTTCACTAGTGCTTTTAGACTGCGGGACATCAGCAGTGGGAAGTGGATCACTGGAGGAGGACGCAGACTTTAGCGACTCCACCTCCATAGAAAAGGTGTCAGAGTTCAGGTCAGACACACTTCTGTTCTCAGCCTGCCACTTCTGCTCGCTTGTTGAGCTGCGCGCTTCAGCTACAGACTGCTCAGCTCCATCTATTTCCATGAAGGCTTCCGTATGCACACAGCTACAGGAGGCTGACATTTGGATACCCCCTTTCGCACAGGAAAGATTTGCTTTCTCCAGTCCATCTCCTCTCGTTTCCGTAGGAGGATTTGCTCGCTGGCTGGCTTCTTCCACAACAAGTTTCTCAACCCCACCAACATGGCAAGGAGGTTCTGGGTCAGTCGTCTCAGTTTGCTTCTCCAGATGTTCCTTCTCTGGTTCTTTGCATGTCTGATGGTCTATGGGAAGCTCATGCTTTTGCTCCTGTTCTGCAGACAGACATATGTCTTTATTTCGCCTGTGCTTAGCAGCAGTGCCAGCCAAACTATTTTCTTTTGTCACTTCCAGAGGATGTTCCTGACCACGGTCTTGTTCTTTAGCGTTACGTTCCTTTAGACTGTCAGCAATAAATGTTTCTTTGAGTGTCTTCTGTGAAAGGCAAGTTGGATTGCAACAGGTTCCCTCCCCTGGCTGGGGAGAAGGGTCGTTATTTGCCGAGGAAGCGTTATTGGAAAGATGCTGTAACAAGAGAGGATGTTCTTTTTCTGGGGTTATCTGGCATTCAGTTGGAGACTCAAAAGACTTGACAGCTCTAGGATCAATGGGCTCTGCGAGGCTAGATTCGGATGAGCAAATTGAAGCAGGGGCAGAGACAGAACGATCAAGTAATTGATTTGTGGGATTACAGATCTTGGAATTTAGTCCTGAAGACTGGACTGGATTTTGAAACCCATCAGAAGCTGGTAATGAGGGCATTTCCAGTGAGGTAGTTTCTTTGTCACTATTCTCTAACAGAAGACAGAAAGAAAGCAGTAGTTAGGACACAGGAGAACCACTGTTTTCACTGTAGTAGCAAAAACTTATAAACCAATGGCTATAAATACCTGGTCTGTGGCCCACTCCAGCTGCAGTAAACACACACTACATGCATCAAGGCTTCTGACGTTCTGTTTGGATTAGGAAACAAACACACCAAACTCGTGTTAGCATTCAGAGCACACCACATGCATGGTTATAGTCCTGCGACCTCGCAGCTCCCCTCCCGACTGCCCAGCGTACGAGCAGCAGGAGGCTCCTCGCGTTCGCTGCCTTCCAGAAGGGGTTCTGCCTGGGAAATTCCTTACGTCAAGTCAAAAATAACTCTGCTGGAGAACAATTTAAAGGCTGTTCTGTACTATCTACGCTGCACAGTGGTCTGTGGGTGATACTACACGCTTGATAAAATATAGGCAGCCCAAGGCGTGTGTCTAGCACCGCACTCGTTTGTTCTCTGTACAGCTGAAGTTACTCAGGAGCCATGTTTCAGGGAAATGAGAATTAAGAGGGCATCTCTCTATACGAGTCACTATTCTATAGGATTCTATACAATTCTCTATACGATTCGTTATTGTCTTGCAACTGCTAGTGCCATCGCAGGCAAGAGAAGGCGAGCAAACGCCAGCTTGCTGCAAAAGGGAAGCGTAAAGATCCTAGAGTAAAAGGCAGAAATCCTGCAAAGGAACTGCTGCCGGAGACTGGGAAGAGCAGAGCAAAGAGACAGCCAGACGTCAAACCCAGCTCACCGTTTCCTTCTCCACACGGAGAACGGATGAATTGCAGATCTCTATCAGTGGCACCAAACACTGGCTCTCATTATCAGGACAGATTAAATAAGTGAACTTATCTTGCTAACGGTCTAATCTTGCTAACGTATCAGCTCCCATGCTCTCTTTAAATCACCAACATGACCTTTGCTGTAAGAGTGCCTGTTCTTCCATTAAAGCCCTGCTCCGTCCAGTGTCAGATATTCAGATTTTGTGCTGTGGGATTTCTTGCGTTAGTTCTCTTTCCCTTCCCAGAGGCCTCCAAACTCAGTGGTCTTAAACATATACCGCTGTTTTACCTTAAGTCTTTCTCTTTTTATGGATACCCAGGTGGACTGGGGGACATGTACAGCCAGGATTTCCTTTGAGTTCCACACCACAGAAGAAATCTACCTTTTTTCAACTCAGTTACTTGTTTTTTTTATTCTCCGTTAAATAAAAATAGCGCACTACATGCTGTGATACTGCACCTCTGATCGATACGCTTTGGTATAAAATACAGCAGCCACTGCAGAGAGCAATCCTTTCTTTTGGCTGCACATCTGGTCTTAATGCAGCTACACCAACTTGGCGATGCTGGAGTATTAAAAAGCCAGAATTACCCTACAGATTTTCAGACCGCTCATCTTTCATAAGGGTGGCAAAAAGGCTTGTGATACAGGGCACAGATGAAAAACCGGGATCATCTTCTGTTTCTACACGGTAGGATTACGTTCACGCTCTCTGCTCCCAAGCCAATTCTTAGAGAGGAAGTAGAACTGTGTTTTGACTCAGAGGATCGGTAATAAGGGTCTGATCAGTCAAAGACATCAGGGATTTGGAGTCACTTAGACAGCAGAAGTAGCTACTCTCCTGCCAAGCACTCCTCGGGGTCATCCTTAAGAGACCCACTATCCTCCTCCTCCCGGGGTACCTACAGGAGCTGAATCCCAGCCCCATCAGGGCTATCGATCCAGCTAACACCCGGAACAAACCCTTCTCCACAAAGTGCACCATCAGGGATAAATTCCTCTCTATGTTAGGAAAAGGCTGAGTTGCGTATGAGGTGGCAGTGCCTTTCTTGAATCGAAGCTGTCTGCATGAAAAGCTGTCTATGGGGTAAACTACCTGAACACGCTTCCTCCTAAAGTAACTGTCGTTTTGCTGCTCGTTTTGTAAATCCGCCATAATCACAGAGTTTCCCAGTGGTGGTGGGAAACAGAGCATGTTGGCAAAAAAGGGCAAGCCCTCAGACATAAACGAAGCAAACGTGGAGGATCCAGAGGACAGTAAAACACACCAGGACTCCACTACCACCTCACCGCCTTTCCGTGGGTGTCGAAACACCAGCAAGTCAGCCGACAGAAATCATGAGGCTCACTAAAGTGAGCTTTGGGGGATTAAATAAAGCTCAAGAATAATCCAGGTGCATTCAAAGTGAGAACGTTAATAACCTACAGATGTATGCAGCAATTTCTGTTGTACCATCTACCAGAAGGCAGCAAAACCACAAGCTGCTGTGAAAGAACACAGGCCTTGCAGGGAGCTGAGCTTCCTTGGTCCTGCGTTGTGTTCTCTCCGGTCTCCTGTTCTTTCACTTGGTTTTCCTGCTACCATCTAGCAGCAGCTAATAGCAGTGAATATTGTGTTCAATTTTGGGCCCCTCGTGACAAGAAAGAGACTGAGGTGTTGGAGTGAGTCCGGAGAAGGGCGAGGGAGCTGGTGAGGGGTCTGGAGCACAAGTCTGGTGAGGGGCGGCTGAGGGAGCTGGGGGTGTTCAGCCTGGAGAAAAGGAGGCCGAGGGGAGACCTTCTCGCTCTCTACAGCTCCCTGAAAGGAGGGTGTAACTGGGAGGGGTTTGGTATCTTCCAAGTAACAGGTGATAGGACAAGAGGGAAGGGCCTCAAGTTGCGCCAGGGGAGGTTTAGGATGGATATTGGGAACAATTTCTTCACCAAAAGGGTCGTCAAGCATCGGAACAGGCTGCCCAGGGCAGTGGGTGGAATCACCATCCCTGGAGGGATTTAAAAGCCGGGCAGACGTGGTGCTGAGGGACACGGGTCAGTGGTGGGTTTGGCAGCATGAGGTTAACGGTTGGACTTGATGATCTTAAAGGTCTCTTCCAACCTAGGCAATTCTATGATTCTACAGCTTTGGAAGAGAATATACATTAGTATTCTGACATCTTAGGATACAGCCTGTGAGCCAGAGGCTTATAACGTGTCTAAGACTTACACACAGTCAATCTAAGCAAGACCTACCTTAGTTTTGTGCACGGGTAGCATTAAGCGAATCCACAAAATGGATTTCCTATTCTCATAAATCTTTTACATTCCTCTAGGGCTCAGCGTCAATGGCAAACTGTAGACTGCTGATTAGTCTGAACAAAGCCACATGGTCTTTAGAACTGTATTTGGTGCATAAGCAGCTTTGACTTAAGTCATTTTAGGCACTTTTCATCTTAAAGCACTCAACTAAAATGCTTTTATTGTAAAGACTGATACATTTGGGGCTGAGGTTTGCTTTTTATTTGACCCTTTCAGCAGAGAACTAAGTCCAACCAACTACGATGTCTGCAAAGTTCTCACCCCAAATGGAAAGATATGTCTAAAACCAACCCGGGCCTCATCAGGTTCACAGTTTTAACAGGAAAAGAACTAATATTTACATCCGCACATTTTCTCTGCCAGGTTATATGAAGAGACATGAGCCCAAGCTACCGAATGTGACCTTCAGCTGTGCCAAAACCTGACAGGGGCAAGGTCAAACCTATGTTTGTGTTTCTCTCTACCTGCCGTAACTGAAGTTAATAAGCATTCAAATTTGGCTTTAGAAGTCAAACACGTAAAGCATTTCTTGCTGATTTATTAAAGCCAGGCATTCCTCTCAAGTTTTTTACATCTCTGGAAAACTTATATTCTTAGAATGGAAGAAAACTGGTAGAGGGACCAGTAAGTTCAGTCCTGTGCTCCCCTCAGTGTAAACAATTTCATTATTTGCACAAAAGTCACTGCTTACTCTTTGGGCTATCAAGCAGCAATTGGGAAGTGTTAAAGAAAAATTTCAGTGCATTACAACTGGTTTTATAGATATATATACACATATGGTTAAATCTGGTTATTGCACTTCAATTTTAAATATGTGCATGCTAGAGTCTTAAAAAAAATAGCAATAGAAATGTGGAAGAAGTCAAATTTATCAGCTTAAACGTGACCTGGCAAAGAGTTTTGGCATTTGTGTGGGAAACGGAACCTTACTGTGTGCTTCCAGAGGAAAAATTAGCAGGAAAACTCAAAAGTCTTTATAGAAGACTTGCATATAAAATGTTATCTTTAAAAGTTTTGTAAAAGGCCTGAGGAATATACTTTGTGAGGTATTCACAGCTTCACTGTTAATAGCAGGGAAAAAAATAACGAAGCTTTCCTTTAGTCAAAAGCATATGCTTTTAAGGGAGGAGTTAAACAGAAAATCTGGCTCATAGCTCTGCTTTCAGCTATTCTGGCATCTCCACTTCAATGAATTTTGCAGCTACTAAAATCTCCCGTAGCCCAGTCGGTCTGGGCTTGTGCAGCTTACGGATTCCAGAGGCACAGGGAGCAAATCTACGGGGAGGGCGAAAATTCTCTTTGCAGATCACAGTCAAGGCTGATGATGTATATTAGGATGTGAATTCAGCTGCTGCTTTTGAAATTTGGAGCAACGGTAACCTTCAGTAAGAGAAGCAATTCACCTTCCGAGGGCACAAGCACCATTCTAAGGAAAAAAATGCTGAAATAGTACTATTTCTAAAAATTGTCATGAACTTCTGTTCAGAGATTTGTGCTTACTGCTACAGCTCCTCTGTTTTCATATGCTGCAGCTATTAAGAACGGGATTTGCGGAAGCCTCCACAAAGCTGTCCTTACCCAAGGCTGCTAAAACACCACACAACTGAACCATGACCAGGCACTACAACTCGACCCAGGTGAACGGGTGCCAGAGACAACCATTTATCTCCACACCTTTGAAGGTCAAGAAACCAGAGCGGGTAGGAAGTTGCAAGGAAAGCACAAATTAAACAGCAAGCACCCCCAAATGCCTTCGTGCAGACAGATTTTGCTGGGCAGAAAGGAAAAGAGAAGCGCAGTTAGAGGCCACGAGCAAGAATAAAGCCCCTTTCTCTCCACCATTTACTCGCTGGTGCTGCGTTAGGCTGTATCTCCTAGGAGCTGAGAAGGGGGACTACTGACAGACATCCTGTCAGCAGGAAAACTACGCGGATTAATATTTCCACTGCACTCCTCCCGGTACCTGCTTCCTCTACGGACTTCTGTATTGCTTCTGCTAGTTCCTGGTCTGCAATCTCCTCCGGCCGCACGTCTTCCCGCCCGGCCCCATAAGCCAGCCGGGCACACTCTGGGAGCTCGCCCTCTGGGAGGAAAGTGGTCTGCGAGCCAGTCGTGCCAATCACTAGGACATTCTTCTTGAGATCAATTGAACACTGTGAAAGAGCATCGAGACATCAGGGGCCTGCATAAGAGCCAGTCAATTCCCGGAGAAAAAGGAGAGAAAAGGTTAAACAATCCATCTCCAAAGGGAACAGCTCATAGCAGCTAAGCAAAGTGGGCCAAGTGGGCTATAAGCAAAGGGCCCCGCGTGACTTGATTTGTAATAAATCATTCAGTTGGAAAGCTCTGAGCATCTTTGATCAGAGCAAAAATCTTCAGGGAGCAGCCAGACATCCTACAGCTATCCATGATGTATGTAGCGTATGTACTTCTTTCCTAACCGGCTGGAAGATAATCCACCATCAACGCTCCCCAGAAAAATCCCAATACATTCACAACCAAGGCATTTACATTGCACTTAGCACTTAACTTGGAAGAGCCAGTAGCTGTTTCAAAAGAGATTTTGATACCTGATGCCTCTTAAGCATGTCCAGTCCTAGAAGCATGTCCATGGGCTGCTCTTCAAGGATTGAGAAGGAGCACGCCAGGAAATCCCCTTCAATCTGGACCTGAGCTGAAAGGCAGGGGAGAGAGAAGTTACCACCTTGCAATGCTACAGCGCAAAAAAATCTACTTTCTGCTCTGCCACCTCCTGGGAAAGGTCTGCACAAACCTGGGCAAATCTTAAAGCCAGAGCTCTGACGTACCGTTTGGGTCACAGAAAGTCTAGCCCTTTGCGAACCCCAGGGACTATCAGGCCTGCCTTGGTCTCAAGAAGTTAATTATTTTAAAAACTGACCTGCTCTAGAGCCTTAAGTACTGCTTATCTAACCCTCCAAGCTAGAGGAGCTGCGTACAGCTCGTTAGAGCACAAGTCTAAAAAGCAACAACAGTGAAGAGAATCGATTTTTTAGACACTACGGACAATCTCCTCTCATCCAGAAAACCTGCACAAGAGCACAGAGAGCCTTCTCTTCCCAAAGGAACATGAAACGCTCCACTGTAGTGGAACCCTTCCCGAGCAACTCGTGCTGCCCAGCAGTCCCACCCTAAACAGGAAAGACCCTGCTATTTCACATTAGCCCTGTTTTTCGCATCCAGAGTGAGCACGTCCTCTGAGCTGAGGACTCCCCTCACCTAAAAGTATTAAGGTAATTCCATTAAGAAAGCATTAAATGAGACAGAAGCCAGACTACTGTGCCCGAGACAAACAAACATATCGCAGATGCACTTTTATTTTACTCTGCGGGAGTTTTTAACAATTACGGCATTAAACCAGATACTCCTCGGTGCCAAGACTATGGGAAATGCAGTCAAACTGCCGCCAAAGCTGCCCAAAGAAGAACAGAGGTACTTACCTAAGTGCACTCTGCCAATTATTTTCTGTGTTCCTACACCTTTAGCGATGCCGGCCCACCGCCGATCTACCAGCCTCATTATGTTGCACCTTTCAGCACAAGCTTGGCTCATGATGGTCATCTGGGCACCTACCAGCAAGAGAATTTGTGTTAAATCCTGACAGCTCATCACAAATTAAATTCTCTCCTGGAAGGGCTTAAGATCTTGCACTCAGCAGCCGGGAAACCACACTGCACCAGCAACTGCATTAGGGCATAAAGGTTTCCTGTGAATCCCACTGCGCTGAGTTGACTGCATACACACAGATGAGCACTGATGGTAAAGTATGTATTACTGTAGAGCTGGAATAACCCCAAGAACTTCCCCTTTAAGGCTGTGGATGGGAAGCACAGCATTAAAGGCATGCAAAATCCCCCCCATCTGTAAAATGAGATAAGACACACATGTGGCAGTGACCTTTCTGGCATCGCAGCCCCGGAGATTCTCACAGGAGCCTTGATCTGGGGCGTTCGAGCACTCACGCACGCTGCTTCTCACAACAGTTGGCTCTGCTCGCCTTAAACAAGGCTGCTTTCAGGTTTTAATCAGGTGCTTTAAAATCTTGTAACGCAGTGCTTTCTTATGGCATTTCTGGGCAAAATTTCTGGAGCGTTTACCGTCTCCCTCAGGGAGGGAGAGGAGCGTGCAGAGAAAGAGATGAAAATGGGGCAATTCACCTGAGTCAACAAAGGCTTTCACTGGATGTCCGTTGACTTTGCAGTTAATATACAGCATCACCACCTGCCCAAAACTCTCGGGGGCCTCTTCCATTGCTATCGTCATATTTTCTTCAATGTTTTGTTGCCTGAATTTAATGGAGAAGAGAGAGAAAAATCAGACTTTTCGTCAGCCAGATCTTATAAGCATCCCTCCACCTTAGATCTGGTAATCCCACCTGCTGCAGCTCACCTTACGAACAACGTGTTTAAACCACAACAAAGACTGCTTCGTTAGCTAAACATAGCCTTCTTAGCAGGGGGATTGCTAGTAACGATCCTGGCGTAATCCAGAGACATCAAGTTGCTCCCCAGCGGCCATGAAGACTGCTCCTACCAACACCTTGCCTAACTCACACTACAGCATCAGACGGCCTTCCGTTTGCAACAGAAACCTGTCGCCACGGGGTTAACCTGGAGAACTTGCAAGCGAAAAACCTGTGTTATTTATTAGTCACTCTAAAATAAAGCACTGAGGGCACACCATGATGTTGCCAGTAGCTACAATGCTGGAATCCCACACAGCAGCTGAACATTAAAATCCTCCAACGTTTCCCTGGTATCTTTCCTTTCCAGATATTGGAAGGGAGGGAGATGAGCAAAACCGCAGCGAGAACACCCCACCACGAACACAAGCCCTTGCTGCAAATTCAAGCCTACAGAAGAAACGCCCCTCAAGAAGCCCACCACGGCCCCTCCAGTCATCTTGGAAGTGATAGGTATCTGTAGCGACTGCATCCGATACAGCTCTATCTACCAAAAAGAGAAAAGGGCTTCCAATTTTGATGCCATTTCATTTTTCCTCCTCAGTAGAGGAAGAGGAAAAACCCCGAGCTCCTCTCTGATCCGTCTTCTGTACTGTGGTAGCCTTCCCACAACAAGATGGGTAGACAAGGTTTCTTGGTGGGGAAGGAAAACGGCTAACGGCACCCGAGACGTGGCTCATCTGGGAGCTAAAGCACCCTACTGCCAGTCTATCGCGCTTCATATACTCCTGAAACAGAGCCACATGTTGTCCTGTCTTTTATTATTTAAGCACAAATCAGACGGTTAACCTTCAGTTTGTTTTCTTGTCAAATCCATTACTCCGTTTTCTCTGTGCTCTACACTCTCCCACCTAAGATACACTTGAAGGGCAAAACCGTGTTCTCAAAAAAAATAGCAATAGCTTCCAGTCAATCTTGGGCAGAGCACATCTAATTAAGCAAGGAGTTCAAAGAAACTAAGTTGGGTGTGAAATTGGGGACTGCTAGGTGCCCAAACTGTTCCCCAACAGCTGCACAGCCTTGGACACACCGTCTTTATCTGTCCCCTCATCTGTGGAAGGAGGAAAGCGTTCCTGTGCCTCGGGTGTTTTGCTATCTACAAATGCGTATTTTTCTGCATTGCTAAACGAAGCATTTATCTGGCACCAACACCTTGTCAGTCGTAATGCAAGAATGACATCACAAATGAATTTTGACTATGACCAACTACGAGCCTGTATCAGACAGACATTTCTTTATCAGGAAAAAAACCACCAGTCATGTTCTGACTCAAGGATTTATCACTCAATTTAAGAAATCCAGCCTCAGCCCAATGCAATTACATTTGGAAGACAGCAAGAGGGAGCGAGCGCTGACGAGCAGAACATATTTCTACAGAACATCTCTTCTGACAGCAGTGATGCTCAGAGTCTGGAATCAGCCAGAGAGACAAAACAATTAGCAGGAAGCAAAACCAAATCTCAAAGGCAGCTGGGAGAAATGACGCCACGTTGCTGTGCAGAGGCTCAGCTTGGAGACTAACACAGGCCCAGTTCTCCGGTTCAAAACACACCTGAGGCACCCAAGTACCACCGCTCAAGAGGATCTAAGATCTCTAAGTGCTTTCGCAAGTGCTTCAGAGTGGACCAGCTTGGAGAGCTCTGGGACATCACACGCATAGACAGTGGTGCTGCCACCTCATGATCCGGGCTCAGCTGGATACAACCTAAAGGATGGGGTGTGCCTGTGTGTCCCCAATTCCCAGCCCTCCCACATGCAAAGGTGGCTCAGAGCATTGCCCTGCGGGCATCTTAAGGCAGGATCTAAATACATTCCTTGCACCCTCCAAGGAAAAAGCATCACAGACGGAAGCACCCTGTGGAAAAAAGCACCATGAAGACCTCCAGAGCCCGCAAGCAGCTTTGGTTCTCTACCTTATGTCTTCTTCTATCTTGGCTTGTGCCTCAAGATCAAAAGGGTCAGCTGAATAGAGTCGGATCCTCTCCTGCTCCCGCCGGGCTCGGTCCTGCTGTTGCTCCAGCAACACCCTGGTGAATTTCTCTGCAGTAACAAGGAGATACAGAAATGCTTTTTACTGGAAATGACTCTTACAAATCAAGTTCTGGCACAGCAAACTCTTCTTTTTATGCCAGCGCGCACTCAGGGGTAGGCTCAGCAGCACAGGCACCAAAGGCTTCATCTGAAGGCAGCGGGGACAGACCTCAAAGGATCGGTGGCAAACTTGGGAACCCGCTGAGATGAAAAGCAACTGGACAGAGCTCTTTCTCCTTGTGTTGCTACCCAGACTCAGCAATATCAAACTCAATTTCCCTGCACATACATTTTTATATGGAAGAAAAATGGAAAAAACGTAAAGACAACAATATCTAAAACAAAGAACTGAGACAAAAACAGGAATTCATTCTTCTATTGCAGGAAAAATTGCCTACGCTGTACTCCAAGAAAAAAAAACCACCAGCCGATAAATGAGACCCGAAGCAGAAATTGGGACTACAGAACTTGCACAATTCGAACAAGAAGCTTGTGTGCACGTGTATTTTCCAAAAGCTTCAGGCAGATAGGAGCGAGATTTCATAGCTCTCAGTAAGATGGCCCATCTACAGGAACAGCTTGCAAAATCTATCGTGTTTTACACTCAGCAATCCCCCAGTAAAATAACAGTCTGCAGATCCAGCAAAGAGCAAAGGCAAAACTGTAAGACGTGAAAAGGCTAACAACAAAACTTCCTGTAAACGCAAGCAACGCAGGCAAAGGCAGGGACATTACAATCCCTAAAGCTGGATGCCTACCACTGAAATCAAGAGGTCCCAGGCGGGACACCTGCTCCACAAAGTCTTGCCGCACATTTTAAGAACACAGTTTTTAGATCCCCGCTTTTTGTATGGCCTCTGGCTATTATTTTTTTTTTTTTTTTACTGCTTGGATTTGATCACATACGTTCCCAAAAGGACTTGGCAATAAATTGAGTTCTGTAAACACAGAAGATTGTGGGTTTGCTTCCAGAAATGCAGTTCCCATGAAGAAGCTCTCTGGCTCAAAGGCTGTTACATGTTTGGGAAGGCACTGTGTATGTTTTCTTATTTGTTTTTTACTTATTTATTATTATTTTTTTTAATTAGGTTTCTGCGTAGCAGGTGCCTTCTAAAGTACTTGCAGTGCATCCAGCACAGTCACATGGCACGTATTTATGTGTATATTTGGGCATCGGAGCCAGAGCTGGACTGGATCTGTGCCCGAATACCGACAGCAGCCGTACAGAATGATGAGAGCATGACCAGATCAAACCCCGCTTCCTTCTCACAGCCCACTGCGGCGATTTGGGACTAAAAATGCACACCTGAATCAAAGTTCAATGCGCATAAGAAGGCAAGACAGAGCAGCAGATGAGCCAGTTCTGGGTGTCTTGGGCTTAACCTCTCGTTTCCTGTGCCAGCTGCAGCACATCTTCTCAAGGTGATGGGAACAATTTCCCTACTGCACCACAGACGCAGCGCTCACAAGAGGTGTGAAAAGCCTGACAGCGCAAAGGACATGGCTTGAACTCTGGATACGAGCTAAAGTAAAAATGAAAAAATGAAATAGGCCAAAAATATCCATGCAAGTTCCTTTCTAGCTTCCTTTGACTGAGAGAAAACACTATGATGTACCCCTGAAACAAGAAAAAAGGTCTCCTGCTAGAAGCTCCTCTTCATTCATTTCCCCAAACTCAACAGGATTTATTTTCTAACTAAAGGTCTTGCAGAGGTTTGGAAGCGCATCCTCTGACGCTCAAACCACCACCTTGTTTTCATACTGAACGGACACTAGAGTTCAACGCTTTCATTACGTGAAGAATGAGGGACCAACATCAGCTGCTCGCCTGCAGAGGAAGCGAAGGACACGGTACCGGACTCCAACTGTGCCCAAAATATGTGAACACCTTCAAGATTAACAGGCTTAAACATTTATTACTACTGCTACTGGAAAAGTTCCCGAAAGGCACCATTTACTTTTTCCTCTCCCTTTCTGGTGTCCACTTCCATAGCAGCTAACCGTTAGGGATAGAGTTGTTTTTTTGGCGTACTGCTCTCTGTTGAGGTCTCAGTGGCCTCTGGGATGCAGCAAACACAACGCTGTTACTGGAAAACATGAATTCAGGGAGTCTTCACATACAAATTGGGAGCTGAGCCATTCATAGAAACTCGACTTATCTGTGCATCCGCTATTTCAAAGCGGGGGAGATAGGATATTAAAGAAGCCAAGCAGGAGAAATACTCCCAGCTTGCAAGAAACAGTCTTGTTAAGCGAGGAACTCTGCCTTGAGTACTCCTAACCCACACTATTTCTCAGCATCGTCAATGAGCTGGCAGCGAACATCCCAGCTAGTTAAAAACCTGTGCCCGCCTTTTAGTAGAACTGAGCTCAAACAGATTTAAAGCCACCTCCCGCTGATTAATAACCCAACTTACCGAGGTCTCCACTGAGCAACGCCTCTGCCAAGGGTGGATTGCGTTCCTTCAGCAGGGACAACTCGTGGGGATTCGCAAGCAACATCTCCCGTAGCAGCGCCGGATTGTCCAAACCCTGAGGGAACGAAGGCGCATCGGGAGGTGACGGGCGAATTCGCTGTGCTGGTGGCTGGTGCTGCTGAGTGGACGTCCCAGGAACCGCGATGCTGCTGAAGTCTATCCTCGGCAGACCTTGAAGGGAAAAAAAGTCAGAGGTGTCGGCGCTTCACATTTACAATTCTGCGTGAAAAACACAGTGGAAAAACCGCGGGAAGGATGAGCCGCTCTTAATGCTACAGTATTAGACTGTTTTCTGCAAACAGCAATTCACGTTGGAAGCATGGCCACGTGCTTGGGTTAGTGGGTTAGGAATGCTAGCGTGTATTTCTGTAACTGCTCTAGCCTTCTATCTGGCCCAGTTTTTATCCCCTGAAATGCACTGACTGAATCGCAGACTAGTTATTTCCAGCTTCACAAACGTGAATACCACACGGGGGGATCGTGAGGCTAAACCCAGCGTCTCTAAGGCACTTCTGAATCTCCCGGATTAAAAAAAAAAAAAAAGCAGGGGGGAAAAAAAAAGAAAAGTACCATTTCTGCAGACCTGCATTGCAGGCACCAATCCTCCAGCTGAGGCAGGAGGATGAGGACCTCAAGCAACGCTCCCAAGCCCTTCTCAGCCAGCGGTACCTTCTTCGCCAGCGATATTTTATGATGAGGAATTGCTAGGAATTGCTGCAGAAGGCAGGACAGAGGAGCAGGGCTCCACTCAGATGTTATCTGAGGAGTCCTTCGCATGTACGCACAATTGCGTAACTGGGTTCGTTAAGAGGCGTGTTTTCTGGGTATCTGTCACGGTACAGATTCACAGCGCGCATCGCAACAGCCTTTTTATCGTGCCGGAGCCGCACAGACTGCAGATCATTGCACCATTACACCGAGCGGGAAGGGAACCAGCGGTCGTATGAAAAGTCACACACCTTTAGTTCTGAACCAGTTACCTTCCTCACTTTCTCTGTATTTCCCCAAAAGAATAGTAAAATAGCATTCACTTCCTTAGAATTAAAAAAAAAAAACATTAAATAACAAGCCCTTTAGCCAATTTTAAAAGCCCCCTGCCTCATCCCTAGCCGCTCTCCTTCCTAAGTGTTTTGCCCAGCGAGGTGCTAAAGGAGACTGAGAAGAGACAGAGTTGGTGTTTGATAAATATCAAGATCTTTGGATGCTCTAAGAGCAGAAGTTAGCACAAATCCTTTCTCACCTGGGAAGCGGATGGAGGGCCGCGGCTCTACGGTCTCTTTCTGTCGCAAGATCACCACGTCCCCGTCTTTCAAGCCATAGGAGGCCAAAGATCTGTTGTTGTCGGTTAGAGGCCGCTCCGCATAGACTATCTGTTCATGGAGAGAGTGCAGTGAAAAACACCGCGCGTGACAAAGCAGACATCTTGCCTTTTTTTTTTTTTTTTTTTTTTAATGAAAGTGTTCCAGTAAATCCTCTGGACCCATCTCAAGCTTCAGAAGGGAAGGCGTGCAATTCTCGCCACGGGCAGGCCCCGCCAAAGCACCTCTACCTCAGGCACAGAGAGACCTCAACAGGTAAGCGGTTGGACAATGACACAGAGTCGGTCTTACCGAAACCCAGCAATGGTTTCTCGAAACTCAGCATCTTGGAGAAGGGCTGGTCTCTCTTAATTAGAGGCCAGGAGTTTGAGAAGAAAGCAAGCCTTGCTCCAGGGCTGTTTGCCACACGTTTCCAACATCCAATCTCTACGATTACACAAGTCACAGACGTCTCCTACAGCGTTATCTCTCCCCACATCAGCACCTACTGACCAAGGACCGACTGCACACGTGCAGGCAGTGTCCGTCAGGGTAGATCCATGGATGATCCAGTCCAATATCTATGATCTCTGCCTTTTCCCAACAACACCGTTCCCCAGAATAACCAGTTTTACAGGGACCTCAGTGATTAGCTTAGTGATTTCCAGTTTACTTCAGTGATGTAACTCTATCCAGGCTCGAAGGTTCAGCACCCAAAGACACCACTTCCGAGCCTGCAGTCAGTCCATGGCAGGGAATTCATTTCTTTTGACTATAAAACACAAAGTCACATCATTCTCTATTATGATAACCTGACTTAACAAGGGGTCCGCAGATTAAACATAAAACCATGTTGAGATAAAAAGGAATAATCACCATGGGAATATTTCTGTTAACATTAGATCTGTAATACCTACAGATGTCCTAAATCGCAGGAAGCCAAAAAAATGAAAATAAAGAAAGAAATGCTTTATGGGAACAGAAGTTCCCAGAAATGGTATCTGCTAAACGTGAAGGTTTCTGTGCCTTCATGGGAGCACGATGAGACCGGGCAGATCGGTTCAGCAGCCTCCTACCCCTGGCAGGAGTCCAAAGCAAGAAACGCCAAAGAACTCAGCCTCAACCCGTCAGGCATACGATTGAATTTCACGTTTACCACCTCGTTTAGCAAGACCCGCGTCTCTCTGGGTCTGGAAAAGGCTGGTTCAGCAACAACAGGTTTGCCGCAGGTCGGGACTGGCAAAGCCGCGTGGGAGAAGCTTTCACAGTCCTTGCCTGGACGGGCTATGGCTCTACTCGATGCTATCGCACGTAGCAGATCCAAAAAGAAGATCCAAAAAATACAATTACTACACGTCTTAAGGACTGGAAGACGCTACAGACTTTCCCTGCTTTAATGCAGCTACTCAGAAATATTACAGACAATCCCACTAATGCACTGGAAGAGTGGTGGTGCCATAGTAAGACAAGACAGAAGAAGCAAAAATAATAAGAACCATGTACAACAGCAACCAGAGCCATCAGAAGGAGAGAAACATACGCGATTAGGAACAAGCACGAGCTTCCTACCTTCTCATCAGCCACACATTTAACAGCCTCAGCGCTATTGCGCCAGACTGGGTGCAAACACAGGTCCGTTTGCAAGCTCTATTAAGGCGCACAGTCTCTGCTCTGGCGGTTTGCAAGACATTACCGGTATAATTAAGGCTAGCGTGTGACGGGAAGAGTCCCAGTGCATCCTCTCACGTTACCGGACGCGTCCCACCCGGCCTGACTCAGTAACGCTGCTGCCCGCAGAGAAAGCAAGCTTGTAATAAATCCCAGCTGCAAGCCCAAATCTTAAATGGCAGTTTCCCTGCGCAGACACTCTGGAAGAGACAAGTTAATCAGTTTAAGTGAGGTTTTACCTCTGTCGTCTTGCTGGGATTGGATTTATGAGCATTCGGCCTTAACACCTCAGACAATGAATTAAGCGCTCGGCGCTCACGCTACATCCATTAGCAGCACGGCTTAATATACTTTTGACCCATTCCGCTCTGCTGTTAAAACAAACTGATTTAATTTTGCTGCGTTTTGATTATCTGGTTTGTAGCATATTTTAGAAGGCTGGCCAGGTACCGGACACGGGCTCTTCTGGAGGTGACCTGGGCAGGGATGCAAGCATTGATACCGCACGACAGCTGCATTTTGCACGATGCCGTAGGGTAGAACCTGTTTATGGAGCGAGAAACCCCCATCAAGAACACCAGATATGACCAGCAACCGTAAATCAACGCAAACTCAGAACCCGTTACATCTTCCTGTGCACAGCCAAGGATGGGAGATGTACGGCGCAGAAAGAAAGAGAAACGAAGGAAATAAACAGTGCTGCCAGAAGAACACGGTTCTGCCCAGATCCTCCCTGACCCCTCTCCAGAAAAGCCACCGCCTTGACACGTGGAGGAAACCGCAGCGAGCCCAATTATTTCCCCTCTCCTTGCCCAGCTCCTCTTATCTCCGCACCCCGGCAGCGGCCATCCCCGTTATCTCACGCCGCCCTCCCCACTTTGTGACCGCAGCCATTCCTCAGACACCTCGCAGCCCCCTGCTCGCCTCCACCCCAAACTGCAGCACCCGGAATGAATTCCACAAAACAGCAGAAAATAAGACTGGGATTAACACACAGCACTGGTTCGCTCCACGCTACACATTTACTATTAAATTAATCCTCTCTTGTGCCAGCGTGACCCCTTTAACACAACGTGGGCCTTGGTTATGGAAAAACAGCAGTAAACCACCAAGTCTGGTAAATGTAACACTGCCTATTTGTGGAGGATGGTTTAAGCACGCAAAATCGTTCTACACACCAAGCTGCTTCACCGATAACTTGTATTTTTAGAACTTTCTCCCCACTGAAGGTCCTCAAAACACTTCACGAACACTGGGTAGAAACAGGAGAGAAAGGAACAATAAACACATGGCTAGAAAACATTAAAAGAAAGGAACCAAGACGATGCATAAACGGCAGATGGGTGAGCAGAAGGGAAGCAGAGGTGGCTACAAAAAGCGCAGCGCTGATCCCTGTTACCTGCGGCCGATAAAATCACAAAACTCCGCAGCAGTTTAACTCCCAGCGAAATATAAGCAGAAAAATCCCTGACCCCTCATTGTCCTAAAACAGACCCAGAGCTGAGGGGTTGCTCTGACACACCGGGGACAAAGCTGACGACGAGGAGTTTACGCTCCAGACACCCAGACGTATAGGAGCCACTGTGTGCTCGCAGAGTCCCACGTGTAGAGGTTGTCCCCGTTCCCAGCAGGGAACGTGGGTGCCTCTCTGGCGGCTGCCACACAGACACGGGGGGGCTCTGCTGGAGCGCAGCAGAAGGGAACCTTTGTGTGAGGTGGTTTCTCTCTTTCTACCTACCAAAAATCAAGAGGTTTTTTCCCCCTAAAGGAAAATCCACCTCACCTTGATTTTCTACCCCTGCTTTGGAGACCGCTTCCCCCTCAAAACCAACCCCTCGTCCCCAAATAAAAGGCTCGGCGAAGGCAAAGGTAAAGCAAAACACCGCGGGGGAGGCGTCAGGAACCTGCTCAGTGAGGGAAGACATCCACCTCAGCCCTTTTTCCATCGCTGACTAATATTCGCTTGACTGGAAAAATATTTTATTAATTTCAACTCGGAAAAGGCTCAGGAAGTAAAAAGCCACCGCCACAAAACTCCCCAGGCGCAGCCAGCGCCCCGAGAAAAGGAGCCGACATCGCCCTGTCCTGCAACGCAACCCCCCTACACTAACAAACTGGTAAAATTCACAAAAAAAAAAGGAAGGAAAATAAAAGTGGGACTGAACCCAAAACAGTGAGTAAATCCCAGACGGCCGGACAGACGGAGGAGAGCCGCCCCCACGCCGTGTGTGCTGGCATGCTGGCGACGAGCGAGCCCCGAATTCGGCTCTTTGCTGGGGGAACCCGGCGGACACACCGTTCGCTCCCCGCACCTGTACGAAAAAAAAAAGATGGGAAAAAAGCCTCAACCAGCCTTTTTCCACCTTAGACGCAGACAGGAATTTTATCTGATCAATAAACCCTTTCCGGAATGGTTTCAGCCTCGTTCCCCGGGGTGTGAGGGGACCGTCGGCCGCCACCTTCCCCGCTCTCCGACTCCCATTCCTCTCGATCCAAACCCTTCCCCACTTAAAACACCAAATTCCTCTGAAAACTCAATAAAACCCCCCAATTTTTTTTCTCGTTTTCAGCTCCACCGCGGGAACAGACCGAACCTTTCCCGGAGGGACCCCGGTAAGACATCGAGTCACCGGAGACCCGGAACTCTCTCCTGAGGGGAAGGGGAGGATTTTGAGGGGAAAAAGGACGCGTTTCTCCCCAGAACCCAGACAGGGCGCCCCCCCAAATAACCCCCGAGCTCGGGGAGGCGGCGGGGCGGAGGGCCCGGGGGCTGAAGGGGGGACAAAGCCGATCCCGGCCCAGGGGACCCCAGACCCGGGGCGGAGGGCGAGGCCCGGGCCCCTCCCGCTCCTCACGGCGGGGGGGGGGGGGGGCGGTCGGCGGGCAGGGCCTGACCTGGCTCTCGGCCGCCGGGATACCGGACTCCAGCTCGCAGAGAGCTCGGAAGTTCTGCAGTTCGAAGTCGGCGTCCACCTGGAGGGAGAAGGTGAGCTCGCTGCGGTCGCGGCGCAGGCAGAACACGGTGAGCAGCATGGCCGACCCGCCGCCTCCGCCACCGGCCCCCGCCGCCGCCAAGTGCCGCCGCCGCCGTCAAGCACCGCCGTCGCAAAGCGCCCGCCCCGCCGGGTCGGGAGCCGGCCGTCAATCGGGGCCGCTCGACCAATCAGCGGGGGGCCCGGCGGGAGGGGGCGGGGCCTGCGCCCCCTCCCCGCCTTCGCCCCGCGGGATCCTCGCCCCCGCAGCCCTCCATTTCCCCGTCTTTCACCCCAAAACAGCCCCGGCGCACCCCGAAAGCCGCTCGCTCCATGTCCGCCCCTCCTTCGGCCCCTCGGTGTCACCCCGGTTTTCCCAGCATCGCGTCTTCCGGCTGCGTTGTCCTCCCCACACCCCTCCCTGGGCATTTTGGGGGGCTCCAAGACCCTCGGTGACACTTTTGGGGTGTCCCTGAACCCCCCTCTTTGCTTTTTGGGGCAGAGTGTGGCCTTTGGGGTGCCCCGTCTTCCTCGCTGTGCCTCTGGGGACCCTTCGGGGTGGTTTTCGGGGCACCACCAGCACCTCTGCACGCCCCAGGCTCCCCATTTTGCCTCTCGGCTGCTCCGGCCTCGGCGTCGTCCGACTGTTCCCGCACAGCCCCCCCACGAACACCCTGAGCCGCGAGGGTGATGTGGGGACACGTCCCCGGGGGACACAGCCGAAAGCCCCAGGCGGTGAATTCATTTCGCTTCCACCCAGGAGAGGAACGAGACTTTATTTCAAAAAGGCAGCGAATCTCCAACCAAAATCATCCCGACGGCGGGGCGAGACAAACAGCGCGAACTCATCCGCGTCACGGCTCCAGGTTTGCAGATGCTTCGGTGACAGTTTTCCCCCCAAAATTTCATTTTCGTTCCTATTAATCCCCCCAACGTGTAAAAATAAAAAGACCAAAACACAAATCCACAGCGTCTCTGGCACCTACCAGTCCTCACACGGTTACGGACGGGGGTCCCGAGTGGTGCCGGGGAACAAGCCGTTCCTCCCACAGGGAGCTCAGTCGGATTTCTCCTTCTCCTTCATGTGCAGGAAGACGATGCTGAACATGAAGAGTCCAACCATCATGGAGAAGGCGCCGGCGTAGTAGGGGTACGCCGAGGGGATGAACCGTTCGTACTGCGTGTGCTGGAGGGGCCGCACCGACACCTGGCGTGGGGGGAGAGCCGCCCGGTGAGCCCGGCACCCGGGCACCCTTCCCTCCGGAGCGACTCATCCCCGCCGCCTTACCTGGGTAGAGGAGTAGAGGTGGGTGTAACCCAGCCGGTTGTAATCCACTTTGAACTGGAACACACCGTAGACGTCCGGCAGCTTGAACCGCACGCTGTATTTGCCGCCTGAGGAAGAGACGGTGACATTCCAGTGACGTGAGGAAACTGAGGGGCGAAAACAGCCCCAAAGCGGAGCCGGGGTGGGGAGGGAAACCTACCGTTCCTCTTCAGGAAGGTCCGCACGAACGGATCAATCCGGACGAACTCCAGCTGAATGTCATCTCCGTCGAAGGGGACCCACTTGCCGTCAGAAAGCTTTTCGATCACAATGCTGTACTCCTGCGACCAACCCGCAACGCGTGAAGTTAATGAGCGACGCCTGAAAACGAACCTCCACCCCAAATTCTCCGAAATTCCTTTTTCAGCTCCCACGTCCCCTCCTTCCCACGGCGCAGGCTCAGCCTTACCACGAGGTCGGTGACGGTGTAGGCATTGGGAGGCGCGAGTTCCCCCACACGGTGGTGGGACACGGCTCCCACCCGCAGCACTCCCTCCTCCTTGAACACCCAGCGGGACAGGGCGACGGCCAGCTCGTAATTACCCGTCTGCGAGTACCTACGGACCAAGGAAGGCTGAGAAAGCACGGCAGCTGCGCCAACAAAATACACCGCATGCCAAAAATTGAACCGTTAAAAGATATGGAAGTAACAAAAAGCTAGCCAGGGTTAAAGGAGGGAACTGCTTCCCAAAGCGTTTTGCTCCACAAGGCCAAAAAAAAGGGTCATCCAGAATTTAATTCAAGTTCTCTGCTGTTTCCCCCAAAACATGACTATTTTTTGCCTGTTTCCCAGTATTTTCTTCAAACAACTCCCCAAATATTCCTCAGCCAGGGACGGTGGGAATCCAACGTACCTCTTGGAGCCAGGGGTAGCTTTCTGCACGGCGGAATTGAAGAAGGCATCGCTAAAGAAATCCAGGGAGCCGCTGAAAACAACACGGGCGTTGTTCCGGGCTTGGAGTCCCGCGATCAGGAGGGTGTTCTTCCCGACTGCGTGCGGGTACTGAAAGGGAATGCATTTAGGACGGTGTTTAGTTGTTGAAATTTGAAGGGTTTAGTTGCAGTGTAGCCCAGAAGAGGAGAAAGAGTAACCGGGCGTACCTGAGTAATGGGCTTATCCGGGAAGAAGGAGTAAGAGGTGGAAGAGCCAGTCAGGATGTCCAGCACCAGCGGGTTGTCAGGGTCAGCCACCATCCTTGCAGGGAGAGGCGCTGTGAGCAGCACCCAGAGCCCCCCGAGCGCCCCATGCTCCGAGGAACGCATGGCCACGCGAACCTCCTCACCCTCTGGATGCAACCCCACACACCACGAAATGAAATATTTCCTCGAGATATATAGTCAAGCTTCGCTAATTTACATCCAGAAACACTGCTAAGTCAACAATTAAGCTGCTTAGGAGATTTTCTTTTTGTCGTTATCCGAAATCAAGCGAGATTGCTCGACAAGAGTCACAGCCAGCTCGCCCTGCGCTTACCTCACAGCAACACCGGTATTTTTTGCGTGGTTTCCCCAAGAAAAGCCCCCGCCCCGCGCTGCCGGTCGCTTACCCGACTCCTCGGAATAGGATGGGGTTCAGCGCCGCTTTCCCCACGATGGTGGGGGCCTTCAGGAGATTTTCTGTGTCCGCGACGATGAGCGTGTGCTGCGAGGAAACGAGAAGAGACCGGCCTGAGCGCGCCGCAGGGGCCGGGGGTGATGTTCACTAGGTTCTAACGACACGCAACAGCTTCTCTTGCTATTTGAAAGTTAACATCATTTTTACAGACAATTAAAACCGAGCAGCTGTTGGATGAACGTTACAATTCAATTAAAAACCTAGAAGCCAGTACTTTTTTGCTTAAGTATGATGGAATTAAATTAATACTGGTACATAAGGAAATGTAAACCACCTTTTAATACAGACAGCAATACCTACAGTATTTTACTTGCCCATATTTAGCAACTTTCATCCTTAAACTAAGACAACATCCATGTACTGCTCCGACAGTTTAATTTAAATAAAAATTAGCAGAATATATTTAGTTCAAACCTTAATAATAGGTTTTAAAGTGCTGGATGACACTAAGGGGAAAAAAAAATCGTAGAAGTATATACGTTTCTATATGGACCTCTAGGACTGAAAGTCTCCCTTCCCACATACAAAGCCCTGCACTCGGTGTCTGACGCGCTTCACCCACAGGCGAAATTCTCCCCCCAACTCTTCAGAGTGGTTCAAAACCGCCACTAATCGCGCTGTGACTGCCTGAGCCACGGTGGCAATCTGAAACCAAAATCTGAAAGATCAAACCCAGGGAATTCAGAAAGACGGATTTGAGGGCAGAGACCCCGACCGTGCAGAGCTTTGCAGTGTTACGGCACGCTGTCAAGCAGAATCATTTATGACTTTGTTGGGAGGAAGCTGAGAAAACAGAGAACAGATGGAAGAAAAAAGGGAAAACAAGGACAGAAGATTCATCCCTGAACCTTTACATCTAAATTCTCATTAACAAAACCCAAAACGTGCAGACAAAGCTGTTTACCTGGCCAGGGTCGGATATATCGTAGTTGTGGTGGTCGATGACAGCTGTCCTTTCCTCATCAAACTCGATGCCACACTCGCTGCCCAGCTCTCGCAGCGGGTCGCCTGGAAGGACAGAACAGATCCTCTGTTATGCAACGTGTTTGGGATGTGACGCCAGTCTCAGCACTCAAAATAAAAAGTAAATTCAGCTCAGAGTCACACATTCAGCCCTCTATGAGCCAAACCCCAAGGTGCATCACAACCTCCGTCATCTAAATCCCCATTCAAAATGTCAATAAAGGCTATTTCTCACCCATTTCCCTACAGCACAAACCTTGAGGTTCACAAAGAGAAACGGTGTTTTCTTGCCATTTTTGTTGCAGGAACTCAGAGAAGGATGAATAAACTATTTGCTCACTGCAGAGCATAAGCAGTGTAGGTGCCTGTCACAAGAAGTATCTGAAATGCACTAATTTGCTCTCACGAGCGTTTGTACTTACCGATGTCCGAGCTGGCGGCGACGAGGACGCTGCCGCCGCCATCGATGAAAGCAGTGATGGTCTCCACATTGATGTTTCCACCAAAATCTGAAAGGACATGCCAGAAATTCATTACTAGGTCACAGAAATAATACCACAGCACAATTAAACCACAGCAAAACACCAAATCATTTTTATCGTGGCTGAAAGAACCACCATTAAAGGCCTGGAAGCATCTGCAGTTTGATACTGGGTACAAGACACAAACATCCAAAGTGCAAAATTTAATTTAAATTTACAAATCAGTCAGAAATACCCTTCCAAAAATGCCACCAAGCTACAAAAGCGCTTAAGTTTTCCCCTACTGCATTTACCTTCTATGGATGGCGAGAAGATGATCAAGTTGTCATAAAGAAATTCTCCATATTTTATCAGGGACAGGCCCGCATCATCCGCTGTCCGGAAAGTGAGATCGAAGCCCCTGTCTGCAGCCGCCAGACAAAATTGACAACTTAAATTGACGGTTTGACCATCGGAATAATCTCCCCAGGGAAGTGGTGGATTCTCCGTCCTTGGGCACTCTTAAAATTCAGGTGGGCAGGGTGCAGGGCCATCTTGTCTAGACCGGGCTTTTGCCACAAAAGGTTGGACGAGATGATCCTTGAGGTCCCTTCCAACCTGGTACTCTATGATTCACGTTTCACCAAATCGACATATGTAGCAGCAAAGCAGCATCAAGATCCTGAGTTTTATTTCCTCGATAAACAGCAGTGGTTTGGAAAAAGCCACTTAGGGGCTTTCTAGGAGCGCCACTGAGGTGTCCCCACACAAAACCAAGGGGAATCATGCCCCTAAAGAGCCCCTTTGTTGCAAGGATGCCCCGTTGGCACCCATCAAGCAAGGCTGAATGCTGCAGGGGACCTAAAACACAGACACAGCTGGGGGAACAACCCCCATCTGCTCCCTCAGCCTGTTCTGGGGACCCCAAACACCCCCTTCTCCCCCAGGGAACCCCCATCTGCTCCCTCTCCCCCATGGAACCCTGATCTACTCCCTCAGCCCGTCCCGGGGACCCCAAACATCCCCCTCTCCCCCATGGAACCCTGATCTGCTCCCTCAGTCTCACCAGGAGACCCCAAACCCCTCTATCTCCGCCGGGGAACCCCAACCTCCTCCCTCGGTCTGACGACGGAACCCCAAACACCCGCCCCTCCCTCAGGGACCCCCAACCTGCTCCCTCAGTCTGACCAGGGGATCCTAGCCTCCTCCCCCAGCCCGGCCGGGGGTCTCCAGCCGCCTCCCCGAGCCCTACCCGCCAGGCTGCGGAAGAAGAGCGAGTGCGTGTCGCGCAGGTTGCCGTTCTCCAGCAGCACCAGGGTGCGGGGCCCTCCCTCAGCGCCGGCCGCCGCCACCGCCAGGAGCCACCACAGACGGAGCGCGGCCGCCGCCATCTTGCTCGCCGGCGCCAAGCTTCCCCGGAAGCGGCTGGGGCCGCGCAGCAGCCAATCAGCGCCGGGCGCCGCGCCCATCCCGTCCAATCACCGCCAGACAGCTCCTCGCCGCCTGCCAATCAGCGGGACGCCGGCGTGACGCCCTGCGCGGCCACCGTAGCGCCGCTGAGGGAGGGGGGGAAGATGGCGGCGGGTCCGGCGGGCTCCGCTCCTGGCGTGCTATAACCGGTCTTCACACGGCAGGACGGGACGTGGATTGTTCATTTCAGCTGGGTGCACGGTGGTTTCCACAAATCGCCCCTTTCAGGACGCTCCGCGCGATTTTTATGTACGATTTACAACATTATTATAATATTAGTACCTGTATTTGGTGGGTTAGTAATTCACAGACGATTACACACCATCGAGTTACAGCTACCACGCGTGCTCAGGGGAAGGGTCTTCCCCTGGGCGAGGGTCTTCTTGACCTATGGGCATGATTTTTAGTATTCTAACAAAGGTAGTCCAGCTTGGGACACTAAGAATTTTCCCTTTCCCGCCAAGTTGGTTAAACTTCTCAAAATGCGTTAGTACTATCTTCAAGGTCTTTATGCTCGATGTGCCTCCTCGAGAGTGATATGATAACTCCCCCTTAATTAGGAGTTCCTTTCAAGGGTAGAATCCTCATTATTTGTGAGAACATACCTAAGGCCTTTCACCACAAGTTGCTAATAACATTTTCAGGATATGCTTTTGGTAAGAGGTGGAGTTCCCAGTAAAAGACCTCAAAACGGCGATGTCAGACTGGTTTATTGCCGGGTGGGGGGGGAGAGACAACACCGTGACAATGAGCTCACCCTCTGTCCCACACCCTGACGTAGGGCAAGAGCGTTTTGGGTGCAAACCCACAGAGATTTGGCATCATCCTGCGAGGCCGGACACTGTGCAGTCAGAGGGGGCGGCTGCCGGAGCCGCCTTTGCCTTTTTTGCGCTTGGTGTTGGCATTCGGCGGGGTCAAGGCGAGGGCCTGGAGGCGGAATGGCCGGGGCCGGAGCAGGGCGGCCACCTCGTGCCCCGGGGGAGCTGGAAGAGGAGGGGAAGGGGCGGCGGTGGGCACCGGCCCTCACCGGGCACCAAAAACCTGCCGCCTCCTGCGAAAAAATGAAGGTTTACCTTTGTGCCGGGACGGGTCGGGCTGGAGGATGCGGCTGGCGCGCCGGGGTCCAAAGTAGTTGTTGGCGGCCGTCTCGCTGTCGCTGCGGTTCAGCACCAGCTTGTAGCGATCCTTCTCCGGCTGGAAGCGTAAAATGCTGTCAGCGGCGCCGGGCTCTGCGCTAGCCCTCGGGTTATGGCTTAGAAATAGGGCAAAAATGGATAAAATGGGATAGGAATGGGAGGAGAAAGGCAGCGTACCGTGCAGTCTCCGCGCTCAGCCGCGGGGCTGCTTCGGGCAGGCTGGGGCTGCGGCAGGGCTGGAACCGCTGTGGGGAGAGACGGCGTTAAAGGGTCGTCAGCTCCAGAGCAATTAAAGCTCCCCGATCCCCAACACCACTCCGAGCTTAGGGAGATTCCCAAAGGATCCGTACCGCATTTTGCGTTAGATGATGTTAATGTTCAAATTTTCTAGACAAACTTTCTGTAGGTGGAAGATTTTAGGAGCCCAGACATGACCTGCCGAGCCCAGGAGCAGCCTCTCACCTGCGGGCAGGCGGGTTTTTTGAATGACGGGCTCTGGAATTTTCCAGCAGCCCGTTTCCTCATCCCAGACGGATTCGCGCTTGATCTTCTCCAGATTGCTGTAGTTGCAGTCGCGGCGGACGAGGGACTGCACCTGATCCAGCAGCTGCTGGAAGAGCAGCAGGTCTCGCTCCAGGCGGCGGATGGTGCCCAGGTAATCGATCTTTTCCAGCTCAAACTCCGACTGCAGATCTTTGATCTCGGTCTCGGCAGCCCGCAGCTGGGACATAAAACCAAAGTAAATCACTGGGATTATAAAGGAGAGAGCGTTACTGCCAGGACAGGAATTTGTCAGGCAGAGGGATGGAAAGACACAAAGAAAAGCTTCAATATTTGGGAAGATTTCTAATTTATAATTAAGAATTGTCATGAGATTGTGCAGGGAGGTTATTCCACGTCTGTTTTAATGAAAGATTTCTTGCGTTTCCCCAAAGTACCGAGTCTTTGAATGGACCTTAAATTAATCTGACTAGTGTTGTCTGCGTCCAGTGATAACAAACTCTTGGGAGTTCCTAACTTCGATGAAAAAGGTGCAATATTTCTTTGCTAACCTAAACACAGGAATAAAGCAAGTTCTTAACGTGCAGATTTAGGACTGCGCACACGCACACGGATATTTTTTTAATGCTCCTCTGATTCTGCCTCATGAGAGCAAAACAGATTTTCAAGCGTGCCTAAAATTTAAGAGCGTTGCTTTTGTAGTTTGTTTTGGTTCCCCCCCCCCCCCCCCGAAAATTTTTCCCGGCATAATTTCTTCCAGGAGCCCAGGTGTGACAATCGGAGCCGGAGGAAGCTGTGCAGTAGATGGCGCAGGGCAGCAGAGGGAGCCGCATCCTCTCCCACGGCCAGACACCACCCTCCGGCCTCTGCGCTGCACAAGGAGACCGGCCTCTAAAACAGGTGGGGTTTGGGTTTTTAACAACTTAATTCCTCACCCTGAGGGCTGCTGCGTCTGATATTTCATAAAAACGCACGCAAACAAGCTTATAGCGACGAACGCAGGCACGTGTATGAAATATTTGACGCAGGAAGAGTCATTCTCTAAACACACTGCCCTAAAACACCTCCGTAACCATAAAAAACAGGTAAGCAGGGGAGGAGAGAGACGCTCCCTTGGATCTTGAGCGGGGATAGCAGGGAGCTGCTCACCTTTTCCTGCACCTTCTCCAGAAGCTTGCTCTTGGCTCGAACCTCCTCCTGGATGGAGTCGTAGACGTTAAGCAGGACCCAGTCGCTGCTGTCCTCGTTAGATTGCTGCAGGGCAGCCACCAGCTGCATCTTCCGCTCATCCGCGTATTTTTTCCGGCGTTTACGCTTTTCTTTGAGGTCCTTGTTTTTAGCCTGTTCCCCTCCTACCACCTGTCGCTCCAGCATCTGCAGCCTGGAAAAGACAAGCGCGGCACAAAGAACCGTCTGCATGGGCGCAGAGGATCCACGGCCTTACCTGACCGACGTTTGGGAAGACCGTAGAGCTCCGACTATCAAAACGAGCGAGTGTCGCAAATATCCATCCCGACACTAGCAGAGGTGAGCAGACAGACCCTACGGGGGCAGGGGCATCGCTAACTGGCTTTTGCGCATGCAGGGAAGGGGGTGTGAGGTCTCCGAGACCCCCACACCCCACCAACTCATTTCTGGAACATTTCTGAACATCTGCTCCGCGTGCTCCTTTTCTGGAGCATTCCTGGGCAACCCCTGCACATGCTTGGTGATGAGTCCCTGCCTGTAAGGGCGAGCACTTTGAGTCTAAAAGAAAGGAGGACACGCTTTCCCTGCACGTTGGCCACCTGAGGACCACGGCTACAAGCAGAGACCATCACTGGATCCAAGGGTGGTGATATATTTCCTTTTTCTTTCTCCTTTCCTCACATCTCTCTCTCTCCCCTCCTCTCTGTCTGCCTCTGACTTCACTTTTCCAGCACATAAGGGTGATGTCCTTTTTACCAAAATGCTATCTTTTGTAATTCCACTGAGTTTAAGAGTAATATTGTTACAGGTTTTGCCAAGCCTCTATCCATGTAGTTCCGCCGAGTTTAAGTAAATTCGTAATTTGTTTAAAACTTCTGGAGTAATTGTCGTTACTCCGGCTACCGCACAGAGAATTAAAAAATTAACCTTACCCTCACCAACCGAGTGGGACGGGACAAAGACACAGAACAGAAATAGTGATTTCTGACGAGATTTGCTGCCCTGAGTAATCATGGCAAATTCCAATTTCTTTACAGTTCCTGTCATAGATACTCCTGTGGACCCAAGGCAAAGTGCATGTTATTACGAGCACCTTCATCGGCACATATGTCTGGAAATCTGCATTTACACTCACGGAATTATTTCAAAAAACCCCGTTTTGTGGAATTTGTATTTCAATTCTTATTCCTTGCTTTGTAACACTCTCAAAGCAAGCACAAAAGGCACCAAAATTACACAACGAAATATTCTAAGTGGTGGATAAGGGAGTTGTACAGCTGGAAAACACAGTACAAGTTCTTTTTTGGGGCAGTATCAGCCAGGGTTGATGACTTGAGTGACCTCAGTGTTGCTGCATGTGCACTGGCACAGACCCACATTTGAAACCAAGCTGGTCTCATGCCCGCGCTGCACGGCTCCGTACGCTCCGACACGGAAATAAAGCCGTGCTCCAGAGCTGAGTCTGCACGGGGATCTGCAGCAGAGCAGATAGCTCAGCTTGGCCAGCGCTGCCTCAAATTGGAGAAAATCCCACTGCTGATAAAACCTCTGCTGATAATAGCCTCTTAATTATCTTCAAACCCATCCGAAAGAGCTCGTTCTCCACCAGAGATGACCTACTATTCTACTGTACTGCACTTGCCAAGTAGCCTTCGGTTTCCTTTGCTTAATGCGTGCTTGAATCCTTGCTCTGCTGAGTGAGTATCAGAGATCTCGCAGCCGTCCTGATGCGTAAAGCCTTTCACAGGCGGCTTTGAAAATCCCCATGCCTGCGGAACCAAACCCTCCTGCCTCATCTGCAGAGAACTTTGATTTTAACGACGTAATTGGAAGAGCATTTTTCGCTTGTTTGTCACAAAAAGGACCGCTGCAGTAGGACTACTAAGATTTGATATATAGTCAAAACGAAGGGTTTCTTTGGAGACCTCTCCGTTAATAGACAGAACTGCCCCCAAATTACACTGCTATTCGAGATCTTAATCGCTCCTTTTTCAGCTGGGAGAGGCCCAACAGAACGAGCACGCGCCACAGGAGCTCACAGCAAAGCTGAAAGATGGTTAAAAAACCACAAGACTTTGCAGAATCAAACTCCATCGTCCACAATATATGTTACGTTAAGCGTTCCTAATTTTAATATACTTCCATGCAACAGAGTGAGGGAGAGAAATCAGCAGAATTTGCTTAGAGTGTGTATTTCTAAAACAGCATTAAACCCCCATTATTATTTCATTATATACAGTGTGTTGTACTTGGACTAAAGGAATTCTCTCAAGATGTCTCCTGCCTGGAAGAAAACCTTCCAGACAGGATGCCTCCGAGATAGGCCAAGCGTGACTGCACTCCTCACGTCCCAGCCCTCTGCTCCAGACCCTGGGTCTAATGCTGCCCCTAAAATGTGATTTTTGGGAAATTTTGGTGGCAGTTACAGCTGATGTCTTGCAAACATTGTCAGATGTGTGAGTTAGAGGCAAAAGTGAGCTCAGTCACATAGGAGAGTCGTGGAGGATGCACTCTATTCCATCTACGTGTGCAGCGAGCAGCAGGAAGGCCGGCTACCTTACTTGTACTGATAGGAGAGGGATCTAAGTGCCCTTCAAAAACCTCTTTTAAGAGGACGAGGAGGCCGCCTCCAAGCTATTTGGGCACTTAAGCTCTGTCAGCGACAGCCAGACTCAACTCTATAAACTTCTTCTAAATTACACCTGCAAAAAGCCAGAGAAGGAGAAGATTTCCCTGCCTACAGATCGAGGCAGGATTTGTTATCAGGAAAGCACGCTTTTTTTGCATCCACATCTGCCGACACAAACCTCTCCAGATTTTTCCTCTCATAATTCTGGCACTTGGCCTCACCGAACGCCACAGCTAACAGCTATTCATCTGCCCAAATAGGACAAAGTTAATTTGGGGGTAAAGAATACGCGCCTGCCTAGTTTTGTGCTGCGCTGAACTGAGGGCTGAAGCTCGATGGTTGTAAGGTGATGGAAGAACAAAGTTGTTTCGTGCCTGTGTGTGTTGTAAGCAGTGCCCAGGAGGCAGGGAGCAGGAGCGGCGCAGTCACTGACCTGGCGAGCACCTGCTGCTGCTCTGCAGGCAATGAAGTCCCCTCAGCAGGGACGGCCACCTCTGCTCCAGCGCTCCCCCGGCTCGCACCGCCAGCGTCTGGGAAAGCCCGAGGCGCTCCTGGGGCCTGAGGAGAAGAGGAAACCAAAAGCTGCGGCTCTGAAAAGACACAGTGTGAGTACCGGGACAGATGAAGCACAACTCTACCCACTTGGGTTTATTCAACCTGGGGGGAGAGAAGTAGCCTGAAGGGTACCTGCGCTGATGTTGGTTCTTCATCTGCTGCAGCAACAGAGTCTTCAGGCAAAGGTGTCTCGTCAGGAGTAGTTTCAGTCCTCGTGGCAGCTGAAGAGTAAAAGAGGAAACACTCACAACGTCAGCAACGAGCTCTGCAAAACTAGAGCATGAATCTGTGGAAACATGACAGAAAATCTTCACCAAAAGCTACGAAGTCTGTGTCTGGAAGGAAAAGGTCTGTTATCAAAGATGCAGAGGGTATATCAGGTGAGGAATGCAGATTTTACAGGGCTGGGAGAGCCTGGGTCCTCGTGTTCGCACACAAATAATTTGTTTCAGAGGCTGGGGGTGCACATTTGTAATCAGGGGAAAAAAAAAAAAGAACCTCTTGCCTTAGAAAGTGATAGCATCAAAAATGAAGAATATAGGTTCAAGAATTAATATTGGGCAACAAGTGCTGTACAAGCACATTGCAAAACATGCTCTGGGGCACCGTGGAAGTATAAATGAGAAGCGGTAATGAGGATAGCTGGCAACAATTTATAGGTGTGTGAGAAGAATATCCATCCTCCAGCAAAGCGATGGTGGTGATAATCCACCGGGAGCCCCAGGGCTGCATCGCATTTGCATGCGCTGGAAGAGACTGCGGCAGCCACCCTCGTCTTGGGCGTGTGAGTTGTGCAAAGCCAATCGGATCAAGACAGAGCAGCGCCTGCCGAGACCAGTCATCTCCGCAGCTCCATCCTCTGCTCGAGAGAAACGCTGCCCAAAGTCAGAAGAAACTCAACGGCTACGTGGGCAAAAAATGACATTTCATCGCCTCAAGGCTTATAGGGTAGGGCTCGGCTGGTCCTGATAGGGAAAAGAATCCAGGGAAATAGGACACAGCTGGCAAAGGCAGTCTCATGAGTGGCTCAGGAGAGCCAGAGTTACTGCTCCTGCTGTGGAAAAGGGAGGGTTGAGAGCAGGCGCTGCTGTTGCTGCCAGGCAGCGCTTGCTGCAGTAGCAGTCGCTGCCACTTTAAAGGTTGCAGTGGCTGCAACAAACCTGACTTTGCAAAAAACAGTCCGTGTCTGCTCGTGCCTAAAGCATCAGGGCGCCCTCAGCCTGTGCGGCACACCCTTCACCTGCCTCGTCCACACCTGCTTCCTTCCTGAGGTTCTCCTCGAGAGCAGACAGCTTGAGATCGTAGTGATTCCTCAGGCGACTGATGTCCTCTTCGAGGCGGGCACGGGACGCCTGTTCCGCTTCGTAGCTGGCCTTTAGTTGGGTCAGCCTCTCTTCGTACTCCTGAAAAGCACAGCAGACAGCCTGACGCGACAGCCCCGCTCCTGACTCTACACAAGGTCACATCTAGGTCCATTCTAGGTCACATCTTATGTCTACCCCGATAAAACCTTACCATCCTGTATTCGTTGTCTTTTTCTGTGATTTAAGTCGACACAGTATTGATGGAAGGTGACTAGTTAACCCCAGAAACCGCTATCTTGGGCGGATGCATTGCCCTGGGAGGAGCTTTGTAAAGAGCAAGGAGAGAGTTTCATTTCCTTCTGGGCCCAACTCCTCATTCTTCCTCCTGGCTCCATATCCCCTCTTTATCTTCATCCTGCTCCATACTGCTCCTAACATCTTTGCCTACTGCTTTCCTCCCACCTACTTCTCCCTCCTCTGACAGGAGGAGGAACCTTAACTTTCACATGTAGTTTCCCCTTCCTGCTATATGTACGTCAAAACTTCTTCTTGCGGATCCGTTCCAATTCATCTCCAGAGTGGTGGGAACAATGCTGAGAGAAAGCGACATTGTAAATAAAACTTCTATCAACACGCATTCTGTCCACAGGAGAAGCCCAATGACCAAAAAATAGGAAGAGAAGTGTTCTGAAAAGGCTGAACCACACAGCCCTACACCATGTTTGTAATGATTATTATAAAAACCCACAAGCTTTAGTCAAAGACACTACGGGATACCCCCTCCTGACTTACTTCTCTCATCAGCTGCTTCTCTGCTTCAAGATCTAACTGGGGTTTGAGGGGAGCTGGCTTTGCTGCCAGGCGAGCAGTCTCAGCAGGTAGAAGCCCTGCAAAGCAAAGCAGAAATAAGAATCACTCACAATTACTGGGTGGGATGCCTGGAGAATGCCTGGAAAGAGAACAAAGAACCTGGCTGCCAGCGAAGAACATCGCAATCTGTGCGCTCCTCTGAAGTGTGCTTGTGTGCCAGCATCTGGGCTGCCAAAACGCCCACTGGCCTGGGACTCCATAGGTGTGGGGAGAGGAGTCAGCGCTGAGCAGAGGGGGAGAGGTTTAACCTTTGGGTATATGAAAGCAAATATAAATCTAATCTCTTTCACAGAATAACAGGAGACTTGTTTCCAGGACTATGCTAACTGATTTGGTAGATAAAAGACACTGGGAAGGAGACGAAAGGTGCAAGGAAATTGCCTCCTTTCTTCACAGCTGTTTCTGGGAGGTGTCAGAAAAAAAGAAAAAAACTTACAGCCTTATTTCTCTGCTGAAACTTGCCCTTTTTTAGGGAATAGTTCTCAAAAGGTGATCAGCTCCCTAAAGATTGCTCTTACCCACTGGTTCCCACATTTGCCATTCCTACTTCCCAGCAAAGAGCTTCCACCAGCAGGGCAAAACTTTTCTTCTGGTGTCAAAAATTCACAGTGTAGTAGAACAGGGGCTGAATGCTAAATTTGAAAACATATATATATTTTTTTTTTAATAAAGAATTTTATACTTTTATGTCTTTTGCAACTCATTTTTGCTCTGCCAGCCAAAACCTCTCTACCGTGACTGACCAAATTCTAGCCAAAATGACCAAGAAGAGCTGAGGATTTTAACCACAACTGCATTTTCTAACAGAATTTGTCATTATTGAAAATACCGGGTAACTGAGATGGTCTTTACTGATGGAATAAGGTCAATTGGACAACAGTGAAGGAAAAGTCCATTACCAGAATGGAGAACTCTTCCTCCAACAGGCAAGGGAAAGGTTGAGGTGAAATCCAGCAAGCATTTTACGTGTAAAAACCACATTTTTCTGTCAAAACATCTCTCCAGCCAGTAAGGGCTCTCCTACCTGACAAGTTATTCGTGCTCATCTGTTCAGCTAGAATGGCCTTCAGCTTCTTAATCTCCTCCTGATACTCCCTCAGCAGAGCATCCTTGGGGTCCTCGTTGATACAGGGCTTGTTCTTGATGTTTTTCGCTCGATTAGCATAGCGCAAAGTACTGAGGCTTTCATCATAGTTGTTATCAGCCGGAGATAAGCAAGCTACCATCAGTGTCTTGGTATTCCCTCCGAGGGAATCTTGCAGCAGCCTGGTCAGCTTTGAGTCTCGGTAGGGGATGTGTTTACACCTGCCATCGACTAGGGCCGAGATGACGTTGCCCAGAGCTGAGAGGGACAGGTTGATTTTGGTGGCCTCTTTGAGCCGGTCCCCCGTGGCTCCAGTTTTTGACTGTCTCTCGCTTCCTGCCAGATCCACTAAATTGAGTTTTGCGGCCCTAAGGTGGTCCTGCCCTCGCTCATCTGCAAGAAAATAATTCCGTGTTAGTCTCTTCTTAAGATGAAGCATCTTAACAGTCAAGAAACAGGACTTTCTTGGCATTACGTTCCAGTTCAAGCCCTGTTCTTTGTCTGCATTTGGGCCCTGACTCCCTTAAGTAAATAAATACCTACTTAATCTTACAACTACATGTTTTAGCGCCTTCCTGAACGAGATCCTGCACAGTAAAAATTCATGCCTGTTCTTAGTCTCCCAGTGAGCTCTGAACACACACACACACACACCATCCGCATATTTCCACAGCGTTTAGCATTTCATGCAAAGCCCACTGCAATTAACACAGTCAGACCATGAGTTTATACAACTTTTTTCCTCCTCAGATTGTTTCATGAAGTTAAACAATGTCTGACAATTGGAGCGAAACAAGGGGAGAAGCATGAAACAAGGAATCAACAGGCAGCAACTGGAGCAGGGATAGTTGGAGAGCACAGGCAAAAGAACAGGCTCCTACGCGATGTGGAGGGACAGGCAGGAAGGTGACCCTACAGACTACCGTGGAAAGGCTGGAATAGACACTACGTTGGGAAACGGTTTTTCCATGAACTCCCAAACTACAGCTTTTCTCAAGACTGGAATCCATCCTACCCTAATCAATGGATGTACTGAAGAAGTTTCTTGCTGTGCTTCAAAAGACAAAGCACATCCTGTCAGATACCATCAAGGACCACCATCTGGTTTTCTGTCCCGAGACAGCTCGAATGTTCCAGAAGCCCAGCAGATCTCCCCTCTCTCCCAGATAGCTGTAAAACTGCGCTGTGATTCAGCACGCAGGCATGCTCAGCGGCATCTGTTCCTCCTCAACTCGTGACATTCTCAGCGAGAAAGTAAAATGGAGGCACGCAAGAAACAGGAAAACGGCAAGAAATCAGGACTGAGCTGGGCCCGAACCACCTGGATGAGGAACTGGATCTCAGCGAGTGAGGAGTCAGACCCAGTGAGCTGGAGCCATTCCCATCATAATGCTCTAAGGCAAGAGAAGATGTGAGCTGAAGTTAACAGCTCCCCAGCTACCGGGAAGCACACCTCACGCATGTAATATCTGCTTCCTGACCTGCATTTTGAGGCCAGATTAACGTGGTGATGCAAATTCCCTCTGACTGAGAGAAAACACACCCAGTTGTTTTAGGAACCCCTCGGGTTTTCTGGCTACTTAACTTTCCCAGCCTCATGCAGAGCAAAGAGTTGGACGCACGCTCCCAAATCACAGGCTACTGTCCTCAGCGCTGGACCACACTCTTGGATGCCCATGTCTCAGTCATCCCTCACGATTACAATCCAAGTTCAAGGGAAGAGCTCCTTTAGCGCTCCAAGCAAAAAGAGCATCAGGATTTTAACCAAGTCCGCCCTTTTCCAGACAGCCTTCTAGAAAACCTAGCCTTGAATTTAGACAGAGTTAAGATTTATGGCTGTGGACAATATCTAAACACGAGTAATAAATAACCCGATGCACGGGGGAAAGTCAAAAGTTCACAGGTAAACACCAAAAAAAATCTAAAATCTGTTGCCCCAGGATATTTCCCCAGTTACAGCAACAGATTGTTAACCGTGGAACTTAACGTTTGCTGCCGAGCAAAGTTGTTGCTTTACTCCAGATCTTACTGGTGTGTCAAGACATGGGAGAATTGGGAAAAAAAACCCCACCAGACAGAGCTTAAATAGAGCACCCTCTCACTACCCTTTCTGAGTGCTGGACAGTCACAAAAAGTAGTTTTTCTAACCCTTTCCCTCCTTCCCCCAGTTTATGTAAACACTGTCGGGCAATTAAAAAGTTGTTTTGGTTCCTGCCAGTCTTTTTACCCACAGAGGCTGGTTGTTTCCATCTTGGAGCTTAGCGGTTTAGTTTCCATGGTGTAACGAGGTCCCCAGACTCTTGCTAACATGCCCGCAGCAGCCCAAAAATCTTGCCCACCTAATTCTTGTACAGCCCATCAGCCAGTTCTGGTGGCACTGGCCAAATCTACGACATCCTTCGCATTAACAAATCAATCCCTAAGCATAATATAAAGGAATAAAACATCTGTGACTCTAAATACTGTAAAAACACTGACGGTAACTTGTGCATTTCATACATCTGCAGCCAGAGAGGCGGTATTTGCCATAATTCTTGAATCTGTTACTTTAAAAAAAAAAAAAAAAAAAGAGTAATTTTATTCCACATAATTGCAAAGAAATCCTTTAAAATATTAACTGCCTGTAAATTATAATTTAACTACAGGCTCAACTGGAAAATGCGTTTGAACTTCCCCATGCACCTCTTCTTGAAGCCTAGAGATGACAAGATAAATACCAACTTCATTAACTCTTTCAACTAATGATTACCCTAGTAGAACCATCCAGTTACAGGGATTGTGCCAGAACCCTCAGCTTTCTCCTCAAATATTCCAGCTGTCTTCTATTTAACTGCCAAAGCCGCAAGTTTCCCCACCTGCCATCCTGTTCTGTGTAACAAGTTTTCAAAGCTTTAAATCAGAGACATGGTTGCAGGCTAGATTAAGAGCCCTGCACCCATCTGGAACACAAAAGAGGAGAGTAAATACTCTTTTTCCTTGTTAGGATTAAAGTTGGGATTTTACAGACCCATGTAATGCAAGGATTAGCATCCCCCAACTGTGCTAATTGAGAAATTCCCCAAATCCTCCACACACCCCATTTTGGATAGTGAGGTACTGTCACCAACATCTGGAACGACAATTTAGGAAGACATTGTGTAACTTTCCCCGTGACTGAAACAGCTGAAGAAAACGAAGCCAAGTTGTTCACAGCCTCAGCCGGGGTCAAGGACTAGACAGAATATAGGAGACTAATTCCTTTCTCAGTCCCAGAAAAAACCCTTTTGACGTCCGTGTTCAGGCCCAGCGAAGCAGCTTTATCAGCTACAGAAACGCTAATGGAAATGAGATGCTCGAGAAAGGAAAATCAGTCATTCAAATATTAGTAAGGGATTATTTTTTTCCATCTTAAACCCCAGATTAGCTGTTTGCTTAAAAGATGTGTCCCGTGATTAAGTTCAGTGAAGGAATCGTTGGATGAAGTGATCTGACTTGCATTGTGAAGGAGGTCAGACGAGCCAGATAACGACAGAAGTTTCTCCAGGCTGTACAATGTACGAACTCCAAGCCATTGTATGGGCTGGAAGATTTAGCACCCTTTGCTGGAAATAAAGGTTTAAGAAGATAAAGAAATGAAAGGAGAATTAAATATGTTGCCAGTCTGAGTGTCAGACTTCTCTCTCCCAAGGGGGAATTTAGGGGGGGGAAAAAGAAAAAAAAAAAAAAAGACTTTGAGTGCTGAGCCATTTCATGCTGTGAAGAATGCCCATGTCAGGGCACAATTCTGATCCCTACTGCACCTAAAATCGTTTAGGGTCTTCAGTCTTGCTGTGGGGTGACTGGTGACACGCAAATTCCACGCTCTTCTAGGCCCAGGCCTAACGCAGGACATCCAGCTACTTACCTACGGTGTAGATTTCCATATTGACAGTAAAGATGGAGTGGGAGCGGGAAGAGTCCTTATTCATGAGGGTGTAACCCACTGCTCGGTTTCCCCAGCCTGTCTCCATGATCCGCTCGCACTGGACCACGCTCTGCACGGTGTGCAGGGAGAGCCCCTTCACGTACACCCCTTTCTCTGGGTGCTCCTTCAGCTGCAAACAGGGATAAGGCAACACAGGTTAGAAACAAGACGCCCCGAGACTGCGGGAAGGCGCGCTGGGAACTGGTCAGAAGCTCGAGGGCTACGGAGTTTTGCACGTGGAGAAATTAAACCGCAGTACGGCAAAACACATATCCGGCTGCCACCAAAAAGCCTTCGTATTTCTGAAGGAGGAATAAAATCACCCAAAAAGAAGGAACCACCTTCATGGCTCCGCAGACAAAAAGAATTAAAGTTAAAAGTTTGCTGATTGATTCAGACATCTCCCAGGCCACAAGAAACCTGCGCTGAGCCGCCTTCTACCTCCCCTATTATTAAGCCGCAGATTTTAAAAAAAGAACTGAAATGTTTTTCACCCATTATGGCAAAGGCTCTAATATCTCTTCAGTCATAGGGAGCTTTTTTAAAATCAAAGCACAAATTCAATAGTCACAGATATTGTTACCGGTGCTTTGCTGAACCCCTCCGCTCTCAGAGGGCGTCTTGATCTCACTGACAAAATTCCCAAAGTCACACCTCTCACGCACAGGCGGACTATAACGATTTTTCTCCAGATTAGTTCATTTTTAAGATGCTCTAAAATCATATTCAGGCACCCGGATAGAAACAGTGTGAAATACCTAACAGCACCTTTTCAGCAATTATCAATCATGCAGAAGAAAAATTTCATACCGCATGCTAATAAACAATTTAAATGTTCGAAATCCTGAATGATCCATCAAACCTACATAAAAAATACAAAACAATCAAGAGATCCCTGCACTCCTACACCAGCTCCCTCTGAAGCTCTCTCCGCACTGGGAATTTTAAACGAGCTGAATTCATTTGCAACAGCAATGTTACGCCCCACAGCTGCTGAGTTCATAACCAAAGCTCTATCTTTATCGTGTCAGCTGGGATATCAAGATATGGTTGTCATGACTCGGTGTCACGGAGTGACAGGCACTGTGTTTGGCAGTGTGACTTCCAAAGAAGATCTTTAGATACTTTAGTGATGCACACCCCACAAGAAGTAATGTAAAATAGAGCATTTGCTGTAAAAAAATCTGCACAGAACAGAGCAGAAGTGGCTGAAAACGGAACGGGGCAGGATTTTAGCCTTGTTCTAATGCCATCACTGCCCAGGATGAATCCAGTTACAGAATCGCAGCCAGACGGTTCAGACACTGTGACTTTTGCCTGTGCTACAGATGAACCCCAGCTGTGCTACAGAAGAACCACGGTTGGCCCGGCTGTATTTGAGGGTGCTGCAGAGTCCCCGAAGAACACACAACCGAGGACATGGCTGTTGTTTAACTCCACGACAGACTGACGGGGGCATTTTCCTTGCAGAGCTCCATAAAACCTGCTCTTCACAGGGTTTCACACCTGGGGAAGTGATTGTGGGCTTCAGAGTCACCAAAGTCACTCATGTTGAAAGGCAAAAGAACAAATAAGAAATGGGATTTTGGAGGAGAACTAGGGGACACAGAAGAAAGCAGTGGGTCAGCCCAGGCTTTCTGTCTCCCCAGGACATGACTCCCTTAATTACTTGGTGGAGGCAGCAACAGGCGGCGGCTGTCACCAGTGTGATGGTGTTACCCTGGAAACTGTTCTGCCCAACTCCTGCCCTCCCAGTGCCAACTGCAGTCGTCATGGAAACCGGTGTCACTGCTGATGTGGAACAAAAGATGGGAAACTGCAGCAAGCGCCTTCCCAAACGGCGAGTCTCCTTCTCCCACCCTCCCTCACCGCACGGGCGAAGCACGCTTGGAACGCGGAACGGAGAGGGTTTTGCCTCCCTGAAAGCCAGGAGCCTGTTAAAAAACCACATCTGCCCCATAAGACAGTTTGGGTCCGTCCCTATCTCGGCACGTCTGTGCGGCAGATGGTGCTAGTGCCTCGGTTTTCTTCAGAAGGGCAGTCCTGCAGGGAAGTAAATTAGGACAGGAGATTTGCAGCTTCCCCCAGGCATACAAGCAAAAAGATCTGCAAAGCCACCAAAAGGTAAATTTTATAAAAATCAGCCCCTTGATTAGGATTTCAGGAAAGTTGACCCTCCTGCATGCCTGGAAACTGCCCGCCTTCCCCGTGCGTTCCCATGGGGAGTAATATCTGCTGTGTCCCCTCAAAAAAGGACCAGCCTTTTTTGTTTTAGACAGATAATGAGATCATCCACAGCTACACTGGATCAGATTAAACATTTATAAGGCACAGAATCCTCCTGCTTTAGAGACAGCCATGAGATGAAAAGGATTATGAAGAAGTTGCCCCACGAGCACTTTATTCCATCCTTGTCTGGTAATGATTTTCACGCAGCTTCTGCTAAGCCACCGGCCACTATCAAGCAGGATGCACAGCACTGGATCCTGTTCCTTCTGCCGCAAAACTTCCACTAAAGTCCCTCAAAATCTTCTCGGGAGGAGATTTTCATCATTGTATTTTCATATTCTGGCGTTCTGCTTCTGACAAAGCGTATTATTGCACTTTGGCGAAACATTCATGGCAACACTTATCTGAGCAAATTAAAGCACTTCCCAATTAAGACACATTGACTCCACCTCACCTCCAACTTCTGCTTGGTGTCAGCTCCAAGAAGGTCTCGTATGTCTTCATTGTAAATCTCCAGGTAGGAAGCTCTCACCAAGAACTTGGCATTTTCAGCACACTGCATAAAAACAGGAATGATTTTTGGGTAAGGTTCTCAAAATGAAGGCACGTAGGCAGCCCACGTAGATCCTCAGTGCCAGCTGGGTGCCCACCTCCCTTCAGCACTTCATCAAATCTCCCCTGGCATTTCATTCCCAGGTGTAACCACTCGACACACTCACCATAGGGACTTTCAGTCCTTAAACATCTCAAGTGCGAGTCCATAAAGTCAGCAGAGATGAGGGCGCAGTTCACCTGGCTATATTTGGGCCTCAGCTTTAGGGTGAGAGGCAGCATACCCAAGAGCCCGGCGCCCTTCTTGCTCCCGAGTGCGATCGGCACTCACTCCTTGGGGTATGATACAAAAATCATCTGTCTCGATATCACACCATCTTACAGCAGAATCTCTCTCGCATCCTTACACACCTACCTGTACGCTCTCAAAAATGTGTTCAAATGCCCTGGGTATTATGCCTTTCTGCGTAGAAGGATCCACGATTCCCTGCATGGTGAATGACTTCCCGCTGCCAGTCTGGCCATAGGCAAATATGGTGCCGTTGTAGCCTTCGGTGACACCCTGGAAACGGAGGAAAACTAAATAAAATAGCCGTTAGCTTCACCCTTTGCATAATTGGAAATGCATTGTCCAGAATCCATCCCACCTTGTAAAAGGTATTTTAAAGGAAGAGCTAGAAGTAAACTTCAAACAACTACTTGATCTTCATACGCCCTCAGAGTATAATAATAAAAAAATGCATTCTGCTAGTATGTAAATTGGCACTTTTCTCTCAAAAATGGAAAACTTGAAGAAAGGCAGGTATTGAAAAGAGGAAGGGCAGTTGACAACACTTAGCAGACCAGAATGTTTTTGCCATAGGGCAGAAAATCTTACGAAACCCACAGGGACAACTAGAATGTCAGCTGATTGTAGGGTAGCCAAAGGGATGGTCTCTAGCTTAGAATCATCTTCTCTTGAAAAGCTGGCTGAAAGAAGGACTTACTTTCATTTTTTTCATTTTTTTCCTGTTTCAGAGAAGCGCGGTAGGAACAAAAGATACTTGGATTTCTTAAGGTTGAAATAAAAGGAAAATAAATAATCTATTAGCCCAATGATCTACTGTTCCAGACCCTGGTCGTTCTCCTGATCAGGAACTTCCATCTTAAATTTATCACTGGCCATTTTATCCCTGTTTCTTCTTCTAACAAAACTGGGCATTTGGGGGGGCTTAGGGTTTTTTTTGCTTAACTGTTTCCTTTCCCACTTCATCTGTTTACCACACTGGTGTGTTAACAGGCATCAAACATATCCCCTCTCATTTTGCTATTCTAAAACAGGCTGAGGTTCCCTATCTTTAAAGTTTCTCACTTGATAGTAAAAAGTCCCTAAAATCATCAGGAGTCTTGTTTGTCCCCCTTCCCCTCCCTCACATCACTTGCCACCGCAGTTTCTTTCCAGCTACCCTCTCAAGGGCCCGGGAGGGTTTCATCTTTCATATAAACATCCGCCTAAACCAATTAAATGTAATTCTATCCTCAGTGCCCTGCTGGCTGCTGAAAATGTTCTTTTTTCTTCCCAATTTCCCGGCCTACTGCTGGAACGCTGTTTTGCCTTCCTCTGCACGCTGAGGTTGCAGCTCAACCTCTCGGAGAAGTGGACGGGGCTGTTTCTGTCCGTAAATCAGTTCCACTTAGGGATCACCTGCCCACGTAGAACTCCTGAGCCCACGTCCCGAGCTACGTGTTGGCTGCGTCTGCCTTGCTTGGGGCACCACTCACCTCCACCAGCGGGTAGGCGATCTCGTTGTAGATCTGCTCCGTGTTGTGCTCTTGGTAGTAGGCCCCGTCGAAGGTGAACTGCTTGGGGGGCTCGCCGGCGGCGGCGGGGTTTTGGAGGAAGCACTGGCCGCGCGCGCTCTCCATGCTGACGACCGCCTTGCAGCCGAGAGCCTTCTCACGCTCGTTCATGGGCCGGCAGCGCACGATCACCTTCACCGCCTCCGAGGCCATGTTTCAAGGCCCAGCTCAACCCCACACTCGGTGGGCTCACTCAGAGGGGCTGGGGGGACATCGGGGCCTGAGTAGGCCTGTGGGAAGGCTGGGGCAAGCCTGACCCCGGAGCCTGCGCCCCTCGGTGGGGTGGAGCCCTCACCGCTTGCTGGGGGCACCGAGGGGAAGGGGCCTCCCGCAACCTGGCGCGAGGAACGGGGGCCGCGAATGGCTGCGGGAGAAGGGGAGACTAAGGAGGAGAAAAGCTTGGGAGGGATGAAGGGAAAGGGGAAGGCTTGGAATAAGTCTGAGGGGGAACCAGGGCAGGCCGGCCGGAGGACACCCGAGGGGAGGCTGCGGGCGGGAAAGCCTGAGGTAACGCTGGGGAAGCCGGGACAAGCCCAAGGGGGCCCGCGCGAGGGGAAACCTGAGGTAAACCCGTAGGTGCGGGGCAAGCCCGAGGGCGCGGAGGGGAAGGGAAGGGAAGGGGAGGGGAGGGGAGGCGAGGCGAGGCGAGGCGAGGCGAGCTGCGTGGAGACGCCGGGAGCCGAGGAGCGCCCGGTCCGGCGGGAAGCACCCGCCGCCCCGGCGCGTGCGCGGAGCGAACACACGCCGTTGCCGCGGCGACGGGGCCGCGTTGGCGCGAGGCCCCGCCCCCTCGCCCCATCCCCTCGGGCCGCGCGACCGCGCGCGTGCAAGAGCCGGGGCGGGGGGCACGAGGGCCTGCGCGTGCGACGGGTGCGCTGTGCGCGAGCGTGAGACCCGCGCGTGCAACGGGGGCACCGTGCGCGAGCGTGAGCTCTGAGTGTGTAACAGGGGCACAGTGCGCGAGTGTGAGCTCTGAGTGTGCAACGGGGGCACAGCGCGCGAGTGTGAGCTCTGAGTGTGCAACAGGGGCACAGCGCGCGAGTGTGAGCTCTGAGTGTGCAACAGGGGCACAGTGTGCGAGTGAGCTCTGAGTGTGCAACGGGGGCACCGTGCGCGACTGTGAGCTCTGAGTGTGCAACGGGGGCACAGCGCGCGAGTGTGAGCTCTGAGTGTGCAACAGGGGCACAGCGCGCGAGTGTGAGCTCTGAGTGTGCAACAGGGGCACAGTGTGCGAGTGTGAGCTCTGAGTGTGTAACAGGGGCACCGTGCGCGAGTGTGAGCCCTGAGTGTGCAACGGGGGCACAGCGCGCGAGTGTGAGCTCTGAGTGTGCAACAGGGGCACAGTGTGCGAGTGTGAGCTCTGAGTGTGGAACGGGGGCACCGTGCGCGACTGTGAGCTCTGAGTGTGCAACGGGGGCACAGTGTGCGAGTGTGAGCTCTGAGTGTGCAACGGGGGCACAGCACACGAGTGTGAGCTCTGAGTGTGCAACGGGGGCACAGTGTGCGAGTGTGAGCTCTGAGTGTGCAACGGGGGCACCGTGCGCAAGTGTGAGCTCTGAGTGTGCAACAGGGGCACAGTGTGCGAGTGTGAGCTCTGAGTGTGCAACAGGGGCACAGTGCGCGAGTGTGAGCTCTGAGTGTGCAACGGGGGCACCGTGCACGACTGTGAGCTCTGAGTGTGCAACAGGGGCACAGTGTGCGACTGTGAGCTCTGAGTGTGCAACGGGGGCACCGTGCGCGAGTGTGAGCTCTGAGTGTGCAACGGGGGCACCGTGCACGACTGTGAGCTCTGAGTGTGCAACAGGGGCACAGTGTGCGACTGTGAGCTCTGAGTGTGCAACGGGGGCACCGTGCGCGAGTGTGAGCTCTGAGTGTGCAACGGGGGCACCGTGCACGACTGTGAGCTCTAAGTGTGCAACAGGGGCACAGCGCGCGAGTGTGAGCTCGCACAGGGGCACAGCACACGAGTGTGAGCTGTGAGTGTGCAACAGTGCACAGCCCTATCGGCACATGAGTGAGAGCCCTGAGTGTGCAATGCGTACACAGTGCACAAGTGTGAGCCCTGAGTGTGCAACGGGGGCACCATGCACGAGTGTGAGCTCCGAGTGTGCAACAGTGCGTGAGTGTGAGCTTTGGGCATGCAACAGGGGTGCATTGCGTGAGTGTGAGCCCTGAGTGTGCAATGGGTGTGCAGTGCACAAGTGTGAGATCTGAGTGTGCAACGGGGGCACAGCACGTGAGTGTGAGCTCTGAGTGTGCAACACATTCACAGTGCACAAGTGTGAGCTCTGAGTGTGCAATGGATGCACAGTGCGCGAGTGTGAGCCCCAGGCGTGCAACGGGGGCACAGTGCGCGAGTGTGAGCTCTGAGTGTGCAATGGGGGCACCGTGCACGAGTGTGAGCCTTGAGCGTGCAACATGTGCGCAGTGCACGAGTGTGAGTCCTGAGTGTGCGACGTGTGCCCAGGGCACGAGTGCGAGTCCCGAGCGTGTAAGAGGTGCATGGTCCAGCCAGTGCACAAGTGTTGAGTCCTGAGTGTGCAATGCATGCACAGCACACGAGTGTGAGCTCTGAGTGTGCAAGGGATACACAGTGCACGAGTGTGAGCCCCGAGTGTGTGATGGGGACACTGTGCACGAGTGTGAGTCCTGAGCGTGCAACAGGTACACGGTCCACCCAGTGCACGAGTGTGAGCCCCGAGTGTGCGACGGGTGCACTGCGCACAAGTGTGAGCCCTGATTGTGCAACGGTGCACAGCCCTGACGGCACATGAGTGTGAGCCCTGAGTGTGCGACGGGTGCGCAATGCACAAGTGTCAGCCACACGCGTGCAACGGGCGCTTGGCCCCGCCGGCGTGTGAGCGTGAGCCCCGAGCGTGCAAGAGAGGGCGAGCCCGCGTGCGTGCAGCTGCACAAGCGCGTGGGAGTGCGAGCGCAGCAGCGCCTGAGGGTGCGAGCGCACGAGGGCTTGTGACTGCGGGCGCGTGGGAGCGCGTGAGTGTGCGCGGTGTGCGTGGGAGCGCACGCGCGAAAGCACGGCGCGAGCGTGCGAGCACGTCAGTGCCCCTGGGCGCCAGCGCACGGTGCGACTACGCAAGCGCGTGCCAGGACGCCAACGCGCGTGCGAGCGGGAACGCACGTTCACGAGGCCGCGTGTGCACCGGAGCGTGCGAGCGCACGAGCGTGCAACGCAGCGGGCTAGTGGGAACACCATTTGGCCAGCAGACCCCTGCTCCGGTGGCACGACAGCCGTTTATTGCCGCAGGCGTCGTACAGCGGCCGTACGTGGGGCAGCCATTTAAAGCTGGAGGGGGATTTTTGGGGGGCGGCGGGGCCTAACCCCGCTCGTGCTGCGCCCCGACGGGGGCGGCGGGGGCCCAGGCGGCCTCCCCCCAGGCGCTGGCCTGGCCGCTGGGGTCCCGTTCCTCGTAGCCAGGGTTGCGGCGACCGGTAGCCAGGCGGCAGAAGCAGCCCCCCGGTCCCCCGGAGTAGTGAGCCAGGAGGGCGGCCACGCTGGAGAACTCGGCGTTGGAGTGCTGCCGGCGGGGAGAGGGGAGAGGTGAGACACCCCCCCACCCCCCGCCCCGGCTCGGCTGGGGGTCACACGGCACCCGGGCACCCCCGAACTGAAGGCACCCGCGCACCAAAAACCCCGTGCACCCATTGCACAGGTGCCCCCATGCACCAAAAACCCCATGCACCCATGCAGCAAAGGCACCCGTGCACCAAAAACCCCCGTGCACCCATGCAGCAAAGGCACCCGCGCACCCATGCACCAAAAAACCCATGCACCAAAAACCTGTGCACCCATGCAGCAAAGGCACCCATGCAGCAAAACCCCCGTGCACCCGTGCACCAAAACCACATGCACCCATGCGCCATATAGGCATGCAGCAAAGGCACCCGTACGCCCCTGAACTGAAGGCACCCCTGCACCAAAAACCCTGTGCATCCATGCATTGGTGCCCCCATGCACCAAAAACCCATGCACCCATGCAGGAAAGGCACCCATGCACCAAAACCCCCGTGCACCCATGCAGCAAAGGCACCCATGCACCATATGGGCATGCAGCAAAGGCACCCGCATACCGCAAACCCCATGCACCCATGCACAGGTGCACCCGCGCACCAAAAACCCCGTGCACCCATGCACCAACAACCCATGCACCCATGCAGCAAAGGCACCCATGCACCAAAAACCCTGTGCACCCATGCACCAAAGGCACCCGTGCACCCATGCACCAAAACCACATGCACCCATGCGCCATGTAGGCATGCAGCAAAGGCACCTGTACACCCCCGAACTGAAGGCGCCCGTGCACCAAAACCCCCGTGCACCCATGCAGCATATAGCCACGCAGCAAAGGCACCCGCGCACCAAAAACCTCGTGCACCCATGCACGGGTGCCCCCACGCACCAAAAACCCCGTGCACCCATGCACGGGTGCACCCATGCACCAAAAACCCCGTGCACCCATGCACAGGTGCCCCCACGCACCAAAAACCCCGTGCACCCATGCACGGGTGCACCCATGCACCAAAAACCCCATGCACCAAAGGCACCCATGCACCATATAACCATGCAGCCAAGGCACCCACGCACCAAAAACCCCGTGCACCAAAAACCCCATGCACCCATGCACCATATAGGCATGCAGCAAAAGCACCCGCGCACCAAATACCTTGGCACCCACGCAGCAAAGGCACCCATGCGCAGAAGCACCCGTGCACGTGTGCGCCACGCACCCACCAGCCCGACGCACCCGCGCATGGGTACACGCATGGACCCAACGCGCCCGTGCGTGCCCACGGGGATGCGCCCGTGCGCCGTGCATGCATGCAGCGCTGCGCCCCGCGCGCTGACGCGCCTGCACCTCAAAATGCATTCACGTGAATCAAACATGCTCACAGCGGTGCCCCCGGGCACAGGTGCACTTGTGCGTCTAGTGTAATTGCACGCTGAAGCATGGGTGCCCCCGGGCACCCGCACCCGCTGGTACCCGTGCGCCCTGCGCCATGCACGGAGGCGCCCGTGCACCAATGCGCGCAGGAATCAAACGTGCCCAGGCACCGACCCCCCCGTGCACCATGCACAGGGGCTCCCCAGCACTGCTGCAGGCAGGGAGATGCCTCCGAGCCCCCACGCTCCGAGGCACCCGTTCGCCTGCGCACCCATGCAACCGCGAAGCAAATGCACCCAATGCACGTACACCCCAGTGCATCCATGCACAGGTGCACCAAACGCACCAGCGCGTCGATGCACAGGTGTCAAATGCACTTACACAGTGCATCAAAGGCATGTACAGCCCCATGCACCTGTGTACCGCTGCACCCATGCACCCATGCACCAAATGCACCGGTACATCCATGCCAGCAACTGCACGTACGCCCTAGTGCATCCGTGCACCAGTGCATCCATGCACAGAGGCACCAAATGCACCAGCGCCCCCATGCATCGATGCGTCCATGCACAGATGCGCCAAATGCACTTACACACCAGTGCGTCCACACAGAGACGCACCGAATGCATTGGTGCACAAAGGCACTTACACAGTGCATCAAATGCGCATACGCCCCAGTGCATCTGTGCACCAATGCATCCGCTCACGGATGCACCAAATGCACCGGTCCATCAATGCACAGGTGCACAAATGCACTTACACGGTACAACAAATGCACGGGTACCATCCACCAGTGCCTCCACGCACTGATGCACTGCGGCGCACGTGCATTTGGCGCCCTGCGTAAGCGCATCTGTGCATTGATGCAGTGGTGCATTTGGTGTGTCTGTGTGTGGATGCATCAGTGTGTAAGTGCATTTGATGCATCTGTGCACCAAGCGTATGTACACACCAGTGCATCCATGCGCACATGCATCAAATGCACCGGTACATCCATGCACCAATGCAGCCATGCACAGATGCACCAAATGTACTTACACACCAGCGCATCCACGTGCAGATGCACCAAATGCACCAGCACATTCATGCACCCATGCACAGATGCACCAATGCAGCCATGCACAGGTGCACCTGTATGCTCATGCACCAATGCAGCCACGCACAGATGCACTAAATGCACCGGTACGTCCATGCACCAATGCAGCCACGCACAGGTGCACATGTACATCCACGCCCCAATGTAGCCACGCACAGATGCACCAATGCAGCCATGCACCAAATGCACCGGTACATCCATGTGCCAATGCAGCTATGCAGAGATGCGCCAATGCAGCTATGCACAGGTGCACCGATGCAGCCATGCACCGATGCACCTGTACACTCATGCACCAATGCAGCCATGCCCAGATGCACCAAAGCAGCCATGCACCAAATGCACCGGTACATCCATGCGCCAATGCAGCTACGCAGAGATGCACTGATGCAGCCACGCACAGGTGCACCTGTACACTCACGCACCAATGCAGCCATGCCCAGATGCACCAAATGCACCGGTACATCCACGCACCAATGCAGCCATGCCCAGATGCACTAATGCAGCCATGCACCAAATGCACCGGTACATGCACGCACCAATGCAGCCACGCACAGGTGCACCTGTACACTCATGCACCAATGCAGCCATGCCCAGGTGCACTGATGCAGCCACGCACAGATGCACCAAATGCACCGGTACAACCACGCACCAGCGCCACCATGCACAGATGCGTCGATGTGGCCATGCACAGGTGCACATGTACACTCACGCACCAATGCAGCCATGCACACACGCACCAAATGCACCGGTACATCCATGCACCAACGCAGCCATGCCCAGGTGCACCTGTACGCTCATGCGCCAATGCAGCCACGCACAGACGCGCCGATGCAGCCACGCACAGGTGCACATGTACACTCACGCACTAATGCAGCCATGCACACACGCACCAAATGCACCGGTACATCCATGCGCCAATGCAGCCACGCACAGATGCGCCGATGCGCCAAATGCACCGGTACACCCACGCACCGATGCCGCCATGCACAGATGCTCCGATGCCGCCATGCGCCGATGCACCCACGCACAGACGCATCAAACGCACGTACCCGAGTGCAACCGTGCCCCGCTGCAACCACAAACCAACCCCCTCCCCGCTGCCCTCCCGCGTCCATCGCCCCCGCCCCGCGCAGCCCCTCACCTCCACGCAGAACCTGCCCTGCTGCGTCCTGCAGAGGCCGTAGGGGACGACGCCGCAGGGCGCCCGCACCCACAGGCACCAGCGCGGGGCCAGGCCGGGCTCGGGGCGCAGCAGGAAGGCGCCGGGCACGTCCCGCCGCAGCAGCGCGATGCCCCCGGCCCTGGGGAGGAGGCGGCGGCGGGTGGGCGCAGGGGGGACGGGGGACAGGGATTGGGTGAGGGGGGGGGGGACGGCGAGGAGCCGGGGGGCTCCCATGCGCTCACCTGGCGATGCCGGCGAAGGCCCACACGCTCTCGGCGAGGACGCTCTCGTCTTCGGGGAGGAAGGCCAAGCTCCTCGCCCCTTTGCTCTCCCATCCCGCCGCCCCTGCGGGAGCCCGTTAATCCCCTCCTCACCCCAAAATCCCCCATGGAATCGGGGTTACGTGTATGCGTGTGCGCGTCCCACTCTGTGCCTCAGTTTCCCCTGTGGGCACTCACCGGCGTCGCGGGGCGGCTGGTGGAGCTGGCTCTCGCCCCCGCAGTCCCGGTAAGCCCCCGAGCGCAGGACTTTGCTGCGAATGGCTTTTTTCCGCACCAAAACCGGGGAGCAGTAGGGGTTCCCCGGGCGCCAGGCGCCGGCTCTGCCCTCCGCCTCCGGCCGACGCTCCTGGAGGGGGTGGAGGGGCCGTGAGGGGGGGTCTGGGGGGTGTTTGGTGGGAGGAACGGCATGCAAAGCACCGTGCAAAAAAAAAAAATCCATGGCGTGCAAAAAAAATGGTACGCCAGAAAAGCCACAGGGGGAAAAAAAAAAAAAAAGCCATGCAAAAATAAAAAATGCCAAAAGAGCGATTGCCAAAAAACACCACGGAAAAAAAAAAATTGCTGCGCAAAAACAGCATGCAAAAAAAAAAAAAAAAATGCCGTGGCAAAAAAACGCGGTGGCAAAAAAAAAAAAAAAAAATAAAAAAAAGCCACGCGAAACGCCCTGCAAAAAACCACGACGGTGAAAAAAAACCCTCCCCGCGAAAACGCCGTGCGAAAAAAAACCCGCCATGCCAAAAATGATGCCGTGCGAAAGGCCGTGCCAAAAAACGCCGTGCAAGAATAGCGATGCAAAAGAAAAAAAACAAACACCACAAACAAAAAACCAAACCCCACCGTGCAAAAAAAGTCGCAGCGCGAAAGACCACGCAATAAACGCGGTGGCAAAAAAAAAAACCCAAAAAACTCCGTGCGGAGGCACTCGAGGCCAAAACGCCGTGCGAGAAAAGGCCGCGTACGGAAAGACCGCGCGAAATAACTGTCCGGCAAAATACCCTTTCAAAAAAGGTCGTGCCAAACGCCGGGCAAGAAAAGGCCCCCCCAAAACCCCGGTGTCTCTCCAGCCCCGCAAAGAAAAGCGGCGCAAAAAGGCCGCGCAAGGAAAGGCCCCGCGGGACACCGTGCAAAAAAAACCAACCCCTGTGCCGCGCGATAACGCGCCGTGCGAGGCAAACGCCGTGCCCCCAAAACACCACGCATCTACCGCTGCGCCAAAAAAAAAATCGCCCTGCGAAAAGCCCCGTGAAATCAAAGCGCTGCGCAAAGAAATACTGTGCAAAAAGATAAACGAACCAAAAAAAAAGGGCCGCGCAAAAAAGAGGCCGCGCAGGACGCCGTGCATGAAAAACCGCGCCGTGAGATAACGCCCCGTGCAAGACAAGCGCCGCGCAAGGACTGGCAGGAAAAAAAAAACCCCAGCAAAAGCCCGTGCAAAGAAACGCCGCGCAAATACCGCCCTGCGAAAAAACCGCCCCGCAAAAAGTGCCGCGGACGCACGGCCGGGGAGTGAAACGCTGCGCAAAATAAAGGGGGCGGTGCAAGAAAAGGCCGTGCAAGACACCGTGCAAAAAAAAAAAAAAAGCCTGTGCAAGAAAAGCTGTGCAAGGCACTGTGCGAAAACATCCTGTGCCGTGCGACGCGCCGGGCAAGGAAAAGGCCGGGCAAGAAGTGCCAGGCCAAACGCCGCGCAAAAAATGCCGCCCAAATACCGCTGTGACAGAAACGCTGCGCAAAAAAAAAAAAAAAACAAAAAAAAAAGCCCTGCAAGAACAGGCCGTGCGAGACATCCCGCCAAAAAAAACCCAACAGAAAACACCCCAAAAACGTGCTGTGCGATGACGCGCCCGCGAAACCTCCCGCGAGGAAAAAGTCATGCAAGAGAACTTCGAAGGCGAAACACCAGGCGCCAAAAAAACGCCACGCGAACGTCGGTTTTCCAAAAAGCTGCCCTGCAAAAAGGCGCCGTGGACGTGTGGCTGTGCAGTGAAAAAAAAAAAAAAAAAGAAAAAAAAAAATAAAAGAAAGGGGCTGCACAAGTCGCCATGCGACAACGTGCCGTGCGATAACGCGCCATGCGGTAACGCGCCGCGCAGGAAAAACGCCACACGAGAAGTGCCGGGCAAAACGCTGTGAAAAAAGCTGCCCTGCAAAAAACGCCGAGGACGCGCGGCTGTGCAAGGAAATACTCCGCAAAGAAAAAAAAAAGAAAAAAAGAAAAAAGGTCTGCACGAGAAAAGCTGTGCAAGACACCGTGCAACGACGTGCCGTGCGATAACGCGTTGCGCGACACACCGGGCCGGAAAAATACCGTGCAAAAGGCGCCGGGCAAAATGCTGTGAAAAAAGCTGCCCTGCAAAAAACGCCGAGGACGCGCGGCTGTGCAAGGAAATACTCCGCTAAGGAAAAAAAAAAATAAATAAAAAATAAAGGGCCGCGCAAGACACCATGCGATAACCCGCCGAGCAATAACGTGCCGGGCAAGAAAAACGCCGGGCAAGAAAAGCGCCGGGCAAAACGCCCTGCGAAAAAACTGCCACACGCGGACAGGCCGTGCAAGACACCGTGCGAAAAAAAAGAAACCCACCCTAACCCCGCCGCGCTGCGCGATACCGTGCCGCGCAAGCCACCGCCGCCGTCACCCCACCACAACCCCACCCCCACCCCTGCCTCTTGGGGGTGCACCCACCCCCGGTGCCCGGGCGCCCAGGGCGGGGGGCGCGGGCAGGCGTCGGAAGGAGACGAGGGCGTTGACGTTGCGCGACACCTCCTCGGGGTTGAGGGGCTCCCGCAGCACCCCCGGCCCCGGGGGGTCCCCGTCGCCCGCCTGCTCCTCGGGGTGTGCCAGCAGGTAGCCCAGCTGGAAGGAGCGGCAGAGCAGGAGGTGCAGGGTCTGGACCTGCGGGAGGCAAGAGAAGCTGCCGGCAAATATTAAAAATAATAATAATAAGGGTGTATTTTGGGGGGGGGGGGGGAGTGGGGGAGGTTTGGGGCACGCACCTCGGCCGGGGGCCCCACGAAGAGGTGGCAGAAGAGGGCGGTGGCCGGGCTGCGGGGATTGCGGGCCACGAAGGCGAACTGGTGGTCGGCGTGTCGCCACGTGCTGTAGAGGATGCGGCGCAGAGCGTGCGCCATCAGCAGGGTCTGCGGGGACAAAGAAGGGGGGCGGGGGTCAGTGGGGACACCCCCCTCCACCCTCCATGGGGTGCAAGCGGTGCCGGGGTCACCCCTCTTCGCACCACGGGTTGGAAAAGGGAAGCAAAAAGCAAAAAAAGGGGCGCTGGGAGCGGTGAAATCCCCCCCCCAAAGTACCTTTCCAGCAGCACCCAGCACCCTCGACCCGCTGCCGGCACCCGTGACCCCCCCCTCCCCAGCACCCATGAACCCCCCCCAGCAACCACAAGCCTTCTCTCCAGCACTCACGACCCCCCCCAGCACCCATGAACGCCCCTCCCCAGCACTCATTACCTCCCCCAGCGCCCATGACACCCCTCTCCAGCACCCATGACCACCCCAGCACTCATGAACCCCCTCCCCATTACCCATGACCCCCCCAACGCCCATGAAGCCCCCACCCAGCACCCATGACCCCCCCTCCCCAGCACTCATTACCTCCCCCAGCACCCACGACCCCTTCTCCAGCACCCATGACACCCCCAGCACCCATGAACCCCCCCCCCTCCTCAGGAACCAATGACCCCCCCTGGCACCCATGAACCCCCTCCCCAGCATCCATGACCCCCCCAGCGCCCACGACCCCCCCACCCAGCACCCATGACCCCCCCTCCCCAGCACTCACTACCTCCCCCAGTACCCATGACCCCCTCCCCAGCACCCATGAACCCCCACCAGCACCCATGAACCCCCTCAGCACCCATGACCCCCCCAGCACTCATGAACCCCCACCAGCACCCATGAACCCCCTCAGCACCCATGACCACCCCAGCACTCATGAACCCCCTCCCCATTACCCATGACCCCCCCAACGCCCATGAACCCCCTCCCCAGCACCCATGACCCCCCTCCCCAGCACTCATTACCTCCCCCAGCACCCATGACCCCTTCTCCAGCACCCATGAACCCTCCCAGCACTCATGAACCCCCCTCCCCAGCACCCATGACCTCCCCCAGCACTCATGAACGCCCCCCAGCACCCATGACCCCCCCAGCACCCATGAACGCCCTCAGCACTCATGACACCCCTCTCCAGCACCCATGAACCCCCCTCCCCAGCACCCATGAACCCCCCTCCCCAGCACCCATGAACCCCCTCAGCACCCATGACACCCCCTTCCCAGCACTAATGATCCCCCGCCAGCACCCATGACACCCCTCGCCAGCACCCATCACCTCCCCCAGCACCCATGACACCCCCAGCACCCGTAACCCCCCCTCCCCAGCACTCATTACCTCCCCCAGCACCCATGACCCCTTCTCCAGCACCCATGACCCCCCCTCCCCCAGGAACCAATGACCCCCCCTGGCACCCATGAACCCCCTCCCCAGCATCCATGACCCCCCCAGCACCCATGAACCCCCTTCCCAGCACCCATGACCCCCCCAGCACCCCTACCTCCCCGTCGGCACCGTAGACCTTCAGCCCCTGCAAGCTGAACCTCAGCACCACCGACCTCCTCCTGGGGCAGTCCTGACGGGGAGGGATGCGGCGTTGAAGGGGGGGGTGGGGGCCAGGCTGTCCCACCCGAGGGTCCCCCCCCATTATTTGGGGTCCCCCTCCGTTATTGGAGGTCCCTCCCCGTTTCCCAGCGGGGGACGCCAGACCTTCAGCGCCCGCAGCTGCTCCTCCAGCCGCCCCGCTTGCTGCTGCAGGTCCAAGTCCTCCACCGCAAAGGAGCCCACGTACTGCGGGGGGGGGGAAAAACCCACCCGTGTCAGCAACACCCCCCCCACGATGTTATAGCTGCCCCCCACCCCCCCCGCCAGGGCAAGCAGAACACCCCGAGGTGGAGTTTGGGGGGGGGGGGGTCACATGGATGCACCCGCACCCAAACCTCATCTCGGGGTGTCGTTCCCCCCCCAGCCCGTGGGTAAATCACCTCCGCTGGCTTGGCGATGCCCCGGGCTCGCTGCTGGGGGGGCACAGGATCCGGCCCCCTCCCGTTGGCCGGCTTCTTCTTCATGGCAGCGGGGTTTCGGGGCGAAGGCTGGATCAGGATGGGGTGAAGTGGCTCCGGTGCCGCATCCGAATTATCTGGAGCCACCCAAGGTGGCGGCGTGGGAACCTGGATCTGGCCCCCGGTCACGGTCCCTGCGAGAGGGGACAGGATGGACGCAACCTGCCCCCATCGCCCCCCAGTTCCAGCCCGCTGAGCCCCGGGGAGATGCTGCGGTCCCCGTACGGTGGTCCCCAAGTCCCGATCCCCATGCGGATGTCCCCAAGTGCTAGCCCTGACGCAGGGTCCCTCCACGCCCACCCCAATAGAAGGACCCCCAAGTCCTGACCCCAACCCCTGCGCGAGGGTCCCTGCGTCCCAAACCCAAAGTAAGGGTCCCCACCCACAAGCATCACGCCAGGGTCCCCGTGTCCCAGCCCCCATGCCGGGGTCCCCACATCCCAACTCCAGCACAAGGGTCCCCCCAGGCTGACCCCAACCCCGGTGCGAGGGTCTCCGCGTCCCACCCCTGAGCACCCTGCGAGGGTCCCACATCCCTACCCAGAGCAGGATGCAGGTGGTCCCTATGTCCTCACCCCAAGCACGACGCGAGGGTCCCCAAATCCCCCCCCAAAACGTGACGCATGCGACCCCCGCGATGCCCTCCCCAAATTAAACCCAAGTGTCCCCACATCCTGACCCCCAGCGAGATGCAAGTGCCCCCCGCGCCCCGAGCACGCAGTCCGGACCCCCAGCAAGGTGCATGCAGTCCCACACCCTGAATCCCAGCGAGATTTTGGGGTCCCCCCGCACCCCATCCCGACCCCCCCCAGTGCCCTGTCCCACTCCCTGCCAGCCACGCAGCACCGAGCCCCCCCCAAGCTGTCCCTCAGGAGCAAACCCCAAAGCACCAGCGAGGGGGGCAGCGGGTCTGGGGGTGCCAGAGCACCCACCGCGGGGTGCGCCCGGCCCCTCTGCAGCCACCCAAAGGGGTTTTGCCCCCCCGCAGCCCTCGGCCGGGCTGAGACCGGCGCAACTCGTGTCACCGAGGCCACGCCGCAGCCACCTGGGTGCAAACACATGGGAAAGGGGGGGGGTCCGGCTGCTCCAAGTGCATCCTAATGGGGTTTGGGGGGGGGGTCCCTATGGTGCTCCCATCCCCTTTGCCAGCTCAGGGTTGCCCCTCTCCTTTCTGGCACAATCTAGGGGGTCTTCCCCCCTTCCCCCCCCGCCCCCCCAGCCAATCCGCGGGCAGGCAGCCCCCAAGCCCCGCCCCCTTTTTCCCACGCTCCATTTCTCAATGGAGCCCCCCAGCCCACCGGCCACCCTGGAGGTCCCTAAGGGACGGATGCTGACCCCAAAATTTGGGGGGGGGGGCAGGGGCGTGGGTGATGTGCGACACCCAGACACCAAAGCAGCCCCAGGGACCCCCACATCCCGCTGAACTGCCCCCCCACCCCAGCTCACGGGCAGCTGGCTCCGATGACTCCGGCGAAACGCAGGCGAAAAATTCCCCGGGTTGCGGCTCTCTGGGCCTTGGCCGGTTGTTTTCCTCCCCCGGGCGGCTGCTCCGGCGGCTCCCGTGGGATGCTCACCCGTGGGCGTCAGGGCCTCGCCGCCAGCCAGGCCCCAGCGAGCCCGAGCCCACGCCGGGCACGGGGCAGGCGGCAAACTCTCATTTCCTGCCTCCGATGTGCCCGGGCGATGAATCACTGCAATTTACCTCCTCGGTTTTCTCCGTTTCTTGGAAGCGACGGCGAGCAGAAAGGCTCGGGCTTTTTAGAAAACGCGGCTGCAACCGATTTTTTTTCTCTCTCCTTTTTTTTTTTTTTTTTTCTTCTCCCCGCGTGCCCGGCGGAGAAGCGATTTCTAACACAGGTGGTCGCTCGCTCGCTTGCTCGCCACCCCTTGCCCCGATGCTCAGGCCCTTTTCACCCCAATTTCTGAATTCCCTAGGGAGTTTTGCCCACCCGGCCCTGCTTTTGCCGGAATAAAATAAAGGAGGATGGCTCCCACCTCACCGCAAAGCAACCACGCGAAACCCCAGAGCCTCGGGGTCCCCAAAATCCTCCAGCCCAAAGGCACAGGGCTGAAGCAAAAGCTGCCCCCAGCCCACGGGGACGCGCTGGGATCCCGGGAAAGGGAAGGAAGGGTTTGGGGAGAAGATGGGGTTTCACCCCTTGGGGGTGCCCGAGGGTGCGAGGAGAAGGGTCCCAACGGCGGCGTTCAAACCTTGGGCTGCCGCCAGCACCGGCTGCTTTGAGATGCCGCAAGATGCCCCGGAAGAGTTGAAAACGTAGAAACAACGGGGGGGGGGGGGGGGGGGAAGGAAAAAAAACACCCTCAGACAGATGGGGCTGAAGAAATAACATAACGGAGCCCGGTCTGGCCAGGAAGCAGAGACTGGAGAAGAGCGAGCAGCGGAGCTGGCGCTTGCTCTGCCGGCAACGCCACCACGGGATGAAGATTTTCCCATTCAATCCCAGTTGCTGCTCCTGGGAAGCGAGGATCTGTCCTTTGGATTAAATACAACCGGACCCACAGCTTTTTTTTGGGGGGGGGGGGGGGGGGGGGGGGCTTGGTATGCAAAAATTGCTTAATTAGCAATTAAAACCACAACTAAAAAGAGTTTGGCGATGACCGAGGGAGGTAACGGCTGTTTTTAGCGCAACGCTCCCCATTTGAGATGCCCCGCAGCCAAATTAAGCCACGCTCACGTGCAAAAAAACCAATTGGTGCTCTAAAAGCAGTGTTTTAAGAAATATCCGTGGGGTTGTTGGTGTGGGAATGTTACTGGGAAGAGGGAGGTTACAAAACAGCCCCCAGCTGGGCCAGGACTCCTCCTCCCCAGAAACAGCCTACGGATGAGAGAAGCCGTTTCTCAAATCCGGGCCCACCGTTTGGGTACAAGTAGCCCTAGGAAAGAGCCATTAACTAATGTTGCTAATTGCTCGACCTCCCTGCGGATTACTCTTTGATTGGGGCTTTCACTCTCCCCGTTCCGTGTCAGCCGTGATTTTTTGTTAACCTGCTGTTTGCCCCCTCCTTACGGGGCTGGGAACAATTTAGAGCATTTCTATAAGAATTTTTTAAACTCCCGGCTGTTAGAGGTCGCACACTGGGACGGCAAGTGAAAAGAATGAATTCAAAGAAGGCTATTTTCTCCTTTTCCCACGTTATTTCTAGAGGTACCTCCACTCCTCTCAGCACGGTACGTGCAAAGCTCTTTCCGAAAGGACGTTAAGTGACAAGACTGTCAGGTCACATTCGAAGGAGCGGCGCTGCCCTGGCCGAGGGAGAGCCGGGGACGCGGTGCGGCGTGTTTTGAATGTTGGCGCTGCTCTGTTGAGCGGGGCAGAGGTGGGGAAAGATTTCAGATGGTCTTTTTTGTCCCCATTGGCCACTGACTGGGGGCAGAGGGAGAAGAGGATCGGGAAGAGGTTCAACCAGAGCTTTCTTCTCGCTCACCTTTGTCTCCAGAGAAACCAGGGAAGAGAAAGGTCGCAAGTCCGTCCAACTACAGAGCTTGGCAGGGGCTCAGGCTAAAATAGCCCCCGTTTGCAGTCTTTCACGCCGGCAATGTACTTTTAACAAAGATTTGCCTCTGCAACGATCCACGGCAACTGTAATTCCCTCCTCTTCCAGGAGGAGAAAGCTGCGGCCAGGAGGAGAAAGGACACACAAAGCGGGGCCTGGAATCTAGTTTCACTTTATTTTAGCAAACTGCATGTTCGTCACTTATCAACATCGCTACATTAGCAATTGTATAGCTCTCCAACTTCTCTTTAAAAAAGGGTAAACAAGAGGTGACAAAACTCAGGCTCTTCATCTCTTAAAAACGTTTGAAAGTTGGATTCAAGAAGACTTTTATATATTTTGGTTTTAAGGTAACAGATGTGGTGTGGAAACACTAATTGAAATCACCCGCCTAACGGAGAACTACCCCTTTTTGGAGCCCCTCTGGCATCAGACCATCAGTAGACGCTGCAGCCTCCGTCTACTGAAGGTCTGACTCACCGTCAAACAAACCTTGCTGGTTCTGAAGGAGCCGAACGCGCCGCCTCCTCAGCCCGTCGCTCTAACGGCCCAGCAGAAAGAAGCACCTCCAGGACTCAGTGCAAGTGCTGTATGTACACTGCTTCTTCACAGAAGCGTTAAGGACCTCGTCGTGCAGGGGATCTAGGGAGGACTCTTCTGCCGTTGCACCTTCTCATTAAGAATCACATTCCCCCAATCATCCTGTTCCTGCTGTCTAAAGATATAAAGATCTTCTTTGACGAATTTTTTTAAAAGCCAACCCTCCCCCCCCGAAACCCAAGAGGAACACCGTAAAATGTACAGATTATATATGTCTTAGAAAAGTCCTAAAATTATTGCAGAAACTAAAGATGACTTGTTCCAGGGGAGGGGCGGACACGAGGCACAGCATTGGGATCTAACAAACGCTCGGGTTGGTTTGACTTAGTTTTCAGCTTTTTCCCCCCATCATTCAGGAAAAAAAAAAAAATAAAAAAAAATTACAGAAGTGTTTAAGCATCAGAACTAAAATACAAATGCACGTTGACTTATAAAACAAGATTGTGGATTTGACCATGGGATTCCCTGACAGTGGAAAAATTTTACTTTTTTGCCCGGAGAGATTTCCTCATGGTGGATTTGCCCTTGGCCGAGGGTTTCACTTCCTTCCTCCCGCTGGCTGCTGGTTTCTTGGAAGAGCTGCCACCAGAGGGTTTCTTGATGGCTGAGGCTGCTGGTTTGGCTTTCTTCGCGGGGGTTTTGACCTTGGGAGGGGGCTTTGCTTTCCCCCGGTGGGCTGCGGGGGTTTTTCTTGGCTTGGGTTTGGACTCCCTTCGCTTCATCGGAGGGGCCCTGCTCCGTGATTTTGGAGGCGGCCTCTTCTGCATCCTGTCAGAGAGAGAGAGACGGCACAAGATCTCAGTGGAGGCGCAAATGCTACCCAGAGCCGAGCTGCTGTCGTCAATTTGCATAAACGAAGCAGATCTTGGCATCCTTGTTCTTTACCACGGATGTTCCTTTATGCAGCAGTACATTTCATTAGCTAAATCCCAAAGAGCAAGAACTCCTCTGGTGGATCTTGCCACGCTAAGCACTTCTCAATCCCCACAGCGCCCTGCCAGCGAGGTTTGCAGCTCCTTCGTTAGGCATATAAATGTACAAATAATGGCAATGAATCAAAGCCAATTGTCAGAACAATTAGAGACCTAAGCACTATCTCCCCTCTCTAAATGGAATTTTATTACTTAACGAACAACACTTAGCTTAAATCCACATTCTGAGTAAGGCAGGTTTCATATCTGGCTACAGAACTGCAAATTATGCTGTAGGGAAAAGTTTTCATAAGGAAACACTTAATAAATACAAAAAGTCCCATGTGAAACATCACGCTTTGGGTAAAGCACAAAAGGCACAGGGGAGACTAAAGGGCGATACAAAGAAGAAATACAGGCTCTCCTCTCATCTGGAGGAAAAAGAGGTTAGCTTCAAATTACGGAACAGGGGAGATCGGTATCTCCAGAGCAAGGCACTGCTTCTGCACACACCTCCCGGAGAAGTCCTGATCCTGACAGTGCCCCAGGAATTCAACCATAATTAGAAACAACTTCTTCCAACACCTCCTGAGCAACAGCCTTGTGGATAAATAACCACACCACGAGACAAACCTGGGCACTCTACAGCTGTGACAGTCACTTTTATTTCATCCAACGGAGCCCATTTATCTCTCATGCTGCCTTACCTCTTCTTTGGTGGTGGCTCTTCCTCCTCAGACTCTTCCTCTTCCGATTCTTCCTCCTCCTCAGATTCGTCCTCTTCTTCCTCATCAGATTCCTCGGAGTCCTCATCCTGCTGCTTCTCTGGGTAGAGCACATCTGGGCTACAAGAGGGTTCTTGTCAGAGTGTGACTGACTTCTAAGGACACGACCGGGGGGTCGGCAAGCCCTGGGTAACCCTGGCTCTCATCAGGCACTGCTGCCCACCCGCCTGTCAGGTTACAGCTCTGAGCCTAATCCAGAAATACCCGCACGACTTTGGTGTTTGCTGGCTAAACCCAATGTTATTTAATCTCTGCAATGGCAGAAGTGCGACAGCTTGTAAGTCCCCAGGAATGCCCCAGCCCTAAGCTATCCTTTCTCTGGTCCTCTTCCTCATTGCTCCTCCTGTGCAAACACAGGAAGGCAGACAAAGGGACAAGATCAGATTCAGTGACTCCGAACACAGGCTGAAGCCACTGAGGACTTTGTAGGTATGCAATAAAGGAAGGTGGGAAGCAGAGACTTTATTGACTAGGCTGCCAGTTGGCTCTTCGTGGGACACTAAGTCACCATCCCTGGGCTCTACGCGGCCCAGCACAATATACGCTCACAGCAGGGGAAGAAAGGCTGTTTTAGTCTCACAGTAGCTGATCTAGGTCATCTTCCCTCCTCCCGCCTCTCCTCCACATCAGCCTTAAGAAAGGCAAACAGCTGGGTCCTACTCGTTATGAGCATCCTTGCGTTAAGAACAACACACTCTACCGGCTCATGCGAGTTTGTTTTAGCATGGAAAAACTTAAATAGCCCCTGTCCTGCAAAAAAAAGCATCACAACAGAGCAACTGAGAATATCAAGCCCAATATTTTTATTGCCTTTAAAAGCTTCCCTTGCTAATGAAGTCAGCTTTACGTCCACTCGCAGTCAGACACCCAAGTGATGTCATTATCTAGAGCGAGGATGGGTGACAATGGTGTGGTTCACCAGTTATTAAACCCTCCACAAACTTCCCTGTGAAGGGCAGTGCTGAAATTCATGGGTTGACCCCCTATCCAGCTGATCTATGCAACACTTATCTCAAACATCATTTTACTGCCAAGCTCTTTACCTAGGGTAATAAGGGAAGCAAAGCTGAAAGGTTCCGCTGAAGCCCTTTCCAGAAATTTGCTCCATCCAGCCATTCTTCTCACATTTCTGCAGGGTTTTCTTTAGTAGATGCACTGCAGGGTGGGGAAAAAAAAAAAAAAAAAAAAAATCAGAGAAAGGTTGTGTTACTATCTTTATCTACTTGTCTAACCTTACTGCTCTCTGCAGTGCCCTCTGAAATCAGAGCTGGAGAGTCAGGAGGAAGTCTCCTTTGCCCAGGACACCTGCAGAAGAATGAAACAGCACCGGAGACCCAAGACGCGTGAAGGCATCACCGCATGCTTCTTTCTGCACTCAGCAAAGAGCAACTGCTGCATGTAGGACCCGGCTAGACCACTGCATTTACAAGTTTTAGTACGTCTTATTTAAAGGGAAATCTGCTCGCAGGTAATTTTCAGAAAGAAGATACGAGTGTCCTGGTTTGAGGGACACAGGACTAATTTCCTCAACGCTGAGCCAGTATGGCTTTAAACGCTCCAAAGGAGAAGTCAAGAACAGTGCAGGTTATTGATGGCACGATCAAGGAATCTTCTTTATAAATGCATTCAACAGCGCCATGTAACTACTTCTGTCCAAACTTAACCCGAGCCTCAGCTTTCTTCAGCCTGTTCTCCAGAGTGCTTTTTAAAACAAGTCTTTACCCTCTTTTGCCCTCCTCGTGTTCTTAATTTCATACGTGGTGCATCTTTCCCCGTTCTGTGGTTTGTTTGGTTTTTTGTTCTTTTTTTTTTAAGGGAAAATATTTGGTCTTGAAATATGACAATGCACTTTTTATTCCAGTCTTCTGTTCCATCGTGCGCTGTGTAAGAATTGTAACCAAAACTGCACAAGTAAAGGGGATCTTTGTCTCTGGCCAAGGGATGAGGTTTTTAGTCAGTTCAAAACCATTTTCAGCTGGAATTAGAGGGACCATTTACACATTTAGCTCCCTCCAGACCAAGGGAAAAAGCAAGGCCTGCCCTCAAGCACGTTCCAAAGAGGTTCACTTGAGAAATGGAAAGAGAAAAATACGAAGAAACACACTGGCTAAACTGTCTTCTGAATCTCTTCTGTACGATTAATGAAAAGGTATTCGCTCCAACACTCCTGCAACAGGCTTTTATCAAGAACTGACATTTCACATCAAGAGAATCATTTGGGACAGCGCCACACCTTCACCAGCCTACCTCTGCCAAAATGTTTTAATTTGAATGGTTGTCCTGGGTTGAGCAACACAGGACTGATTTCTCTTCTAATGCTGGGGAAAACCCCACTTTTGGAAGACTCTAATGTCTGAATTTGGGGAAAATATTTACTTTATAGCCAGCTAAGCTATGTGGGATTCAAGGTCTCAGTGTTCTTGAGCCTTGTCAGGTGCAGAGATGAGGAGGAACAAAGCCTGGGCGTTTGACCCAGGCTGGCCAACAGGATTATTTCATACCATGAACACCACATTCAATGTAAATTAGAAAATTTGCTGAGGAGTTCTCTTTCTCCCTTGATGGCGGCGGTCCAGAGAACTCCTTGCCCCGGATCCTGGAGCCCTGAGCTTTTCCCTTCCTCCTGAAACTGTAGCACTCGCAGCGTCCCACATTTGCTATCCCCTGCTGGGAGTGCACAGCTTCCTAATGATAGAGTGGGCTGAGTATAATCCTTGTATATTTTATATTGTTATCGGGATCAATACTGGTTCTTTAGTATTATTGTTAATTATTTAGTCTTATCCTATTAAATCTATTTATATTTCAACCCTCGTGTTGCCTTGCTTTCCTTGATTCCCCTTTCCGGTTGGGGAAGGGTCATCGGGTGATAGACTAATTGTCTAAATGACAATAAATTGTCATGGGTTTTATCAAACCACAACCCTGGCACTGGAAGAGCTTGCACAGCTAATTGAATTGACTGTATCCATTAAATTACTAGCGTTGCAACATTAGAATCATCATAGTTCAAGAACTCTTTAAAAACCCCACGCTTTTATAAACAGGAGCAACACATAAAACATAAGGCTGTTTTTACTCTGGGTACCAAAAATCAATAGCAGCACGTAAAGGATTTTACTCCGGTCGAGTCTAGTTATAAGTACGAGGCTTTGCAGTCCATACCTGCCTGCTTTTACATCTCACCAAATCTTCCTCCAGTTGCTCTTAAAACAGAGCAGAGATCATCAAAAATCCTTTTATGTAACGGAAGGAGAAAGAAAACAACAGATTGCAAGCTGAAATTTCCTTATCCAACCTGCAAGACTGACAAGCACTAGAAGCTGGCTAAACACAGGCCTCTAAGGACCAGGGCAATTTCCAGTGGTCCTGAAAATAAATCATGCGAGGGCTTAGTAAGCCTGAAAACTCTCCTCCCTGCCCCAAGATTAAGAAGTCACACTTGACATCAGTCTCTAATCGTCAGAAGGCCTCAGGCAACTTCCTTAGCCCACAGTGAGCAAGGGAACCTGTGCTCTTCTATCTGTCAATAAGCCCCGAATCACACAGCAGTGCTGATGCCGTGCTTCCGCTCCAGGTGAAGCGTGTGGGATCAGCAGTCTCCTCTCCGGCCCCACGTCCTGAGAAATGGCACCAGCACCATTAAACCACAGTAACAAACTGATCTACTTTTAGGCCTGACTCTAGCAGAGACAGCTGCGAGCTCATCCTGCCTCAAGTGACCTCCAGCCTCAGTTAAACAACTGCACAGGGGCTCAGACCAAATAATGCAAATAAGCCATTAGAAAATCTGTTAGTATTGCTCCTGCTAATGCAAAAGTCAAAACAGACATTAATGTAATTCCTGGGAACAAAGACATGCCAAATCTCTTTCCAAATATAACAGGATTAGTTTCTCTACTCACTTGCTTGACCTTTTAAAATAAGAGCCAAAGAAGGACCTCAAACAAATCAGCAAGAGTGATTTTTTTTTTTTTTAGAGTTAGACTATGCAACTTGTCTAAATAAAAAGCAACTAGGAACTGTGTTTATGCCAAGCTGTAGGCTTTCGAAATAGAGACAGATCAAATCAACTTGGTGATTTAAAAACAATAAACTACTTGAATGCTATTCCTCCTTCCTGTGAACATGCTATAGACAAGAGAAACATGCATTATGTCTCAGAAACTAGCCTTTGTCAGGCTTGAAAGGAACTAATGGGAATTAAAAACACTGAGCATCTCTGCAGCACAAAGAGCCGTGCAGCTGTCATTTCCCCAGCAGGCTCAACGGAATAGCTGAAAGGTGATGCACAGACACATCTGCAGCTGCAGGACTCTCTTTCAGCATGTAAAAGAGAAGCGTTAGGCAGATGGATACTTTACCCTGGAAGTTGGAGTTGGTCCCTGGGTGGTTTTCCAGGATATACTTCTTCAGCGCTGTGGTGGAGCAGGTCTTCGGTTCATTCATGGCCGCAATTGCAGACAGGATGGCGTCTTCCATCAGAGTCCCACCCAGCAGGGGCTTCTCCCCTGATTTCTTCAGCTATTTTCCAAGGAGGAAGAGAAAAGCATCAAGACAAAATTCTCCCAAACCAGGTCAGGACAAGCTCCTCTGCACCAGGTGGGTCGGCGCTCCTGCATTAGCACAGATACGTTTTATATTAAAACACTGCACAGGGAACGCTGCTCTCTCAGCTTTAACTGGGAGGAGAGGCCTATTCAGTCAACTGGCCTGGAGTGCTTTTTATCAGTAACACATTGTCCTAGTCCCCAAATACACGGCAAGGATGTGGGAATCTAAGGGCCTATCACTCAGGGAAGGAAATCAATCAGATCTTCCTCCATCCCACAGACCAAATGTACCCAAGAGACTTCTATGGCATAGACACAAGGAAAAGACGTTGCAGGCATCTGGGGTACCTACTGCACTCGGAATTAGTGATGGAAAGGAACGCTTACCCCACCATCTCCCCTACTGTGTTAGTGAGTCAGAGCTGAAGCAGCATGTGGAACACGCTAAGCAAGGAAGGCAGGGGGGTCTGCTCCAGAAATGTAGACCAAGAGGAGAATAAGAGTCCTACTGCTTCAGAGTTTGACAACTCCTGAATGTGACAAGCTGCTAAAGAAAGGTGTACCCAATAAAACTTGGGGGGTAGTGGGGGAGAGAGGGCGCGTTAACTTATATCCAAGGCTTGTGGTCAGTACAGTCAACAAAACAAGATGAACTCTGGTTCTGACCTGGAATGTCCCAGACGCTCCCTTCCCTGTGATCTGCTCTAACTGGCCCTTCTCTACAGCTCTCTGCAGGGCATTCTTCAAGAGCTGGGGTCTGAAACACAGGAGGATAAAGCTTTACTGACACACACTGACAGCTTAAAAAACAAACAGAGAAACAACACTTTATACGGAGTGTGAGCAGAGCAGTACTTACAAGTGGTATCTGCCTACATACAGACATTTTAAATGGAGATCTGTCAGCAAGCGCTGATTACATGAGAAGAACAATGTACGTTAGCGGAAATTCAACTGCAACGCTTTCTCAGTGTCACTGCGTATCCAGAAACAGACGAGCTTCGCTTGGAAGGATTTACTCATTTCGAAAAGCACATTTGGACTTGGTGGGCAATGAGTCAGTCAGCTCGTAGACAAACAAGGGACTGAGTACAAGCCCCTGTAAGAGGTGACGCACAGGGTTTTCCTTGATTTGCTTCCTCCCCAAGCCCTGACCCGCTCCGAATGGTCAAACTTAAAGATTCCTGTAAGCATGTGCCAGTTAAAGCATGCAGAACCAAGGGGGACAAGATCCCAAGGAGAGACCTTTCACATTCACGCCAGCTGAAGGGCTCTAGTTTTGGTTAAGAGTGGAGCTGCACAGAGCTATGCTGATGTCGGCGTCAGAAACAAAGATTGGGTGTGGAGGGATGCAGAGAAAGGCAGAGCTTCTCCTCAACCTTTCCTGCAGGCTCTGCAATGCAGAGCACCACCTGTCTGCTGTCTGCTGAAATACTGAACCGAAACCACCGTGAAGGGAGGCAAAGCCAGAAGGTGGCCGTGTTTCACTGCTCCTCTGCAGCTCTGCTTGCAAAAGCGTACTCCTGCACCTACCTTATATCTACTTTGAGTTTGGGGTAATACTGAGACACATATTTCTTGATCAGGCTGTAAGAAGCTTCCTTCGGCTCACAAAGGCGGGTGAAAGCCAGTGGCAGGATATCTTCCAGCTTGACTTGTTGCTCTGCAGTCGGAGCGGAAGTGCTTTTCTGAAACACACATACTTTTACGCATCAGTGGGGCCTAAAACTCTGGGTTTTCTGATCCAACAATGCAGAGGTGGGGAGAAGTGCTCCTGACACTGGCCACAGATCTGGAAAATCAATTCTGTAAGGCAGCTCTTTAAATTAACAATTTTAATAGTTTAGCAGTTTAAGCAAAATCAAGCAAATTTGGTTGGAATTTTCATAGGAGTCTTAGGAAAGTTTTACAAACATAAACTGCTGAGTATTTAACAATATCTGTATTTTTAATGGTTTCCTTCGTCTTCTATAGACATTTTCCTCTGCTACCCTTCAATGAGACAGGTGAAAGCGATTCACGCTGACATGTAACACAAAAACCAATGGCAAGACCTGTTTACACAGGTCAAATCTTCCCAAAACTGAACAGGCAAACAGGAGTGCATTTTCTTTTTTTCAGATGACAGAATGAAACCTTGATTGAAGCCAACACTCCCTTCTGAATTTTCCTCCGTCCCTTTGTTACTGCGAGGAAGAGATGATTAGGAAAAAAACGTCCTGTCCTTTACACAGAAAAGAGTGGGGAAATGTGCTGAAGTTTAATGATTTTGATGCTGAACAGCAGCTTTGCTAACGGTCAAATGGGTGAGGGTGCTGCTCACCCAGACAGCTGCTCTGCTGCTAGCTGAATTCACTGAAAACAAAAGCAAGCTATTCATTTTGCAGCAACACAGAGAAAGTAACTAGGAACAAAGACACTGATATGCTGCAGACAAGAAAAGCGATGTGTTAGCAGTTATCAGGTGCCTTGCTCAAACTTCTTGTGGAGCCAGTGAGCTCTATTTAAAAAGAAGTTACCCTGCAATTAGTTTCTTTCAGTGCCCTAGTACCAAGTGTGTCGCTCTTTCCTTCAGTTCTAGGACTTTTGGTCTCCCCAGCAGCCAAGAGATAAGCACCAAGGCCTTACAATACTCCCTGGGTTCACCCGTCTAAGCTGCAAGCGGATCGGCAATTCCAGCTAAGCATTTTGTAACTGCGGTGTTAGAAATGTGTTTCATACACCCAGGGCAGCAGGGAGTGGAGAACAGCGGTGCTGGAACCATGACTAATTGTGAGGACTAGGCTCAAAAAAAAAAAAAAAAAAAAAACCACATCCCATTTTACTACCTCAGAACAATATACACCCAACATTAGCAGCTTGCTTCCAGAAGCCTTAGGACATTTTCTTCTTCCTCGCTCTGCCCTCACAGCTGATGGAAAAATGTTCATCTGACAGTCCTGAAGACTGAAGTCTTCCATTTACCCATGCAATAGATATAACAGTAAAAGCAGTAGCATAAAGCTTTCTTGCAATACTCGAGAGGCATCTCTCTCTCTACCAGGTAAAGACAGAAAAGGAATTTCACGGTTATTCAGTTTTCTTCCTCTGAACCAAACCCTAGGGGTTTAATGTAAACATTTTAAGATTTTCATTATTCTACTTGGTTTTAATTTCTCAAACGAGCTGTCTGATTCTGATTTTAGTGGAACGAGCATTTCAATTACTGCATTTAGCGAGGGAAAGTACAGCAAGGAGGAGAAAACTCTTTGGGTTGAGAGGAGGAGAATACTGTTTGGGTTTAGGTTAGGCTGCATTTTGCAAGATACATGTGTTTCAGTGCAAGATTTTTTGGAGTATTGTTTAAAATGGTCCATCTTACCTTTCTGTCTCTGGCTTTTGGAACAGTTTTTCCTGCACTAGACACCACCACAAAGCTCCCAGAAGCTCCCTTTCCCTTCACCTAGTTCAAAAGAAAGCCCATTTCAGTCTTTAACAAAGTAACTCCGAGTGATAACAACCTGAAAGAGACTAGCTGACGCCATTAGGCAGATTTTGAATGCACCGTCACCACCCTGGCAATGGGCTGTTGTGACAGAGGCCCGATTTGAACCCACTGAAACTTCAGTAAGATCAGAAACTACAGTGAGACGTTAGTAACACACTCTGCTGTCCTGACCAGGAGACCCTAACAGATACCGCAGGCATAAATTACAGTGCTAAAGGAAACATGCTGCTGCAGAAGTGACGTTGCTGGACTCGGTTTGAAGACACATGCTGCTGCAATGCCATATGACACAACAACAAGAAACGGTCATAAACTGCCGTAAACAAAAGACAACCGTGCAAAGTATGTAATTGACAGAACAACGCTGAAATTCTGTTAGTGTCTAACAAAGTGGAGACAGAGGTTGATTAAGCTCCACAAGGGAGAACACGATTACCCCAGAGACCCGCTAACGGAGTTTAAGAAACTCCTGTGTAGCTCAGCCCTACCAGCTCCACTGCTACTCCACAAAGCAACTCTTACCTGTCTAATGAGTCCCCTCTCCAGCTCCCTTTTCAACGCTTGCTTTAGAAGATAGCCTCTCCGCTCAAGCTCCAGGGAAGGGTATTTGTGGATGATGTATTTACGTATTGCAACGACTGATGCACCACTCTTTTGAAAGCACGCCTGAAAGAGAAGCAAAAAATTAGTCGAAACCACCTGCACTGAAATTATCTTGCTGTGGGACTGGAAGAACAGAGACTGAACTGATGCATACAGACCAGCACATCGGCACAGGATGCCAGGGCTGGCCTTTTCCCCACAATGACTCAAGAGTATAAAATATGACTAACAAAATAGTTAATTTTCCCCTTCAGGGTAGCTGAGGAGCAGACAACACAAAAGCAGCACAGCAGGTGCGTATCAACTACTCCCCTATTCTGAACTACTTACATGTAACGCCTTAAACACTGCATGCTACTACAAAATACAGTCACTTTTTGGCAAACCAACACTATACAACCAGTAAATAATTTTACTAATGTCAGATAGAGTAATCATTAAGTCAGAACAAGTTGCCAATTATTTTTTTTTTAATAAGACAGAGGATTGACATTAGTAAACTAGTAAAAAACCTAAGTTGAAGTTCATATTTTGACGATAAAGCAGCTGGAAAGGCCATCTTGCAATTAAGGCTGTTGGAGTCCAGGCTTCCTGTGAAGGCAACGTGCGTGAACCAAGCCTCGAGGGGAGAGCAGCAGTTTTGCACTGCAACTACTACAGCACAACCAGGGGAGATAGAGCAAACCAAGACCGACACCGCTTTGGAATGCTAGTTTACAGTATCTCCATCTGTCCTGAATTAGAATAAGTTAACGCTGAAAAAAGCACGTAACAAATAGATGGATTAGTCAAGGTAAATCAAGTTAAACATGGCTAGAAGGCTCGCCAAATTAAACGATGACAGCAATCAACCACATTAGGTCATCATAGCTGTTTCTAATAACGTAATTAGGGAGGGGAACAAATTCTAAACAAAGAAATAAAGCTACAGGGCTGCCTCATCGTCATGGACTCACATATCAGCTCCATGGACTTTCAGGCAGAAGCATACACGTCTTATGCAGTAACTTTCCTGCTAACAGACAGCACTGTCATCTGTACCATCAGCAAGCTGAAATTGTGGATTTTAGGAGCACAAATTATTCTGCTTTGTGACAGATGAACAAAAGAAACATTTGTCTCCTGCTTACCCTGATAGCCTCCGTTAAAATAGCATCCATTTTGGGACGTGAGGTGGCAGCCATCTGAGTCTGCTTCTGTGCCCTAGCTAGCTGGCTAGCAGAAAGAGTAGCCCACGCAGGAATGGTCTTTTTCACCTTCTTCTCCTTTTCCTTAGACTGATCCTTCTCACTTAGGAAAAATACAAAGCAATGGTAAGACAAATGACACTGTAAAACATGGCAACAAGCAGAACGACAATTAAAAAAAAAAGGCACAGAACATCTGACACTGAAAATAATTTAAAGAACATTTTCTATTAGACAAAAGAGACCCTATCTTGATATTCAGCCTCACACGCTTTCTAGAACAGCAGCTACACTTGATTGGTAGCTCCTTCCCAAGACATATGAGCACCTTTTAAAGGGATCCATCCTATTTTCCCCATCTCTTTTCTATCTGTAGAACCTGACTTTCTTCTGAATCCTACCCAAATTCCTGAATTCAGCATTAAGCAAGCCTTACTCCTTTTTGGTTTCTTCTGAGGACTTTGTTTCCCCCTTCCCTTCATTCTCAGGTTCCTTTGGCTGTTCTGCTTCATTGGATGCAGCAGGCAGGGTTTCACTCTCTTGTTCTTCTCCAACAGAGGCAGACTCCTCAGAAGTTACTTCCGCATCTAGAAGATACGAAAACGCATCAAGTTACAGCCTAAAACTAGCCTCTATTCAGAGGGTGGAAAAAAAAGCTTAAGAACACCCACTCAAAATCATTTCCCACCAGACAATTTCTTTTCTCTAATTTAAACATAACTTAAGAAATGAACGAAATTAGTGAAAGAGCTTTGAAAAGGGGTAATCAGCCACCAAATGCCAGAAGAACTTTGAGCAACACCATGTAGCATTTTTACAATGAACTAATTCCCCCAGTCTTTTCCTCTTAACCACAGCAGTTACTGTTACACTCATCCCTCATCAGAGACACTGAGGCGGGGAAATCAGTACCATGAAACACCAAGATCTTCCCCTATGTTGTGGTTTATGCGTTTTTAACTCAGAAAGGTACAAAACCATACATCTCTACATGAAATTTGGACAGATACATACAAGCAGCTTTGTTTACGACCAACTCGTCGTCAAACACCTCTGTTTCTGCACCTGAGGGATTTTAAGCTTCAATCACATTTTTCCAGACTTGGCAAAGCTTTAGATCACACGTGCATTTGCAGAAGCACTTGTCTATTAGCAGGATCAAATCCAGTCAGAATTTAACTCACCAAGCAAATTAACTCCAGTACATTTAGCTGAGAACGGGCCTCAGAGACTGGGCTGCCTGCTAGATAAGATGCGTATAAAGTGCCATTACCCACTTTTTGGATAAAGAGCTGCCTACTGTGACTGCTCCACACATTAGACAGTTTCTCTATCTCTGAGAACAATCTTAAGCACTCCTGCCACATTCTCCTGTGTTTTCCTACGTTTTCCCACAAAGGCATCATGCATTTAAAATATGCAGTGTATTAATAGTTAGTTTCATACGTACTTTATTTATTTGTGACACCAAAGAGGACAAAGTCTAAGGTCTCTAACTTCTGTTAGTGAAACTAACAGAATACAATACTGAAATGACACATTCTGAGAAACTGCGGTAAAGCTGCTAAGACCAGACATTAATATCAGACTAGATTTTATGACACGTTGTGGTAAAATCCTTTTGTTCAGGAAAAGAAAGAAAAAAAATTAAATACTTTGTTTTTCCACTCATCAACTCTACCTTTTGATCTTAACCCATCTTCCTGACACTACTGAAACTTCACAGTTTCTACCTTTACTCTAAAGGATGCACAAATTTAAAAGGGACTATATTTAGCTGTATTTTCATGTCTGGAGTGTCAGGGCTTTGCCACAGAATATGAAGGACAAAACAATTGGGCTCAGACTGAAGACAGTGGCTGCAAAATACAACTTCCCAATAACTCAGGAAACGGCTGTGAAAAGAAGCTAAGCATTCGTAACATTTTAATCACAGCAGTAAGGTTTTTTTCAGGAGTTTTGGAACACATCCCTATGTTTGGATATACATTAGCAACTCACTATAGGACTATTACCGTACCTGCTTTGACCTCTTCACCTTCAGCAGGTTTGCTTTTGGGAGGAGTTTCCCGGGAAGAATTATTCACTGAGCGACGGATCGGCATCGTGTCGTCTTCAACTTTCTAGAAAAAGTATACAAAAATCAGTACCGATACTGGAAAGAATCGGAAAGTTTTTGAAACGGGATTAAAGTAAATCAAAGCAGCATATGTAGAAATATTCCGGTTACATTTGGATTTTTCAGAATTTTAGAAGACAGTAACCCTCAAACCTGCTTCTTTAAAGCATACTTGGAGAGGATAGTTTCACGTTTTACAATTATAGAAGAAATAATTTCTTTTCAATTCCAAATTAAATGAGATGACCATTTGAGGATTTTGACAAATACGTCATCTCAGGCAAAGCAGGGAAGGGGAAGGAGAGCACGTATGGGGTTTATTAGACTCCCAATTGAGTTTCCTACAAGCAGGGGAGAAAGAGTACCAAGTAACCTTCAGCAGGACTGGAAGTCAAGGACTGATCCAAGGGCAAGCTTGGAGAATGGGCCAGCCCCTACCTCACTTAACTTGTCCGTGTGGATCAGCTGAGCTCCCGTTAAGAGTGGAAGCGCCTTATGATGCACGGGTTCAGCTTCAGACAGATCAGTCGCCATTTAAATTAATTTCTAGCCCCAAGTGCAGGTAACACTGTGGAGCCCCAGGTTTTAACCCCAAGGACTTTTTCCTAATGGTTTTCACAGTGCAGTGAGGAGTCAACCTAAAGTACAGAAGAGATGTGGTGTGAAAATTAACAAAACAAAAACATCTATGTCCATGTATCTAACAAACTAAAGACTAAAAAGAAAAGAAAGACAAATGACTTACAGCTTATGACTAACATAACTGACAATCAACACTTGCATTCAACAAAGACGCTAAAACATGTATGCAAACTTGAGCGCTATGGATGTAGCAGAAATGGTAAAGGTATAAGCCAGAACTGCAGCCTGCTCCATTAAAACATATCTGAAAGAACAAAAAGGCTCTTTAAATTAACAGAAAGCATTAACAAAAAGCAGAAATTGCACTGTGCCTAAAGTAAGGCATTGAGGTAACCAGTAAGTCATTGACTTTGGGTAAAAGCAGGAGCTGACACATTGATCCAGCTTCTATCAGCCTAAGGAATTAAATCTGTTAGGCAGAAAATACACACACTGGGGACCCGAACCGTGCCCCTCCCAAACTAAACCCCATGCAATTTAGCGAAAAGAAGGAGTCCTTGAACAAGAAAATAACCATCAGCACAGCAGTCTCCATACCTTCTACAAAAAAATTAAAGCTTTACAAAACTCTCCTCCAAACACATGCAGCATCATGGATGCTGAATGCGTTAAGCATAGTTTAACCTTTCTTACCTGCTGCCCACCCGCCTGCGTCAGCCTCTCCTAAGGAGAGGTGCTCTGCTATTTCCATCGCAAAATACAGGGTTCACTTGCTCATTCACTTCCTCTTCTCAGCACCCCCTTTCAAAACCTCAAAAGAAAAGCCTCACCTCTAGCGCACCAGGGCTGGACCCGGTCTCCCTGGTTCCATCCAAAGGATCAAGCTCCAGACTGCCCTCTTCCCTTCCTTACAGATAAACAGCCAAACGCTCCCCATTTCTACCTGTCTGTTTTCTTTCGCTCGGACAAGAAGGCAGACACTTACCACAGATTTTCACTTCTAAGAGATATTCCCCCAGCCTGAGTGTCCTCCTCTTGAACGGAGACCTAACATGACTCCTGGCATGGTTTTCAAAATGACTTTCACCAGTTTCAGCATTTTGCACTGCATTCTCCATTGCAGGGATGGATGCTCCGTACCACATCAATACCACCTCCATTACTCCGTATTTTTGCCAAAAAATATAGTCCTCTTATTACTCAGCAGTGGGGACTCCTCGTTGATTGGAGGGACTTTCTCTACCTCAGTTATTTTCCCAGGCAAACCAAACCCCAGCTCATCTGCATGGAGCGTTTTTGTTAAATCTCCAAGCTGTGTAGGTAGTTTCCATTCCGAAACCAGTGGCAGTGAAGGAAGAGTCAAGGGGAATGCGTGTTAAGATACAATGGTTCCCAAGGACTGGTGACGCAAGAGGCTACATCATTGTACCTACAACACCTCCTCCCCAAATAATAAACTGGAAAATTAATAAGCTGAATGCACTGCTGGTGCAGGTGGGTGCAGTGTCACACCAGCTGCACACACCTACGGCACAACTGACCAAGAGACTTTCCTTTCAGTCTGATGGCAGGAGGACTAGAGACATGGCTAGGCAGCATTTCCACGGGAGATGCTCTGGAAGACAGACATCTAGCTGGCCATCTTCAAAACACAGCGCTTCTGACAGCTAAAGACAGTCAATCCGCTTCTGCAACATCTACAACTTCTCCTTTGACACCGAACAGTCATTCTGAAAAATGGCAGTGAACTAGCCCTGCCTCTGCACCAGTAGAAGCAAACAAGTGCAACAGAGACAGATATCCTCTTCTGAGACAAAACAGAAAAATCAAACCACACTACAAGCCAAAACTAAAATAAATGAGATGAGTGAAGATTTCTTATGAAATTTCAGCATGGGAAAAAAATACCAATGGCCAATTACAACATAGAAACTACAGCCCAGCACTTCTTTTTTTTTTTCTTCTGTTTTATGGGATCGTCCTCCCTTAAGCGTGGAAAGTGAGAGGAAAAATTAAAAATTTTCACCTGGCCTCGGCTCAGCATCAAGCATTTTTTTATTTTTTTTTTTCTAAGAAGCATAGCCTGAAGCCCTTCAAAAAATGCCAGCATTTTGAAATGAGTCCTAAAATAACCAATAACAGATCCATCCTCAGGGAAATCAGTTGGGGGCTACAAAAGACATTTTCCCTGGGATTACTAAAACATACATACAAGCATGCACTCTGGCTGACCTGGTCCTGGGTTTTATTTATTTTTAAACTGTGTGACCTGCATGTCACACACATGAAAACACAGTACTCCCAACTTTGACTTAAAATTCCCCAAGTTCTAAAAAACCCTTTTGTTAAGATCACAGTATAAACTACTTGAGTCTTTGCTCTCAAGAGTGAAACTTAACACAGCACAATTCATAACTTCAGTGCCAACAATACATGCAAATAAGTCATCATCCAGCAGAAATTCAGAGTGCCCCAAACAGGAGCTTGCTGATTCCCTCCCATTCCCAACCCAACTCCTGCTCAAAAGGCCACGGCAATCAAAGAAGCAGGAGGATAATCACCTACTGACTTCAAAGCACCCATATTCAAGGGGCAAGGTCACAAGCACCACCTTGCGAAAGCATCACAGCTCAAGGACTACTTTTGCTCGGCCAATTTCTTTCCGAAGAAGGATCAAAAGTAGTTTCCTGGACTGGGTGTGAAACGTCAACTACAAACAGGACTGAATTTAGTTTCTCAAAAAGATAAAGCAAAAGACTAGAAGGTTTTGCTACAGCAATGCAGAAAAACTCTCACCCCCCTCCAAATAAAACAGAAGATTTACTTAAATGAAAAATCAAGTCACCCAAGCCAACTGCTACCTGGACACCCTATGTATGAGATACGAAGACATCTTTAAATGCGTACCACCATTGCAAGCATCGCTTTTAATAATAAGCAACTGGAAAGTAATAACTGTATTTTGCATTTACACAAATGTCAAACAAACAAATATTGTGCTTAGAAAGACGGAAGAGGCCATCAATTGAGGGTGCAGGTTCTCAAGGTGGTTGTTCAGTAACTCTCGCGTACACGTAGATCTAATGGATTGTCAGAAAAAAAAAAAAAATCACACCAGCAATGAAACAAACATCAGGATACCAACCTTTTCAAAAAGCTGCTTGAAAGTACAGATAGGAACTCCTCACACTCATTTTCCTATGTGTCATTTGAAGTGCAGGTTCGCAGGTTCCCCAACTATCATGAACTAGTCATTTCAAAGCTGGTAATCCAGCGAGGAGCTGATAAGCAACAAAACCCCCCAGCTTTCTGGATTTCTAGATGAGCAGGAATGGTCGACAGTATCCGGTCTCCCAGCTCAGGGAGCAGCCACTAATGGAAGGCCCAGTCAAAGGTACAGGTCCATGAACTATTATGAAAAAAATATACCCATCTCCTCCTAAGTTATCAACGCATCATTAGGAAAAAAGCCACGAAGGGAGGCTTCAGGGTCTGGATAATATTTCAGAAGAGTGGAGTCCCCCACCAATGTAAGAGACACAAGAATGTGCGTGAAAAAAAATAAATTAATTTGAAGCACAGTTTGGATGAGTCCTTGAATTTCTACTGATTTGCCAGCTTATCTCAGACTTCCATCTCATTCAAGAGAAAATATTTCAGGATAAAGTCAGGTCTTGATCATAGCAAGCCAACTGTCACGCTGGTAGAAATACCAAGACACAAGGACTCGGGGTAGGGTGTACGGGCTGAGCAGACTGAAAACAAATATGCAATGGAAAAATGAGAAAGCATATCCAATCCTGTGCCCTTAAGGGTGTCCACTTACTGTTACATGACACGTACTCCGGTGATTGATGTGCTCTTAGACACGACTTGGAATACTGTACATGACATGGGTCTAGAAATCGGGTCAAAAAGGGCTAGAAAAAAGTTTTTATGTTCTTGCAGACTTAGGTCAGGGTGTCAAGGGATATAAAACTGCCAACCTTACAAGCAACGGAAGCAAGAATGACTGTTCATTATCAGAAAGGCTTAAAAAGTAAAGTAATTGTATTTTAAAAACAGGCTATAGATTATTGTGCAATTATCTACTACTATATAGTGCTGTCCTGAGCGGAAAAGCATTTAAATGTCTCAGAAGCCGCAGAAAAAAAGCACAGGAAATGTTAATATTTTTGCAAATCCAAATAAAACATGCCAAAATATTACCTTCTAAATTGCAAGCTGGCCAACTTTTCCAAGACTTCTGGCCCTCTGAAATCGTCAAACCTCTCCCCTAAAAATCCAGCTCAGGTAGAAGGTGTCTTACCAAAACCCTCAATATTTACATTGTCACAGAACATAAACATCCAGCAACAACTTTGATACAAATTTGTGTTTTGTAAAATGTATCAGCTAGAAGTTCTCAGCGGATTGCCTTCTGCAGCCTGCTTCAAAGAAGTTCCAGCTCTTACTGATCTCTCTTCTGTTCTTGCAGTTCACCAAGATGCCTGCTGTCTTAAGTCAGACCAGTAGTATTAAGTCATTTAAAACCGCCTAAAAACGCGTAGACGAATAAAATATCTTACCGAATACAGAATACAAGTTAGTCCCCACTTCTAATCCTTATTTGGCAGCCTGCTTGGAAATTCACTCCCGTTTCCCATCTGGCTGAGCATTACTCCACAACTCGCATTCCCATCGCTTTTGCTGCCATTCAACAAGTTTTGGGCTAACTTTGTCCCGATCCTTACGGCCACCGCGCAGCATCGATTTCCTGGGAGGTGTCCTAGTTCAGCGGACTTTTCAATCGCCTGTCTCCTGATTAAGCTACAAGGGCTGTATTTGCAGCTCTCTCCCCGTTGAGTCTCCCAGAGATCTGTTACAGGCTATCTGAGCCCCACGCTGCTGCAAGCATTACAAACCATCTTGTTTCAATTAAAGAAGAATCGTGGTCCAACACAAAGATCCAATAGCTCACCACTTGCCAGGCAAGAAATACTTTGGCTTGACTAGCGTTACAGTTTCTATTTCCATCCACTCCTTCCCCACACAGTGTTAAGGGGGGGAACACCAAACCCCAAGTACATTAGGGTTCACGGGAGCACAGTGAAAACCTTTCACGCTTCTAGTTTCCAAACACATGCATTCCTACACACGGAGATCCAAATTTCTAAGTCTAAAGATACATTTTCATTTCAGGATAGCACTGAATTTGGACCTGCGACTCCAAACACCACGAATACAGCCTGACTTACACCTTGCCTATCCTGCTGCTCTGCTTTCACAGAGTAAAGCAAGCCCCTTGCATGCACAGACGCTGCTTTCACTGGAAAAAAGAACAAAACAAAACAAAACGGCACATTACTACAGTGAGGTTGATGCTCTGCCTCGCAACCCGGGACCTAGCTCAGCACCTCATCTCTGTTAGGGTATAATACTGAAACTCAAAGTCAGCTCAAGCTCAACAGATGTTTATTAAAATATACGTAACGACCCATGCCTCACCGCCACGATTCTTCACCACCAAGAATGACAGGTCAATGTAAAAACCACTACAGGTTTCAGATTCTTTCTCGATCAATCTTTGACCTATACAGAAGACAGTAACAACAGATCATTTCCGTGGCCTGGATTATCTTCTTTTCCTATCCCCAGGAGTTTTTCTTCATATCCCCAGACACAGACAAAGCCAGGTGGCGTGCAACTTAAATTACGCCACTATTACACCTAGAAACATGCAAAAACTTCAGCTGAGGGATTAATAGGAAGCAGAATTTCTGCTTGCATAGCTGCCTAAAAATAATCCCTCTCAGCATGGATGCTCAGGATTGTGACAGTGAAAACCCTTGTGGGACAACAATTTTTGAACAAGCTTTGGTTCGTCTGGTCCATGATACAGATTCTCCATGTGCTGCCGCTGTCACAAGCGGCTATGGAATTCAGTAGCCCATATTAGAAAGCAGAGAGTTCAGCTTTAAGTTTAGAACAGGTTTAGGTCACAAACTTAAAACTACTCCAACATGAAAATCCACTGCTGAAAGTTTCATAGCCTTGGATGAAATATCTTTGTTCCAGGATCCAACATTATGAATTTTGACAAACCACTGACACCTGAATGAAAATTTAGGCTGCTAACATTACAGACCAGGGCACAAAACTCTTACAGGCAACATCCTCCTTGCTTAGATGGAATGAATTTAAAACCACTATGTAAACCCTCCTCCCAAACTATTACTTATTCAGCCATCACCTACTATTCTATAGGACAAAACTATACATAATAAAAGGTATGATTTCCTTGCAGGCTATACAAAATCTACTCACACCTCGTATTAGAGTCCATCAACATAAAACTTCTTTTATTCTCCCTCATGGAAGTTAAAATCCCCACAACACCCTGGGTCACTTGTAACAAAACACTGACAAAAGATTTGCACATCAGTTTCTGTCGAAAGGGAAAACACTAAAAAAAAAAAAAAATATTCCGAAGACAAAAATAATTCAAGCAGCTGCTACCTGAGAAAAGTGCACGGTGCATTGAAGAGCTAATTAATTACATGCAGGTAAAGCAGAGAAAGGCTGCAAAAGCCAGTAGATGTTTTCAAGGCATGTACACCAAGTTCTTCCCCCTGAACAGAAATTACGTGGGTTTTTTTTTTCCCCCTACCATTCCTCATTTCCACATGTTTCCCACTCTACCCACCGATCTCTAAGTTCCTCCTGAGGAAGGTAAGTGCTCTCCTGCGCAGTCCATCAAAACACCTCCGTTCTTTAACTGAATGGAAGAGATCCTCACCAGTGGTACCTTCCTCTCCTCTCATTCCCCCCACACATGCTGTTCTCACATGGACAAGCTCAATAGTACGACACTGTTTATAAACATGAGTACTTCTGAACCTTTCCCGCCTCAATAACAGAGCTGCTTGCCAAAGATTGTTGGCCAACTATTTCTTGAAGATGCTAAAAATACTATTTATGGTAAAAACAAACAAACAAACAAAATTCGCACGCTAGGAAATCAGAGTGCAACTATTACTTAAGAGGCCTGATAAGAACTGAGAAGTGACACGCTCGTTAACCCCGAAAAAACTCAGCTGCCAAGTATGACTCCTGAAAAGAGTAACCTGTGAAATACCAGAGATAGGAGCAAACTGTCCGTCTCTGCTACACTTTAAAAGGAGCGAACACACCCACAACCCCACATTATCTAACTTTTCTTGTCCTGCAGCACAGGCTGAGCGGTCCCCTGTGCTTTGCAGACACCAGTGAATGCGAAAATAGTTAGAATACAGGCGGGAAGGCTTTATTCCAAACAGTGTCGCCGCTCTGGAGCTATCCTTGGGTAAGCTGGTGGAGCCCCTCTGGCCTGGCAAGAGCTGCTGAGATTTTGGTACGCTGCTCTTTCTCTCCTGAAGTTTTTGAAAGCTTTTAGCCCAAAACAGCAGTCTAGGCAATAAGGATAATGAAACTAGGAATGGCAGCCCCTCTGGAATAGTCCCATGCCAGACTGGAATTTAATAGCCTTCTGTGTGGAAAACCATGTGCAGTAAGCGGAGGAGGGTAATTAACATTCTTTAACCAGGCTGTGACCACCACAGGGTCTCGGGGAGGAACTCAGACGTGCCTCATAGTCTCACACTTAGGCCTGCATCCATCGCTGGCAGCGCCGAGGGGGACTCGGGGCTTCTTTTTGGCACAGCGGAGCCACACTGAAGTCTGGGACAGAGGTTTTCCTCGAGTGGCGGCACTTCCCCGGCCTCCGATGAAGTGAGTTTGTGGAGGAAAAAAGCAACAACAAACAAACCCGCAACCAAAAGGCGGGAAGGCCACCGCGGGAGCTAAAGCACTTCCGAAGTTTATAAATAGCGATTATTTATTGTGTCGCACCCCTATCAGCCCCTTCCGCCGCTGGCCTTGCCCCCGCCGCCCGCGGCGGCCCCGCCGGTGTTCCCCAGGTGTCAGCGGGACGGGAGAGGCGGCTCTGACGCCCGCCACCTCCTTTGTGAGGGGGGGCCGGGGGGGCCCGCACCCCGCCAGGCCCGGCCGAGGGGGCCCGCACCCCGCCAGGCCCGGCCGAGGGGGCCCGCACCCCGCCAGGCCCGGCCGCACCGCTCGCAGGCCCCCGGAGGGCCGGGGCCGCCTCCTTGGGCCTGCACGGGGCCTGCACCCGGGTACGAGGCGGGGAAGGAGGGGAGGGCGGGGGGGCAGGCTGCGCTGCCCACCGCGACAGCCCCCGCGTCGCGACTCCTCACGACAGCCCCTCCCGAGGCCTGTCAGGGAGGGGGCGCGGCGCCGAGGGGAGTTCCCGCGCCCCTCCGCCAGGCCGCCCCCGCGCCTCGCCCCGCGGCCTACCGGGCCCCCCCGCTCCCCGTCTCCCCCCCCCGCCGCGGCACCGGGGGTCACTCACCAGCAGGCCCGGCGGACACAAAGCGGCCCCTCTAATGGCGGCGGCGGCGGCGGGGGAACCGGCGGGGGGGGGGCGGCGGGGGGGGGGCCGGGGCAAAGGGGCGGGGGCGGGACCGCGGCGGGGGGGGGTGTGGCGGCGGCGCGCGCTAGGGGGGGGCGGGCCGCGGCGGCGCCGCCGGCCAATGGGAGGCCGCGGGCATTTTTCGAACGCCGGCCCCCCCCCCCCTCCACCTCCGCCTCCGCCTCCGCCTCCACGTCGCGCTGGGGAGGGGCGGGGGGGAGAGGGAGCGCGCGCATACGCGCATGCGCGGCGCCGTCCCGTCCCGCCCGGCGGCAAAACACAACGGGCGGGGCGGGGCGGGGCGGGGCGGGGCGGGGCGGGGCTGGGCGCGCGATCACCGCCCCCCCCCCTTCGTTTCTCTGAGGCGTTTCCCGCCTCCGCCCCCTGAGGGCGCTGAGGGGGAGAGGAGCCACCGCAGCCCGGCCTCAGCCCCCTCACCCCCGCCGCAGCCCCCTCGGCCTCGCCGCAACCGTGCGTATCCCGGCCCCTCGCTCCCTCCTCCTCCCGCCGTTGGCGATTCCTCTAGTGCCCGCCTTCGCTTTGCCTCAGCCTCTCGCTCTTCGCCCCCCCCCCCCCCCCCCCCCCCCCCCGCCGCTCGCGTTAGCTGTGTGATTCACTGCCTGCCTCAGTTGCACTAGTTCCATTGCCGAGATCTGGCTGCAAGCTGGAAATTTTCTGTCAAAACATGCTAACAAGTTCCCACTTGCGGGAAGGATTCCTTTTCTGCTGTTCCTTTGTAGAATCACAGAATGGTTTGGGTTGGAAGGGAGCTTAAAGCCCACCCAGTGCCACCCCCTGCCCCGGGCAGGGACACCTCCCACCAGCCCAGGTGGCTCCAAGCCCCGTCCAACCTGGCCTTGAACCCCTCCAGGGATGGGGCAGCCACAGCTTCTCTGGGCAACCTGGGCCAGGGGCTCACCACCCTCACAGCAAACAATTTCTTCCTCATATCTAATCCAGTTTGAAGCCATTACCCCTCGTCCTGTCACTACATGCCCTTGTAAAAAAATCCATCTCCAGCTTTCTTGTAGGCCCCCTTCAGCTACTGGTTATTTCAGGTCTGTGCAGAGTACACTGAGATGTAATAAACTCTGTGTACCTCTTGCTATGCTCTTGCCCAAAGTTTATTTTTTTTGGCTAGGCCTGTGGGGTTTTGTTGTGGTTTTCTTTTTCCTTACCCCAAATCCCTCTACTTTCCCTGCATTTGAGTTTAAGGTGCAACTCAGTTCCCTTCCGTACCTATTCTTATTTTCTTTTCTACTTACAGTAGTAATTCTGCAAGTAGTATTCTGCAAGCTGTCTCCAAACCTCCGCACCCAGCTCTTTACTCCCCACATTACCATAGTCCATGTGTATTGCTCCCAAATCCTACAGAACTTTTCATCTGTAGTCTCTTGCCCAGGCAGTTTCTTATCTTTTTACTAACATAATCCTACTCTTTCTGTCCATTTGCTTTTACGATTTGAAGATGGCACGAGCACTAAGACACTATTTGGTCACTGTGGTACCTTTTATCCCTCCTGTGGGTGGGAAGTCCCTCTGCGAGCGCTTTTTAGAAACACTTACACCATTCAAAGTACCGTGGAGGTGTCTTGTTTCTGTGACTGTGCCTTGCCTGTTTCTTGTATAAACTTTTTCCAACCTTTTGTCCCCCTTAGGTGGCTGCTGGAACAGTGTTTCCTTCCAAAGCCAAGCTGTTGTGACCAAAGCCTGGCCTTGCTCCGTGTCATCGTCTCCACTCCAGATCATCTCCATGGTGCTTTACTTTTGCACAGTCCTTTGTCGCCTGTGCTGAACAGCCCTGGAAGTACCTTAGCCAGATGGCTCCACTTTGCTAAACATTCCTGTCTTCCTTGTGAGCGCGAAACGACGACTGTGCAGCTGCAGAGAAATGTGTTCTTTGGCCTTTCTCCCCTTGCGGTGCCTCTCTGGCAGGAGGGGAGGGCTTGGAAGGTGGAGGAGAGAGGAGGAAGAGGGAATGTGTTCCTTTACTGCCGGCTTTTAAGACACCATGCAGGAAAAGATGAAATCACCCCAGCTGCCCTCCCCTTTGGTGCAAAACCCCAGCATCTGTGTTGTCTGAGACACAGAGCTACACTGAGATGCAAGGAGAGGAGGAGAAAAGCTTTTCTTGTCTCCTTCCCTGTTTTTTTTTTAATCTTGAAATCCACCCCAGAGTGGAGCTTCGGGTCCTGCACATTCCTTAACAGCCACGCTGCCTGCCTGACCAGGGTGGGCTCTTGTGAAAATACCACGCCTAGGGAAAGCCACTGGGATCAAAACTCACTGCTCCGTCTCCTCTCTCCTCCACCCCATTTTTTGGGTGGGCTCGTGTCATCTGCGTCTCCCTCCTTGTTCCCTCAGTGCTGCAAGCAGTGGGTGACACTGGCAGGAACCTGTGACCCGGCACCTTTGAGGGAGGATGCACAGGAGGAAGGGAACAGTGCAGGACAGGGAAATCCAGGGATTCTTACTTCAGCGGAGGGCTGCTGTCAGAGTCCAACTGTGATCGTGCAGAGCACTATCATCATAAAATACTTTTAATAAATACTAAGCATTTTCAATACCTTTCCTGCCCTCCCAGGTGCCATGCCCTAGTAGGATTCCAACTGGTTTGTGGATTTTTTCCCCCTGAAATAATTCAATTTGATTACATCTTTCTGAAAATTTGCCTGCAGCTTTGGGGTTTGACTGTACAGTGCAGCTTGCAATTTAAACCAGGACATTTAGATATATTGCTGCTGTTTCCAGAGAGTAGCTGTAAAATTTGCATGTCAAGAGATTTACCCTTTCCGCTCCGTATCCAGAGCAATGCCACGTGTTCTTGTTCTTGTTCGAAACATGAAACCTGTTGTGCTTCTGTTTTAAATACATCTGGTCACAGAAACTCCATTCCAGGGGCCGCCCTGTTAACATTCTTACCCTACATCAACTCATATTTTCCTCATTTTGCCACATTTTTTAAAGTGAGCACCTTTTTATTTAATAATCACTGCACCTATGTCGCTTAACAACTACCTGCCACATATGGCACAAACCACAGGATTATTCTTACCTTTTTTTTTATTACCTTTGTGCACCTTATAACGTTGAAATCAGCTTCTGCCAATACGTTCTCGACCCTGCTGGCTGAGCAAGCGCAGCATTTTTGTCGCCAAATACTGTTTTAACATTGGCCTGCAGCTCCAAACTTCAGCTCTGATTATATTTAGGCATTGCCTCTGGTGCCGTCACCCCAAGTTTTTGGCGAGTTTTTTGCTTTTCCATTTTTACCTCAACTTTTGCCTGTTTTTGTAAAACCTTTTATACGCTTTTGGCCCACAGTCTGCCTGGCTCAGGGAGAATTTGAGCCTTTTCCCACTTCATCCCATGTCTAATTGCCAGCAGGCTGGGAAACGCCTTGCTCTTTCATCCCTAAAGCTTCACATTCTGCTGCTGCTTCTTCAGCTTCTTATACTTTGAAAAACAGATCAAATATTCCCTGAGAAGCTTCTTACCTTTAGATCTGTTTATCCCTGAGCGTGCATCCGAGGGAGATTATTTTGGTTTGATGGGATCGCTCGTGCAGGACCCTTGAAGTTGCCGTTCAGCTGCTGGCGTGCCCGGCCTTGAGGGGACAGTCGCTGCTGTTTTCAGCTTGACCCAGTGGATTTGCACGGGGAGCAGTGCCGAGTATAACTATCCCGTAACCATCACAGAATCAAAACATTTAATTGGTGTGGGTCTCTCAGTTTCCACTTGTAGAGCCACACACAAACTTCCAGGGGCCTTTCGCCTGCAGCAGACGTCATTATTCAGCGATGAAGGATTTACCTGTTACGCAGCGGTGTCACCCTTCCCACAGTCCCCCACACAATTCTTGTCTTTATGCTTGAGTTGCTTTTTACTTCTGGATTTTTTTTCCCTTTTACATCTCCAGTAGAAATATGGACTTTTAGAAGAGATGAGGTGATGTCCTTTAACCACAATTTTCCGCTTTATTGCTGGTTCGCTTTACCAAAGACACATGTCTAATCATCACTGAACAATTTATAATTGTCTTCCAGTTCATACTTACTTTTTTTCAGCAGCAGAGTCTTGCGGTCAGCCCTGTATTTCCTGCAGTTCTGTGCAAAAAATCTCTCCTTTGCTGCTTTTAACTCAAAAATGCATATTCCCTGCCACTTTGTGCTCTTCCAGATGTCACCTTTGATCTCTTTATCAGCTTCCTAACAATTTGTTCTCTGTATTTTGACCAGTGTCGCCCTACACCACCTTCCAGCTGATCTCTGGTGCTGCCCCTCTAACACCTACCCTTAAGGCTAACCCAGTTAGGTTTATCTTTTCAAACCATCTCCCCTTTTCCAAAGGGTATTCTGTTAATCATTGTACCCATTTTTATGTCATTTCCTAGCAAAGGAATAAAAATATGCTTAAATATACCAAAGTTTGCTCCGTTCTGGAGCAAATATATGATAGAAATGCCACTGGAGCTGACAGAAATTTGGAGTAGGAAAATGCTGTGGACTAAGCAGCCTCCACAGGCTGCTGCTTTTCTAGAGACACTAATTTGAAATAGATCCTTATTGCTAACGAGGCGGGTGCTATTGTCGCTGGGAGACCAGTGGCTAGAAGCTGGGGTTTTTTTTCGCTAGCACTTTCGGCATTACAGTAGTGATTTATATTAACCAATGAAGGCAAGTGGAAATGACACCTCTCCTAAGCAAGGAGAAGCTGAAGTCCACCAGCTCGGCATTTGACATGGGGACAACACACCTCTCCCAAAGCCATGTCCCCACAGTTAACATCTGGCAGCAGGAATTTGCTAAATTCCTTCGCTCATTGAGCCAAACACCGCTTCCGATTAAAATTGGTTAGCAGCAGGCTGCAACACGGAGCACACAGCGGCCGTTACCCTCCCCTGGGCAGGTAATAACTTACTGTCAGTTACACCTCCCGGCTGGGGTGCTTTTGTGGCTGCAAAAGCTCATTTTTTGGCTGCTGTTTGTGCACCGTACACCCCTACGATCAGCAGCACGCCCAGCGCATTCAGCAGCCTGGCTGGACTCCGGCATCCTCACCGGTCCTACAGCCGTAAGAGAGCAGCACCATGCCAGCAAGCCTTGCTGGGAAGGCAGAAAACCTTCGGGTTGAGCAGGAATTTAAAGCATTTTTGGCGATGGCTCTTGCTTGAAGCGTAAGGTCAGCTGGAGTGCTGGCTTGCTCGTCTCTCTGTGGGAAATCTTGTCGACTGGCTTTTCTTTGAGATGTGTCAGCCACAGCCCGGGCTCCTGCTTAAAATATCCACTTTGTGATGCTGGACGAGGCCAGAAGAATCAGGTGTTTCCTTGAAGGATGGGTAAAACACTCAACTTCCCCTTATTTTGTAGTGGTGATATGTGAAATCCTCGCATTTGATGATCACAGTGTATGAAAACACCCAAAGCAGGGCTCTGCAGCAGGAGAACAGAGCTGCACACTGTGCCCATCACCATAAATTCATGCAGCGCTGGTGTCACAACCCTGCAGAGCGCTGAAGAGGCCAAGCGTCCGCTCGCTTCTCAGGCCAGCCGCTTTTGGTGAAGTACGTGGTTTCCCAGCACACTCACACACAAACGGGAGGTGGCCGGGACTGACAGATTATTCACTTTAGGCTGTCTTCAATGGCACAGAGCATTTGCACCAGGTGTTATTTCAGAATAGCTTATTCTGCGACACGGGAACGACCGATTTTCCTTCATCGCTGAGACCCAAAGGTACCAGCTGCATCCGCCGAGACGATCTTTTCAGCTCCCTTCCAGCTGTTTTCTGCAACGCTGTGATAAAATACTTCCAACGGTGCTCCGCTCCATGTTTGTTAGTGCACCCTGTGAGCCCAGTGCAACTCTGATTTGTGACAACATCTGCTGTTAAACCTCGCAGGGGGCTGGAACAGGACAACCAAGCACGCAAGCTTTACTGTTCTCTCTGCTCGCTTAGTAATACAAAGATTTCCTAACTGAAAGCATCAATCGCCTTCCCCAGGCCCTCTCTCCCCTTTCCAATTTGCAACCACAGCACAACCATCCCTGCAGCTGAGCTCGCAACTGCACACTTGGATAAATTCCCCTTTGGAAAGTACTGAATGGAGCAGGAGCTGGTTTTACTTCTGTTGCCGTTTCAGCGCAATTTAGCAGCTGGAAACGAGGAAGAGAAATCGATGCCACATGACCAAAGCTTTCCGCAGATCATGGTTGGGCATCCCTACAGCAGCATTTAAATAACCAGCAGTATTTCAGCAGCCCAGTTCCATGACGGTTACCAACGGTGGCAAGCAGAGCCCCTTGGAAAACACAAGGGTAGACAATTTTGAGTTAAGTTTCTTCAGATATTTGCAGGGATTTAGTCACGCTGCTGGAAGCCGAGTGGGCTAATCAATCTCTTGCTGTGGTTGCTGGCCCATCACCATGGTTTTCTGGCAACGGCTCCTTGCAGGTTATCTATCCACAGAGCTGGGCTGGGAGATGGGCAGCCAAGCAGGACCTTCTGGGCTGAAGCCTCCTCATCCCCAGGCTCCATCCTACGGCTGTTGCAGCTCGCATGTGGCCTGCATCGCAGCAGGCCACATCAAACTGTTGCTTGTATTTCCTATCAGCGTGCGGCGTCTTGTGCAAGCCTCCGGGTTGGCACCTTATTAAACGAAAGCTCACACTCCTGCTGACGCTGCTTGGCTGGAGATGCCGCTCAGTTGGCCTAGGCTCAGGTAGCAGCAGAGGGCCAACGTCTTCCAAAGAGCAGAAAGGCCAAGCTCTCCCTGCCAGACTGACTGCGTAGATCGAGAGCTCAGAGCGCTTGCCAGCCTGAACATCTCCCAACGGCTTCATCCCCACGTAGTGCACGGCAGCCCTCACCAAACTCCTACCACGCAGTATCTCACCGCCATCACGGACCGACCTGCAGCCAACAGCCAACTCGCCTAAAGGCAGTTCAGTGCCTCACGGCCAGAGGTGTTGGATCTCAGGGTGTAAGAGCATTCTGGGGGAGTCTGATTTTGAGCTTACTGCCCCGCAAAAGTAAACCCTCTCGTGTCTGTGAAACAAATCAAGTGAGCAGCGCCAGGGGTACGGCTGTAACAGCTTTTCTGCTCTGCAGCTAACGCTTCTGACAAGGCAACCAGCTTCAGGTCCCTTCGTCTGTAAAAATGACTCATGCTGGAACGAAATGCAGCAGGAACAATCACGGCCACCCTTTTGGCAAGGAGATGCCAACATCTGCAGTTGGTTTTAAAATTTTTCAGGATGCTCAGTGAGTTAATGGGGCTTTTTAGAGGCCCTGTTTTTCCTTTATCAGCTAAAATGGTCCATGGCTCAGATAAAAAGCTCCGTGGGTCACAGGAATGCAGCAACATCCAGTATAACTTACCACTGGCTTGTGCACACTAAAAACCATCTCTGTGGAGGAATCCCTTCTCCCGAGCCTCTCCTGCCACATGGCCTCTTTGGCTTTACCAGCTCCTGCACCAGGGAGGGCTGATTCCGGGCAAAAGATTATTCCACACGCCAAGGTCTGCTCCTGCACCTGAGACTTCTTGAGGAAATAAGGTTAAAACCTGAACACGTTAACACAAGCAGACAGAGCGCAACATCTGAGATCGGTGTATTCCCTGACCTTCTTCACAGAAACGGCTGATCTGTTTCTGAAAACACTTTCCTAGAAAGAAACCAGCCTTAGGCAGACACCTGGCCTGGAAATTTTCTGTTTGACTTCTTCAGGTTTAGGGACATTTTCAGCAATAAACGTGGATGTAAGCGATGCATCTGCTCCTCCTTGCCCCTGCCTTTGATAGCGCACACAGCCTCAGCAGAAGGCGGCTCCCAGCAGTGGAAATGGCTTCTAATGCAGCTCTTTCCTGCTGAGATGCATTAACTCCCTGCCATGTTCACGACCCTCCCCAGAAGACGTTTAAATGCCTTACAGGACCAAGACTGGGAGGAAAAAAAATCCCAACACACTCAAACCTTTAGTATTCTTGGGGGAAATCGTCTGTCCTCCTTGCTTAGGCTTTGCTGTAGTGTTAGGCAGGAGTAATCGCAGCTCGCCTCTCCTCACTTAACATAAAAATGAGGCTCCCACAAATCCCATTCCCACAGGAACCTCTTTTAATTAATTATCCCTTTTCTGTTTCATCTCTCTCTTAGTTTTTTTTGTATTTTAATACCAGTTTTTTTGTATTTTAATACCCTTCAGGAGAAGACGTGCTGCAAAGATCTTCTGGGACTACCGGGTGCATCCTGAGGAGCCACAACAGCCTGCAAACCTGTGATGATCTAGAAGGTGACTGAAAAGCCAGCACATATTGGTACGAGAGCAGGTAAGCAGGCGGCACGTGGTGAACAGCACAAGGGGAGCAGAAGAAGCAGTTTTGGTCCAAGACTGCTGTTGGATGTGCTCCTTGCAGTGACACTTGTGGGAAGCTGAACCTCAAGGGAACATACCCACAGCTGGAGACCTCAAGGTCTCACACATAATCTGCTCACAGCACTCCACATGCAGCTTAATTTAGCTTCAGAAAAGGCAAAGCTTGCCAAGCTGCAGACCCACCTTTTCAGAGCCTTTGGGTAATTCTGAAAAAACCTTAAAACCTTTGAAAACTCCCTTCCTGGCATTTGCAGGACACTAACAGGACAAGTTCTTCCCCCCTCAGAACATTAAACGTTAAAAGCTCAAATGAGGGGAGAGACTTTCTCATCTCTCCTCTACCCACATGCTGCTCACCGTTCCCACTCCCTCCAGCCAGCAGTTTTCCAGCTCTTCCAGCCAAAAGATTCAAGCTCCCCAAACAAATTGCCCTGCCCGGACACACTTTGATTCGCGTGGCTGTTCAAAGGCTCTGTAGCAATTTCTTCCTTTCCGATTGAAGACAACCGATAAATGAATCACAGTCCTTGCACGGCATGGCTCCGGTGTTGCACACTCAAGTTCCCAGCAGGGTCTGACACGGCCCATCCTCTGAGAGAAAATTCATCAGGTGCGCACACCGACTTGGCAAATATTTGGCCTCATTTACATACAAACTCGCATCCATTTAATTCAGTTACTGAGCTGCTACAAACCATCACGTACCCACTCACATTCTGGCTGAAAAATGACTTTTGCAAGCAGGGCACCCGCAGGACCTTCCGCAGAGGTCTAACAAACGCACCTTGAGACCTGCTGGGTGGGGATTTCCACACGGATGAGCCTTTTGGAGATCTCCAGAGTGCCTGTTGCCAAACCGCGAGGCCGGGAGGGGAAGCAGCCGAGGATGAGGAGTCGCTGGATGTCGCACAAGCAGATACATACATATGCATATATTAAAGGTGAGATTTTTTTCTCCTTTTTTTTTTTTTTTTTAACAAAACAGAGAAAAGTGTTTTATTGTTACTAAAAAAAAAAAAAACCCAACAAACAATGCTCTAGTGTTTTAGGCCATGGATTCTCTAGCTCAGATTCATGGCGTGGAACACATGTTACTAGGGAAAGTGTCTTGTGGACATCCCCGGCCACAACCAGGCACCCTCCTCCCTTCCCCTTGGTGATCAAATAACATCCTTATGCAAGTACAGCAATTGTTTACATGTAAAAGTAAGATTAGGAAAGTATTTAATGTATTTGTAACCTTTTTCCTTTTTTTCCTTGTTTTTCCTTTTTTTTCTTTTTTTTTTTTTTTTTTTTTAAAAATAAGAAGTGATTTAGCAGCTGGAAAGAAAAAGACAGCATCATGTGAGCAGCTAGTGCTGCACAGACCACCAGCAAATGCTCCACAGGTTACTCGTGGTCCGCGGACCACAGTTCACAAACTACGTTTTTAGGGCTTCACAAACTTTGCAGACTGTGTTATGGTAGATGCTTCTTCACAGTGAGAGCCAGCAGGTCATCTTTGGTTGTTGAAGAGAGACACCCAAGAGACTTAATGTACTCGGCAGCAGCTCAGTTTGGAGGACTGCGTGGCATCGGGGTGCGGTCGAGGTCCCTTTGGGCACGCAGAAAACACGTGCTCCGACTGCACTCCAAAGCGACCGCTGTTAATCTGTACCCGGGCGGCACTCAGGCTTCGGACACTGTCACAGGGTGGGCAGAGCCAGGAAGAGCATCGCAGCACTTGTTCCACCTCTTGACTCGTGTAGGGCGCTTTTATTTTCACCCGCACGGGTCTGTGGGTTCCTTAGGCACAGCAAGGCAACTGGCAGATGCGAAGGGCAGCGGCAGAAGCTGGGCGACAACGGACGCACAAGCCATGGCGAAGGGCTGTCGGTTCTCTCCTCGAGCGGCTGCGACCTCCGCAGCTACCAGCGTCCCAAGTCCCCAGGACAACGCCACCGATTCAAGTCACACAGAGACACCGCGGCCACACGGCTGGAAAAAACGAGCAGGGACTGGGCACCGAATGCCCCCGAGGTTGTCTCCCAGCCTCGCGGCAACGTGCTGGGAACCAAATGCACCCACACGGTACAGCAGCCCAGCTGCTCATCGGCCATTAAGTTCTCTCTGCAGAAAAGGTCTCCCAAGCAGCAACCCCCTTGGTGTTTTGTTTTTGTTTTTTTTCCTCCTTTTTTTTTTTTCCTTTTTTTTTTTTTTTTTTTTTAAAACAACAATTGCTCTCACCCCTCTTTTTTGGTAGACACACATACATACACACACTATATGTACACAATTTGGAACCGAGGACCTACGCAATGAAAAGGAAGCCAGCACCGCTCAGAAATGGTGCACACATTCAGCAGCTGTCAAAGGAGAAGTCGTTTTACTTTCTTTTAAACTTGCAATGTTTGTCTTTATTTTGTTCTTTATATTTTGAAAGTGAAAAGAAATAGTATTGAGTCAATTTCTTTTTTTCTTTTTTTAAATATTTGTTCTATGTATTTACAAGCCTTAAAGTTGCTCTAAAGGTTCTGAAAGTATTACTAGAACTTTTTTCCCCAGGGTAGCACTGTTTTGAATGAGTTATTTTCGGAGCACTCTGGTCCGCAGCGGTTTTCTCAAATGCATTTCCTTCCGTTCCAAGGTTATGTACGTTTTGATTACTATTTTCTTTTTTAATTTCTGAAGCAAGCTGAGAGGCAGGCAGAAAAATCTGATGACAATTAAAAAAAAAATTTGATCTCTTCCTCATCTAGCTTACCCCAACCCCCTTGAAAGTTTTGTCTATTTATCATGCTTTGAAACAAAACTGAGGTGCATATGAAGGGGAGGGAAATTTATTTCTTTGCTTTTGTTCTATTATACAATTTGTTTACAGAAACTGCAAATTTAAAAATTACACTGGCATTTGCAGTCCTTAAAATAATAAATTAAAAGTTTTCAACTTTTTTTTTTTTTGCTAAACAGATTTGTTTCGCTTTGTGTTTTTGTAAGTATGAGTCCTTGTTTAAAAAGAAAAGAAAAAAAAAGATTAAAACAGAAAATATTTTCTATAAATAATACATGTGTTTTGGTTTAGTGCTCCCGCCCTCAGGTTTGACGTTTATTTTTTTTTTTTTCAAGTACCTTTTTTCCTCCATGATCACCTTTGTGTTTCTCTATTTTTACCTCTCCCACTCGTGCATGTGTGGGGGAAGGGGGGGTCTGCGCGAGAATTGGCCTTGCTGCACTGTGATTGGCGAAGACGTGAAACTTTTTAAAAAAATACTTAAACTGTTTCTTTTTTTTTTTTTTTTTTTTTTCCTCTGTATTTTAAGTTTTAATTATCCTCCGACTCCTCTTCGGCCTCCCGTAGCCACGTGAAGAATGCTGTGACAGATTTTAGCGCTACTCCTTTCCCGTTCTGCTCCGCTGGGTCCTTGCTGCTCTCCCACTTGTAGAAGGCATCCTCCGATATGACCTCCTCATCATACAGGCAATCAAAAAACATCCGCAACAAATCTGCAATAATGGAATAACGGGAGAGAACAGCTGTTAGTACTGTGCGGTTTAAGTCAGCGGACAAAGGCATGGTTACGGATAAGGGGATTAACGTGACCTTTAATGCAAGAGATGCAGATACAAGTAAAAGGACGGTCTGTCACTGAGTTATTGCTTCCTGGCTAGTTACACAGAGCTGAGAGGGAAAAGAGGTCCCCCTGATGCTGTCGGATAACGCACGCTCCGCAGAAAAGGGAAAGCTGGGAAAGCAGCCGTGGGAACTTATTATCTAGAGATTGGCCAGCAAACAAAGTACACAGCAGCCTGTCCTCCTCTCACTGGACCGCACAACCTGGCAGCCTGGCTCCTCTCCAACACCTGATTTGTCACGGCTCAGCAGGAGGGATGATAACACATGACCAGCGCCTTACAGCTAAGGATGATCGAGTCGTGTGTTTTGGGCCACTCTTTGATTTTGTGCCGCAGGCTCCGTGGGAATCCCTATTTCTTTAGCAACTCCCCACCTCTTTTCCAACAACAGTTTCCTGCAGTGTCTCTGGGACAGGACTCATCAGTTGTCAATTCATTTTATCCCCTCCAAGTCCACAGACACCTGTGGTGCAGCAATACAATTACAACACTCGGTGCTCTCACATGTCCAGGTATTGTAAACTCAACAGATTATTTTCAACTGCTTTTTTTCCCTTCTCTTTATCAACAGAGGTTTGCCTTTCCTTCTGCATGGCTGCTTACAGGAGCAACCTAGAGAAGAGATGGCCTCTGGCCAACCGTTTGAGCAACTGCGCCACTCTACAGCCGGAATCCGGACAAGCAGAAACCACCGAGCGCTGTTTTCTCTCATCTGCTACATAAAATGGTAAGATTTTATTTCCACTGTCAGGAGAAGCACAGCCTCTTCCACACCCTATTGCTGGATTTTACTCTCACAGAAATAGCTTTTCCTCAGGCTGTCAAGGTTCGCATCCCCCGTGCAGAGGCAACACTTACTAGGAGGCTGATCAAGTTTTACTATTGATGCTTGTAGTGCATAAAGTGCTTGTAGTTCCTTCTCTGTGTCTGAGTCTAGGTACTTGAGTAAGATCGGCACTCTCTGTTTGATAACAGCAGTGTCCACACGGAAGCTAGAAGAGTCCGCTGAGGGGAAGAGAAGAAAACAGGGTCAGCTTTGCTACACAGCAGCAGGGGTGGATCTTTTATCACCTTTATTTATTCAAATAGAAATCACAGATACGCGTTATGCGCGGAGAAAAAAGAGGGAGCGAAACAACAGGAAGTATTTCTGACCCAATGGCTTTTGCTGCAAGTCTTGATCCCTCCAGTTCTCCAAATTCAACCTGTATCTGCAGCGCCCCTGGCCCTACCCCGCCTGCTGACACACGCAGAAGGATTATAACCTTACTTGCAGCGCAAATCCTTGTGCTGCCACAGACAACTGGATGTCCAAAGCCTGTACAATGGCTAGGGCTAAAATTTCAGTTATTGAGAAGGTTTTTAGAAAGGTATACCTTTTTTTCCCTAAAAATATTAAGGCAGAAACAGAATCATAAGCTGCACATGACATAAAAATATATAAAAATACACATTAGAAGTCCATCAGCAATGGATAAATTATTCAGCAGCTTTTAAGTAGATCATACATCACAATTAAGCGATATTTTGAAAACAAAAGGAAAAAAAAACCCCTCAATTAGAGGCAAGGTCAAAACGTAAACCAGAAGGTGTTCCCTATACACATCAGGGAAACCCTTGTCCTGTGTCATTTCGCCGTTAACACTAGGTGGCATCAGAAAGGTTCTGTTCTCAGGGAGAAGAAAGGAGCTGGGCTGTCTTTTCCCTCCCAGCAAGATGAAGTTCAGACCATTCTTTCCACCGAGCGTGACTCTTACAGCTAAGAGCAGAACCGGGTGCTTTACAAGCACAATTTTTTGCCTTGCCAGATGCCAACAGTAAAGTTAAAGAAAACAAAGTGAACTAGAAAACAAAGTGAACTGACCAGATGTTTCTGGCTGCAGCGCTTTTATTCAAGCCCCCCTGAGGGTCTGAGGCTCACACATCTGACATGGGAACCCACCCTTTCCTCCATTTCCAGACGACTGCCGTATATTCAAGTAATTCATAAACCGTGTTTCCAAAATTGCAACTTTGGGCAAAAAACTATGAGGACGACAGAGATGCAGGCTGGCTTCTCTTCTGCAACCCACGCTTCCAGCTCGCACGTGGCAATCTGCGCTGGTAGAGCGCCCACGCGTACTTGCTGACACCGGAGTGGAAATGCTAATTATTTTAATAACGTCTAGCGCATTTCCACCTTCACTAGAAAAATCAATGAACAATCTGACATTACTCAGAGTCGTCTGAAACGTCTGCTCGCGCGAGGTCACCAGGACACGCCAGCGCCTCGAGAACACCACAACCTGTCGCAGGAGGAGCGGACATCCCCTTCTCGAGCGCTAGAATTCAATACGGTGCAAAAGTCTTAGTGTGTGATAAAAAAAAAAAAAACCAGCCTCTGGGAGGGAAAACTGATATAAACCTGAAAAATAGAAAATCATTTTTTGCACGTTTGGTTTGTGTGATGTTTGTATTGCGGGTTACTCACCTATAATAGCTGCTTTACAAACTGCTGTCATTAAAGCTCTAAGGAATGTAGGTGAACTCATCTGGCTTTCGTCTAGATTAGCCTGAAATCAAGAGTAAATGGACCAGTTAAAAACATGCCGCTGCATGAGAGCGACCATTTCCAAACTCCACCGCTGAATTTGGCAGCAAGTTCCAGTTCAGCAAAAGCTGCTGCAGTAGAAATTCAGTTCACCGCTCTGCAAAAACCCAGCGTTCCCAGTCACTTCTTGAAACTAGCTCGGGTTCATCAACATGCAACAACAGTTCTCAGGCGATCAATACACCATTTAACTACTCCCACAACTCGTCATTTGTCTCCAAGAACAAGCCAAACCAACAATGCTTGGCTTTTACAATGCCCTTATACATTTTCTAAGAGTTTTAGGCTTTTCCAACAAATTTTACAGCAGGCTCCTTGGGTGGAGATTTGTTTGCTTTGTAGAAGAAATTCAGAGAATGGCTATGTAACTTGTCCAAGACTACAAAGAGCCTGTGTGTGTCCCCAGATTTTCAGTGCTGCTTTCATTCCACTCTCGACTTCTCTAACGGCAGGAGAAAAATGACATTTTTTAACACATTGCTCCAGCAAGAGAAATAACTGAAGTGAAGCTGATCAAGATTTAGGTGTGAGCACAGATCTAAATGAATCAGGTTGGGTATAATTTCAGACACTAGATTAAACATCTGGCTTAAAGGATGCAGCCAGAGATAGAGGGCAAAGGATCAGTGGGCTGACAGGGCTTTTTTTTCTTTTTCTTTATTTTCTTTTACAGTTACTGGTCCAATGCACTGGGAAAGGTACACGTGCGCTCACTGATTCCCCAGGATTTTGCAGCACAAAGCAATTTGGTAGGTCGCGTTGCAGAAAGCAATGAGAAGCTTTTATCTCCTATTTTGGGAAGAAAGAATGTAGCGGTGTCCTCTGTCTAAAATGTAATAAGTAGCCAGAAGCAGTATTTTCAGCGTCAAAAAGTCTGCAGTATTTAAAAGGCAGTTACACAGTTACATGTTAACACGGCTTGAATTCTTTCTTCCTAAAGCTTACTTTGAAATAACTGACTGATTATATTTTAGAATTTAATTCTCTGGACTTGTTGATTGCACAGGCCAAATCATCTGCATATCCTATGCCTAGGGAGGAGCCTGCAGAGATGCTCCTTTAGATGAGAAAATATTTATGAAAGCAGCTCATGAACTGTGTGCAGGGAGGGTGAAAATAGTCTTTGTACCTCTACCCAGTCAAAGATTTGTTCATCATTCGCCTTGTCCTCAACAATGAGTTTTTCTAGCTGCTTGTTCAGCTCTTCCGCAGAGAGTTCTTTCTCTGAAAGTGCTTCTGAGGAACTGGAACAGTCGGACTCCGTGAAGTCCAACTTCTGCAACATCAGAAGTGACGATGAGAATTAGTGAAATATACTTCCCTATGCTGAATTATAGCAAACCGAGGCAGCAAGCTACACTTCATTCTGCTTTCCTGCACCTTTCAACTGCTAAGTTATCATTACAACGATTTATATACTTTCTCTGTTCCAAAGATTAGAAAGCATTTTACAAACACGTGGGAACTACATTATCCAGCAAAGAGAACCAAGCGTCTCAGAGCAACTCCAGCCCTGCACAATACGAGCGTGCACAAAATAAAAGTGCATGTTGCTCAACGAAAACGACGGGGAGCTGGAATGCAATTACCAGAGCTGGCATTCGCTCAAACGAATTGCAGCTAATGCCCCAATTCATTGCAAAACGCGACTGAGGATCTACAGTCCCCTCACCAAGCCCCAGGCCTCGGTAATCCGTGTCATTTCCTGCAGCGCAGCACCTCCTAAGTGCTAAAACAGGGCAGTGGATCACTTAGAGCTCCAAAGGGAGATCTCCGGCTTCTTCCTCAGGAGTGCCACCAGCAAGAGCTGCAAGGTGCCCTCCATCAGGCCTGGCTCTTCTCGGCCGTGAACCCCCCCGGGGTCATAACACAAGGCGGGATGAGTGAATAATTGCTGTAATTTATTCCAGCCCTTCTGCAGATGGTCTGTCCTTGCTGCAAAACTCATTCTTGAGTTCTTTCCCCCCCGTTGGAGAACCAGATCTCCCAGGCGAAGCCAGCTGGCAGGAGATGTGTGCCTGGGTTTGGAGGGGACGAGCCCTTCCTCCTGGTATTTCAGAAAGGAGGTGCTGAGATAATCTAACCCCAGCTTGGTGAGGGAGACACTTCACCGCACGTCCCACACCAACTATACACAAGAATGGGATGGAAGAGGATGAACAAACCAAAAATCAGTGTGCCAAAATCATTAACTAAGCAGTTTCTTGCTCTGAAACTCACTTGTTCCATGAGAAAGGTATGTACATCCTCCCCTTCGGGTAAGTAGTCCTTCCAACTGAGGCCAGACTCCCTCCATAAGGCTCCCACTTTCTTATGGCTCTAAAACACAAACAGTTTGTTCCTTTTAAAGACTCGAGAGACAACCAGGGGAGTTTACACAAGCCGGAGTGGTGCAGCTGTGTCGGGAGAAATAAAGAACCGTTCAGCCACCAAACAAGATGCCTAGCAATGGAGTGAAAACGTCTGGAAATCCCGTGCAAGAGAAATCATATATGCAATCCTGCCACAGCTATACACATCTTGTCAAGTGGTCAGACGCCACGGTGATGGGTAATAAACAAGGCATAACGTGACACGTGGGGTTTGCGACAACTTCAGCCAGAGATTACCTACGAAAAGTGACACATTGGAACAAGGCAGTTTCCCACGGCCGTGACACCGAGCTGGCAGTTAGATGACTTAGATTCTTCTGACTCTGTCATTAACTTGCTCCGTGACTCACTCTCCCCCTGCCTTGCCATTAAGGCACCAGCAAATTAGCTACTTTTAGAAGATAATTGTTTACATGGCTGTTTTCTGTGCAGGGATCAAGCCTCAAATTCAGGTACATAATACCAAGTTCCCCTTTCAATTCCTGGAATTTATTGCAAACCTTGAGAAAAGCGCCTTTGCAGCACATACAGTTCAACCTTCCGCATCCTCTAATGTCACGCTGACCTTTCGCTGTCCTGCCTAAGACGGCACATACACAGTTCTAACAAGAAGAAAAATACGAGTAACAACCAGCTCTTTTCACCCAAATGCTCTGCCGAAACTTTTACCTTGTAGCACCTGCACAAGGGAGACCACTGCGTAGCCCAAGTTAAGCGCTGATAAAAGCAGCCTGATTTTTAGTTTACAAAGCAGATTACAGTTTTAAGTTTACAATGCAGATCATTAAGAGCTAATTGTGCGTAGTTCCTGCTACGATTCATTAGGATCTGAATTAGACGACTGATATTACATTGAAATACCCGAGTCCGAGTATTGGCCTGGATGAGATCGAATTCGAAAGCTGTGGCAGAAACAGAAACCCAAGGCTGTGCTTCGAGCCCCAGAGCACAGCAGCTTTTCTTTCACAGAACAGAGAAAAATAAATGGAAGCCGACTGTCCAAACAAGCCTAAGACTAAAACAAATAAATAAAAAGTCACTATTTGCATTGCTAGACTGAAACGCTCCTGGAACATTCAACCTTATTTGAAGGCATGCTTTAAAAAAAAAGAAAAAGGCAAGTGAGGGATTTTACAGGGTTTAAAATAGATACTATCCAAAGTGCAGTATTTAGCTGGATTATAAAAAAAAAAAAAAAAGACAAAAATGGAGACAGAATTATAGGGAAACCACCAAACTGTTTGGACACACAAGTGTGAAATGTGTAAGAGAGCTCGAGAAGTCACAGGGTGAAAAGGTGTCACTACCCCTAGTGATGGGTGATTCTTAAGAGTTGGCAGGTTTAGTTTGGATAAGCACCCAGAAGTCTGAGAGAGGCCATCTGAAGCTTATCCGAACCCTCAGAACCTCTCCGGTCTGCAAGAACAGCTCTCTCGCCAGATTTCCGGCACTTGCTGCTTCTGGTCAGCCCAGAAATACCTCGAGAATGTCCCTCTTGCAGTATTTCAGCACACTAAGCTTCTGGAAGAAGCCAGGTGCAAAGGTACCTGCAAAAGGGAAAAGTGATGAGAAAAAAAAAAAAAAGTTAACTTTTTGGAACCTTGTAAGGCTTGGTTTGAAACTGGGGATGAAGAGGCAGGTTTGCTGGGTTATCTGGACTGGCTGGCCCATCCCTAAATATCTTCCTGTGGGAAACGTGTAGAATTCACGCGTAAATGTACTCGCTGCATCCAGCTCCTATCTACGAACGGGACACCTGGACACTTACCATTTGTTTGCATAGAAGGTGCAAGATTTCAGCAAGCAAGACGCCGGCTCTTCCCACAGGAAGCAAAGGTTTGCTAAATTCTCTAGAATGAAAGAAAACCAGATATTTTTTCCTTGTAATTTGGATTTGGAACGCAAGGCAAGGCGTAGCGATCAAACTGAGGCAGGGAATCACCTTTAACTTCTGCCCGGGATCCAGGATTGGATCTAGCTAGCACTGCCCATAAAGGACTTCAGCGATGCAGCGCACTTGCCACAATGGGGCTAATTACAAAGGCTTTATTTTTATTTAACGTCAAATCCACTCATTTTTGTGGGATGCTGCATTCAGACAGCAGGACCCTTTTTTGGGGGAAAAAAGCTATTATTTTCTTAATATGCTACTTACAGGAAAAGGGATAGGCTACTTACAGGAAAAGGGAACTATTCAACTGTCTTCTAGTTAACCCCCAGGTACATAAGGACACGTACAAAAAAGAGAAACCCTGGTCCTGGAAGCAGGTTCCAGTCTTGCAGGCAAGGTAAGGTTTTGTGCCCGTGTTTACGGCAATGCCCAGGTGGTGGTTATTACTCTGAGACATAAAGACTCCTGCGCGATACCTCGCTTTCTTCAAATCTAATTCTCAGAGCCTCAGCGTGCTCTCAAACGAGCCCGACTGTACAACGCCGGGGTGTTTTTTAGCTCAGCTGAAACAAACGGGACTGAAGTAGATTTACGGATGCGCCTTTCCTCCCCGAACGGTGACTATGGAGCAGCGAGCTCCCTTCCCACCACAGCTTTCCGCCTGGTGCCAGTCCCCAGCGGTGTGCAGCGAGCCTTTCATCAGCTCCTGCGAGAAGCTGAGCCTCTAACGCTCCTCCTCTTTTACCTACTGATGGGAACCACGCTGTGAAATGACTCCATAGCATAGCCAGGCAGCTCAGCCCGGCCGACACTGAAAAAGAAGAGCGTTGCTTACTGTATAAGTTCTCTCATAGAGATTCCTCCTTCTTTTAACATGGGGGTCACCAACTCAGCTAGGTACAACCAAATATGGGGTATATCTATGGCCATATCGTCTGCCATCTCCAAGGTATCTGAAAAACTTTAAAAGAAGAAGGAAAAACGTTAAACATTAAACACAGTTTCATTTTGAGACTTTTCCTGCAAAGCAAATCTGCACTTTAAAAAGCTTTTGCTACAGAAAGGAGAAGCAAAACAAAGAGCAAATCAAGGAGGGAAGAGAATCACAAAGGTAACAAAAAACCCCAAACTTATCGCCATCTTATGATTTCAGTGCTTCAGAACTGCCAGGAGTGACTTTCTCTATGGGACAACATGGGGAGTATGTGGAAAAGGGATCGCCTTGTGTAAAACCAGCAGATACACCCAGGAAAGCTCCATTTACAATAGTTCTCGCAGCTCAGTAACAGATTATCTAACTAGTAAACTCTGTAAAAGTAAAAATTTTTGTCTATAAATACAAAACACCTGGACAAAATACAAAACAATGGAGCCTTCTTAAAAAAATCCAAACATTTACACAGAAGGGGGCTTAATAATAACAGAAGTCCAAACGTAAGGTAATCAGCAAAATGCCTGCAGGTCTGCAAAACAACAAGAAAAAAGTTCAACACACCAGAGGGAGGGTTCCATTCAGGACAGAAAATGTGGCAGGATGGACCACAAAATCCCTCCCCAACTCTGGATACAGTTTCCAAAATTGCTGAAAACTCTTCTTTCCGATAAAAAAGCCTTGTAGGTGGCTTCACTTCCCATGCCTGGTACAAGATGATCATTTTTCCGCCTCTCCTGCCAGTTTTCATCATGATTCATTTCTCCCTGAAAACCTTGAAAATCCTGGGGGCTAGTTTAGCGACTATAAATGCGTGTTTTCTCCTGTGCTTCAAACCCAGACACCATCTCCTTTGCTTTGTTCTTTCCATCCTCTGCTACTAGTTCCACCTAGGTTTATCCAAGCGTTTCTGCCAGAAATCGGTTTCCTGTTGTGCATCTCTCCAGACTTGCGCTGTGACCCGCACTCATCCCATAACCCCTAATTACACAGTAATTTGTCTTGCGTGAATAAGTACAGTGGTTTTCCGTGTTCTTCTCGTGCGCTTGCTGAACACCACTTGCCTTTTCATCATCTTCAGGAGCCGTTTCACTTCGTTTACGCTGCACTCAGACTCCTTCATCAAGATCCTACTTATTTGGCATCACAACCACTTATCCACACGCCAGGAAACACAGGAACGGCTTTAATCACAATCCATTATGGAAATGTATCACTTCAAACGAGTCGTTTTGACCATCAGCGACTGCGCGGACACAGACAAGAGCACTCCCTGTGGATATATATTTTTTTACTGCTGTTCCATACGGTTTTGAACTCAGGCTGCCTTAACTTTTCCTGTGAGCCACTGGATCGCATCACGACGACATTCACTGCTGGGCACGGGTGCAGGGAGATCCCCATCGGAGCGGGCAGCGGTACCACGAGGAGATATGATTCAAATAAAAGCAGCAAGACGGGGCTAATGACCCAGAAACTCAGTATCTGAAAGCTTTATTTCATCCGCTGGCTGCTTTTTGTGGTTATCCCCGTTTTAATCATCCTGCGAGGACCGAGTGGTGCCAGGGACCTCCCTGGGAACACGGATCCTTTTACAACTGGACACCAGTTCAAATCCAGGCTGGGAACGCAAAACCCAGAGAGCAGAAATGAACCAGCAGCCGAAACTCAGATCTCTGGAGGAAGGTGCAACCCACCTGATACCGCACCTGGCGCATATTCTCCTTTCTCAGCCCCTTGAGGCCACGTCTGCTCCTTAAAACTGAGTTGTCCTGAGACATTACATCATATGGGCGAAGGCTGTTTTACCAGTGGAGAGCGGCTGCGGTTCTGTGGGTGCACAGGACCTGAGGCTACGCAGCTTCCAGGCATTAATGTCACCTGAAGACTGTTTACTTCCTCCTCCTCTGCTAATCGTATTTAGTGATTTGCCAAAAGGCAAACACTGACAAACGCGTCACAAACCAGAAATCTAAACACACACGTTTAAATAGACACCTATATCTTTGCTTAGAAATAAACACTAACATAAATACGAGAATATTTACATTCGCTAAAGCACACGAAATACCTAAAACTGTATTACAGTAATTATATAACTTATAAATACACCCGGTGAAAATATGCCTTCAAAACGGACGCGTGGAGAAGGCAGGGTACCGAAGCGAGGTGGGAAATCGTTCCTCTCCAACGCAGTGTTCGTTTGGAACGAACAATGAAGAAAAGGATCCGTTTCTAGGCGCAGAATACAAACCCCTTGAAGAAATCCTGCTTGCTCAGCTTTCCCGACTGCACCAACTGATGTAATAACTGGCCCATGTGATCCCTGGTGATCTGACTCCTCTCGAGCGTCGACTCCACTCCCACGCGCACGAAAACGGGCAGCAGATTCTGGGCGCTCAGCTCCTCCACGCACTGCATCGCTTCCTGTTCAAACGACACACAGGACCATTTGCCTGAACTGAAAACATCAAAAAACGGGGCAGCAGAATGTTTTCTACTGTAAGATAGTTTAGGGTGCGCTGCTTAGCACCTGGCACGTGGGGTTTTTTTGATGGTGAATCAAGAGACAGCTAGCTTTGGGGTTTTTGGGGAATGAGTATTTAGTGAAGCTGCCAGGCAAAGGTGCTGAACTAGGCTGTGGAAGCTCATCACAAATCACCACCAAGATGGCAACTGAATAATAATAATAAGGAGAATTTAAACAGAATCATAGAATGGTTTGGGTTGGAAGGGACCTTAAAGGCCACCCAGTTCCAACCCCCTGCCCTGGGCAGGGACACCTCCCACCAGCCCAGGTTGCTCCAAGCCCCGTCCAACCCGGCCTTGAACCCCTCCAGGGATGGGGCATCCCCCACTTCCCTGGGCAACCTGGGCCAGGGGCTCACCACCCTCACAGCAAAGAATTTCTTCCTGATATCCAATGTAAATCTACCCTCCTCCAGTTTGAGGCCGTTACCCCGTGTCCTGTCATAACACTCCCTGATCCAGAGTCCCTCCCCATCCTTCCTGTGGGACCCCTTCAGGGACTGGAAGGGGCTCTAAGGTCTCCCCGGAGCCTTCACTTCTCCAGGCTGAATATCAGGCAGGCAAGAGAATTTTTAAAATACACAATCACACTCCAGGGTACAGGTTTGTCTGCTCAGCGAAAGGACAGGAATTGTCTTCTGGATGCCACCGAAACGCCTATTATTTCATCAAATATCAAGCCAAGCCAAAAAGAGGACATTGGGTTGGATTCACTGCTGATCTGATCTGGCACAGAAATGCCCGCGTTACAAACCCACACCACGTAAAGAAGCAGAAAATAGGTGGGGAGCACTTGGAGGAAAATTTCCTCTTTATAAAGCTTCTACTTTCTGGCATGTGCGTTTTGTAACCTAAGCAAATAAAACACCCTTGGAGACCTTCAGAGAAGCGCTCAATGTCACACTTCAGACGTCTCCACTGTCACCAGCACAGATCTTCACTGACCTTCTAGGTTCAGCCCAACGGATCTCAGCAGGCTTCCTGACTAAAGACATTTGCTCTTTGTCTTAGGTTATGCCTTTACTTATCAAGAACTGGCAGCCCCAGACGCATTTCTGCAGGCCCCGAACGCCTTTTTTCTGCAGGTCACGAGCCTGGCGGTCCCAAACCACGCTCGGGTCAGAGCTCTTCCGTCAGACGTGCCCGACGGATCCCGGCATCTCCAGGACAGACAGGTGAACACGCTGCTGGTCGACCCCGCTGTCACTACACGCCGGCATACAGCTCAGCAGCTTTAATTCACAGTCGGGTTAAATACTGAAGGCTAAACTCATGAGAAACGGCTATTCCTCTGCTATATACTACATTGACGCGCTCATACATGGCCTTATTAATGAGCGTTTAAGCTGAATTAGTCAGAAGTCACACGCCGCATCTGAAGAGCGCTGAGGATTTACAGCTCTCAAGTAACCCCCTAATGCAAACAAGACGCCTCAGTCTGATGCACTTTTTTAACCAAAGGTGCACTTGTCTAACACAACTCGACTCTATTTCCAGCCAGCCAGAAAAAATGTCGCTGCGTTCGCACGCAGAGAAACTGCAGCAGCCCCTCAGCCCCAGCCAGCCGGGGGCGAGACTTTGAAGTCTATCGCAGAAAGAAAAGGACCGGAGACTCCTTTGTTAACCAGCCCCGCCGTCCCCGACCCCTCCTGCCGAGATCTGCCGGGCCAGCAAGCTGGGTGACAGTGCCTATCAAAGTGTATTTTTTTTTTTTTTCCCCTCCAAACCAGGATTTAATAATTTCTCCTGATAACCAGATGTGAACCAAAACAATCCATCAGAAGAATGTTCCTCTTTCCAATTTTAGCTGGAAGGCCTATGAAGTACAAGCAGGAACTCTGCTTTTAGGGTGCCAAAGCAGGAACTCCCTAGTGCTGCCATTTCAAACTTGCCAGGTTTTTAAAATTTATTGCAGCGCAAGATCATCCCAATCAGCTTTGCAGCGCATGTTACACTTCTTGCAAACTCCCCGGACAAGCTAAAAGTCCATTTACAAGCGAAAACAAAATTTCAACCTTTAACGAGGAAGCGATGACAGCTGCGCAGTAATTTTCAATGTTTATTAAAAATTACTCTGGAGTGGTTTGTTCAATATTTAGTATTGCTTTATCTGCCTCCAGATCAGAACAGCACATGCTTTGATAACTGAATGAAAACCTCAGTTTATTTTCCCACTAGCTTTTCTGCTTCCAAAATTGCTGTTATTATGGAGCTGCTCAGTGATTCATGACAGATACGCATACATCTTGCTACTTAAAACACACAAGCTGGGCTATTTCTCCTATTACCAACAGGGCAGAACACTAAGTTTGGGACATTACTCTCCTAAAAACGTTCATGGAGCTGCTGCTGCCTGAATTTCGACAGGCTCCACCGTTTGTTCCCTCTGCGCGAGCTGGGGGCTCACAAAGACACCGGTCCTGGAGAGAAAACTCCAGTCTCACTGACCTTTCTTCTAAGCGAGGTTTTCATTTTGCTTACCTTAAAATCGTTAATATGCAAGAACTCATCAATGATAGATTTGCATTTTCTCTCTATTTCCTCTTCTGATAGCGAAGGCTTTTCTTGGGCTGGAGCTGGGGGAGCTTCTGGCTTGGCTGGTAGAAATATAAGAAGAAAAAAACCGCATTTGGAAAAGGAAAATCAGCATCATTTTCAGGGATGACATTCTGAAAAGAGAAGTCACTGGAGCAGGGCGTGTTCCCCGTCCCACCACCAAGCACAGGTCACTTCTTGGCGACATTTCCCCCTGTCCGAACTCCCGATATTTCTGTAAATCAACCTCCTCGCAGAAACACAGCTGGCAGTGACACAGGATGCAACACCTTCCAAAGCACTCCATCAACATGAAATAATTAAACTTTGAGCTGTTACAGCACACTGCAAATTTAAAACGCGCTGACTGCGATGGGCAGCGACCCAAAGCAATCTCCTGATCACTTCCCCAAAACCTTGGTCCCCGTGAAGTCCTTTGCAAAGTCCCAACGCTTCAAGACGAGCGCGTGTTGTGTCGCGGCAGTTGTATTCCTCACTGTAGCAGTTTCTTCGTGTTTCCGGATAAGGAGCAAAACCCTGTATTTATCGCAAAGGTTCTGTCCACAGGGAATATCGCCCGGTGCCCTCACTACTTTCTCGCTAACACAAATCAGCTCAAGCTGGCAGGAGCAGAAAGCGGGCGCTGCCACAAGGTGAGAAGCCACTGCAGCGGGTGCTAACACCACACGGCACCAAGCCCTGCTCGCAGCGAGGGCTGACAACAACCCTTTCCCAGACCCACATCCCTGCCACGGCCCTGGGAAACGTTTCGGAAGGGTAGATATGGCTTTATGCCCACTGAAGAAGCAGCTCTGCAGAACTGACGTTGATTTTGGGGACTTTGAGCCCAGAAACCAGCAGCAACAGCTGACAGGATACGAGCAGGCGAGACAACGCCGGCGCAGTGGTGTTCTGCTGGTGTCTCCGGCCTTTCAACCCTGATGAATCCTAAGGAGGAGCTGGTGAGAGGAGATGACGCCAAGGCTGTATGAATCAGTTGTGCTACCAACCCCTGGGAGGCGGATCACAGCTATCGCAGCTTGACAATGCGTCACCGCGGGCCAAGTAATCACACCGCGGCATGGAAACCTGTCACTTTTTCTGATAGATTTTTCCCTTACGCCTTTTCACGCATCCAGCAAGATTCCCCGAACACGGAAGAGCCGCTTACCAGATTCCTTGGCTTTGTTCCTCTCTGCCTCTGTGCTGTTTCTGTCCATCTCCATGCCGCCTGTTAACTGCTTCACCGTCTCCAGCATCTCCCTCCGCTGCTCCTCCTGCGCCTGATTGTCGAGCAGCAGCTCTTTACTGCTGCTGCCCCGTAGGAAGGTGTTGGGGCGGGAGAGGGAAGGTGGGAGAGGTTTGTCGTTCTTCTCCCTGCCCGTGCTCCCGCGACTGCGGAACAAAGACGCAGGGGTTAGACGCTGTGGAACGAGTAACCCCTGCTCACAATGTTGGGAACGCTGGAAAAGATACCGCACAGCTTTATAGTAACTACAGGAAAAAAACCCACAACCCAAACCCAGCGGGACTGTTGTCCCCTACACAAGATATAATCCAAATTAACGCAAATCTCAGAGATGCACAACCACAAACATCCACAGAGTGGACAGGCAGAGCCAACGCTTCCTGGAGAACACGCGGAAAAACAATTAACATCCTTAACACCATGCATTTTATACGTAGAATGCTGAATTTTATAAGGTAAAGGCACTGGTTTACTGTGAAATGGTATAAGCGGTGTATTTTTTTACCCATTTATTGAAAAATAGTTTCAGAATAGTGAAGGTTCCCGGCAACAGGTGACAAGGATCTGTCCTATTAATTACCGTGTTAATGAGTAAGATGGGCAAAAAGATACCAAAACGGAATAATCTCCGGGTAAGCCAGAGTTTCAGGTGAAACAGGAGAGAAAACAGAGGGACAAACCCAAGAACACAGTCCAGCAGCTGGCGCGTATTGGAAGGAAGAACCAGTGGCATTTTTAATGAACTGTACATTTATAAACCGTGTCTAGAGTTAATAAATTATTAAGGGTTAATACATGTTTCATGCTACAAGCTGGAGCGGCTGCAGTGCCAACGAAATGGGGGTGTGGGAGAGCACTGCACAGCCTTACGCGTGCATCGCGTGCTGCAGAAGCATGGCCAGGCTGGGTCCCACCTAATGGGAAGGGTCAGACACAGCCAGAGCGTTTTTAAAAGCCCTGCGAAATTTCTGCAAGGTTTTAGGCATGTTTTTCTGGATAAATAAGCCTGGCTGAATCCACGACCGTTGAATCCAACCTATTTATTACAACATTTTATCCGAAGAGTTTTTAACCTGTTATAAACTATTAGCAAATGTGTCCTCTAGATAAAGGGTGACTGAGAAGTGGAAACTAAAACATTCACGGTAATGGCTTTAAAAATTAATACCACCTGTCTCTCCTATGATATTATAAAAAATGCATGTGTCTTAAGTTAACTCAAAGTACACGGTGCGGGGAAAAAAGACCCAGCCATTCCTGGAAACTCAACGAAGTTCTCTTCTTTCTGCGTGCTGGCAACTAGAGCAGCAAGTGAAAAGCGCAGGCGTACAGAGAGCGGAAGGGAAAATCACCAGCGGACCGACGCTTACCTAGTTAAGGCCCTGCGAGAATCTAATTCTGAGGATGCGGATGAGGCAGATACAGATGAGACTGGCGGCTGCAGTGCAGAGAATCTGTTCAAACTAGTGGCACTTGGTCGTAAGGAGTCTGCGAGAACGGAACGGTAACAGAGAGAAGAGCGACAACAAGGTCAGTAGCCAGTGACACCTTGATATCACAAAAATCATTTAAGTAATAGCCGTTTTCAGAGTGACGGGGAGAGAACTGAAGGGGAAAGGCCAGTCCTGCCCCGCTTTAACCCGGTGCTTGCCAGGCGGTCACACGCAGAACGTTCCCACCCAAACCCGCTCTTGGCAAGGACGGCAGGTGGCAAAGCAGAGGGTGAGGCCCCGTCCTGACTTACCCATCTCGCTTGCCTTCGCTCCACCACTGCTGCCCTTTCCCCAGCTGCCCAACTGGGCTTTAGGCACAAGCTGAATCTTCTCGTCTATTGTGGGCTGTAAAACACATCAAGACGTACCATTACGAGGGCAAATTGTGCATCTTAATTACAAACGGGGTATTTTTTGGCAACAATCCCATCTGGTGAACATCAAAATGTTTTTAATATGTTTTTGGAAGACTGAACCCCAGCCAAAGACAGAGGAGGGAAACAGCAAAGGGCATCACAAACAACCTCTTCCAAAGCATCAAGGAAAGACATTCACAATGACCAGAAGCGTCCTTTTATCGGGACCTACGAAGCTCCGTAAGGAGCAAAAAGCACTTGAAAGACATTCGGTTTGTTTGTGATGAACGGGCGGTTCTGCTGTCCACTCCACCCACCAGCCACGGCTCTGGGGGGAATCTGCACGGTAACAAACAAAATTCAGAGGGCGAAGAATGACACTAGGTCGCAGAATTTGGAGGGAAAAGCAGTGTCTGCCAAGAACATTGATTTTACAATGCTCAGTAGGTGAATTTATTGACAAGGAGGTTGTGACCCCGCAGATCTCTTTGTACGAGCTCCTCTCCTTCCAACAATGCAGCTGTTGTGGAGCCAGCTCTATTTGTACTGTATTTGTGCTAAAACGGAGTAGAAGGACTTTTCCCAGATGAGCTGTAAGCCCAGACAAAAGCCAGCTGAATCCCTCCTGCTAATTAAGTTTTGGAGTCTTGTTTTATGACTTTCACAGGGAACAAACTGAGTTTGATCTGCAGAAGGGCTACAGCCCGTCCAGGTTCTGCTTTACAGCTCTCCCAGCATCCAGGCACCGAGAGTAAAATTCAAGGGGAGTGACATTAACTGGGACAAGGGAACAACTAGGAAACACCCTGATTTATGTGAAAGACAGAGTTCTCCTTGGCGAGAAACCCCAAAGCTGTTCCGAAGCTCTAAAAAAAAAAAAAAAAAAGGAGAAATCGCCAAGCTTGCCTAACCTGCGGCCTGAAATAAATGTCTTAAAATCACCACTTTAATGGTAAAGTAACCATTAGATTAGAGAAGAGGCTCATCTGGAGGGTGGGTGTGAAAGTTTAACACAAACTGAGGGATGCAACCGCACCACACAGAAGTCCAGAAACACTGTAAAAGCGGACACAGCTCTTCTTGTACTACTTGAACCTTTCGAGCCTGAAGTGCTGCCATCTGTGACACAGGAACGTTTTGTTTTCCAGTTTTGACGTGGCATCCTCATTCCGCTGAGACGCAGCGTCAGAACAGGGGCTTGAGAACTCGAGGCAGCAAAGGATTTCCACCAGACAGGTGTCTGAGACGCCTTCCGTAATAGCCACGCGTTGTGCTGCATCACCGTCACACGCGATATCCTGACTCTCATTCTCTTTTTATCATTTCATAAAACGCAGATTTTCCAACTAAGAGAACTTCTGGGTCACTAAAAGGACACTATGAACCTGAGAAAAAGTGCGTGCACACTCCCCTCCCATAGAACGTGCGAAATAGGAACACTCAGAAGACAACAGTCTTCCTTTATGCTTTGTTTATGCGCAGTACGAACTCTGGGGATTTAAAATGTCCCCAAACCCCAAGTTTTGACCTGTAAACACCACAACGGTCTTTCCTAGATGGACAGATACAAGAAGACAAGACCTCGGCATTTTTATTGCTGGGTGAGCCTTACGTCGGCACCTACCTTGGTGATTTTAAGGAACTTGGTGGGGTCCAGCACTCTGCTGTTCTTCGCCCCCTGCACAGTGTTCCAACCGCCTTCATCGACACGCTGGACACCTGCCGGATGACAAACACAACCGCCCTTAGCTCATCCCCGCTGCTCCAGCGGCACCCCGGGGAACACAGGCAGGCGATCGCCTCCGAGTTCAACAGGAGGAGCAAAAGAAGACGACACTTTTCTGCTAAGCCTCAGCACAATTCTGTGCAGAAATCCTATCTTTTGGAGTTTCTTCTGCCTCAGATGACATGACTAGCTTGCCTGACTTTATTATTACAGAACAGCCTTGACATAAAAGATCTCACTATTTTCCAGGGCTGGTTTTGGTAGCGATTCTTCCTGGTTAGGTTTCTCAGTGCGTGTTCTCGCGATCTGGAACTGCCTGCACATACTGTGCATTGCCAAGTTCAGGACAGGAGCAGACAACGCGCCTTTGCTAACCCGAAGCCGCACTTGCTGCGCAGATTTCAGCAGTGCTCGGCTGGTCTAGACGCAGAACCGTTCAGGCAGCCCCACGCTCCTAACCTCCTCCTGACGCCAGTTTTAGGATAATTAAAACGAAGTCTACGTGTCTTTTCTTCATGCCCTGTTTTCACAGCACTTTCATTTGACAATCCTTAGTATTACAGAATCCCAAAGACGAGTTTCTCCTTGCCCCGCTCTTGTCCCAGTCTTCATTTTCCCAGTCACTCCGAATTCACCTTCAGGTAGTGCCCGCCTCAAGGGCTGGTAGCAATTTAAGGTAACGCCAAGACACTTTCTCCTGCTGACTTAACACCTCCCAACTTTAACAGCTAAAGACAACGTGGTTACTGTTGAAATTAGATGCTATTCTCTTGAAATTGGATGCTGCTGTATGCAAGAATGGATGGCAAATCTGACTCCTAAGTAGTAACTTGTTATAACAGATTTCTGGCAGCCTGTTACAAAATCAAATATGGTTTGCATGAATGCGAAACCTACGCACTATTGGCCTGCGGTTGTTTATTTTTACCCAAGGGATTTGCCCCTGAAAAACTGACACAGCCAACCCATGGCAAGTCTGTTCCTTCTCCAGCCTCAGCCGTAATCAGGCCCCAATTCCCTTTGCTCGTTACACTTAGGAAAAAACTGACTTTTTCCTTTTATGTGGGATTCTGACGATGGCCACTGGATGTGAAATGAGTGAAATGAGCAGCCAACTTGGCTTTTACTTTACCCGGTCTCCTCTTCTCTTTGGTCATGAGTTGTTGGACCTTCCTCTGTTCTTCTTGCTCTTCAATCTTGGCTTCTTTATGAATCTGCTCGATGGTCTTTGGGCCCTGGTCTGCTCTCCGTGAAACCCAGTTGCACTAGGAAAGAAGCAAACGCGTGCTCAGAAATAAGCACCATAAACGGGGCATTTTGAACACCGAGAACACGGCCTAATCCTCCCACCCTTGCAACGTGTTAGAGGGGCTGCTCCCCAGGGGACTGGGGAAGATTTTGTGGTGCTGGGTCACGTTGCGGACACGATTATCCCAGTAGCACAGGGCAAAGCTGTGTACTCTGGTGTACAGACTCTGGGGCAAGTTCTGGTGGAGAACGGAGGCTGCCGTGAAGGCCTGACTTTGCAGAGGCATGACTGAATTCAAGTCGTTTTCACCCCCAGCACCTTGCACATTCCCAGCTCCCCAGACTTTCTAGGTTCAGAAGAAAGAGACGGACTAGAGGGAGGCTGCTGTCACTCTCTATCCGTTTGTCACTGACGCTGTTCGTTGGGGCCCTTCCTCCAAGCTTGAGGGAAAAAAGGAAAACCTGAAAACAAAGAAGCAAGAAGTGACTGCGTCTTATCTGGAGATGGTGCTTTGCCACTCCAGGGATCGTGATGGCTGAGACAGGAATCCTGCAGAGAGAGGTGGAGCTGTCACTCCACAAAACACTTCCACCGCTTGATGTGTCTATTCAACCATACACTGCACAGATCCACTTAGCCCCAGAAGAACCAGACTGTCTCTTCATCTCGCTACAACCTCATTACAGCTTTCGGGGTAATGTCTTTGTGCACCCTGCAGTCACAACGGCGACTTCAGCCTCCACAAAACCCCAAACCAGCTTCAAAACAGCTATTTGAGGTATGAGTAAAAGCCGCTCAGGACTTCGGTCAAGCGCTGTCTCGAGACCAGCACTGCTAAAGCCACGCTTTACCACCGACCTGGGTGAAATTACAGGTGTTTGGGAAGGTTTGCGCAAGCTGCAGTCACACCTTTAACCACGCGGTGTAGAGACACCCTTCACTGTACCAGACCCCAGGTCTAACGACATGGCTGTGTCCAAAACCACTGCTTGATTACAACACGGGCAGGTCCCTGCCTGCACTGTCTGCGCATCGGTCTACGCCAGGTTATCTCCTACCTGTCGTTTTTGGAGCTTAGTGTGGACCCGCCATCGTCACATTCCGATTGATCCCAGACTCCATTTGCTTTTCTCTGCGCAATACGGCCAGTAAACAACTGGCAGATGCCTGGTTGTGCTACCAGTGCAGGCTAATACAGGACCATCTTTCGATGAAATCCATACCGCCATGAAAAGGAGCCCTCACAGGTTTTACAGCCACGCTAACCGGTTCCCCTCACTTGTTGGGTACCCCAGCTTCGGTCTCATCAGCACAGTTAGTGCTGGCAGGAAACAGTTACACCCAGAGCACATGGAAACGCAGAGAGCAAAGCAGTGCGACTGACACAGAGAAGCGCAGGGGATGCTGCGGGGGAAAACCACCCAAAACCTCTCCCGTGAAAAGATCTCCGGCGCGTCTGCGGCCATGTGCCATGGGGCTGGACCAGCACCACCAGAAGCTGGTGCGGGGACGTGCCTAACATCAAGCACAACCAAAAAACACCCGGCACCAGCAGTTCGCCTGTCTACCAACCTTGGCCTTCGTTAAGGAAAAAGAGAGAGATTTCTTACCTTTAAACAGCCAGACTTTTGGGATAAGGGGCACAGACCTCGCCCTAAACATCCCACTACTGCTGCAAATACTGCAAAACCCTGCTCTCGCGTGAGGGCTCTTCCAGCGACATGAAAGGGAACATACTCTTACTTACTTCAGGTGGTACCTACCAGCCTTAGGTCTATTACATCCTGAAGCATGAACCGAATCCTTGATGATGTTTTCCTCTCTTTCACAATCTTCTCCATCTGATTAAAATACTGGTCCATACGAGGCTACACAAGAGAAATACCATCAGTGTATTTTGGAAGAAAATGAAAATACTCCCTCGGGTGGGGAGTCAGTGGGGGCTGCGCTACAGCGTTTTTGGGCCAGAAATGCATCTGGGGCCCCAGAGCTGCTCTCTGGAGAAGCGAGTGCTGGGTCTCGTACGCTCCCCCAGGTTGGATTTGAGCGTGCGCAGCGCGGGATGCGCAGGAAACGAGGCACAAGTCGGCGGGCACCCCCTTCGCTTAGCACGCAATTTCTCTGCATTTTTTTATTACTCGGATAATCCACCCTCTACACGTACATAACAAACTTGCCATCCACTAACGAAAAACTCAATGTGGTTTTTTTTCATGCTACAGCTAAGCTGATCTAAAGGGGTGTCCTGCCCTACCTCTGAGCCCCTCCTTTTCCTATCAGCGTGTGTGCTATGGATGCTCCCCTCAGCCCGAGGAAAAACTGGCTCAGGAAGCTAAAAGGGCACAAAATTAACCCTGCAAACGTCATTTCGATGCTTTACCTCCCTGAATTGTCTCAGCCGGGGTCAGGCAAGAGCAGCGGGGGCAGAAGCGCTGCTTCCCTCGGCAAGAAGCTGTTTAACGGGCTTAGCTGGGGTATGAAATCCCACAAGCTCCTTTTCAGCCAAGCAGCTGTGATGTGAGGGAACCCAAATCAGTTTGCAGTAAGACATGAAATAGTATCATTAGAGAAGCCTCCTTTAGTCTAAATTTGACTCGCCACGTTCTAAGAAGCCTCCCCCTCCCCCCAAAAAGGGGGCTCCGGCTGTTTTAAACAAAAAGTTTCAGGGCGGCTTTATAAAATGTTTCCCACTCCCTTCACTAAAAACTAGTTAAACCCTTAAACAAACAAGAAAACCCTATTAAAATTTGGTCGTGGCCTTGCCTTGGAAAGTTTGAGCTCTGAGAGCAAATGTTTCCAAAGTTAGGAATGACGGGGAAAATATTTGAAGTGGACCGTGTCCAGAAGCTTTAATTGTAACTATCACTAACACTTCAGCTTCAATAAAAACGCATAATAAAACGTCTACCCCATTAATAGAGAATAAATAAAAGGATTCTCGCTCAATCTTGATAGAAATAACAAATCACGAAGACACGGAGAGGACACGGGCAGCTTTTCACAAGGGGTAACACGACACGTGCTGCGTGCACACTCCGCGCCGCACGGTGCCGCCGCTCGAGGTCGCAGAACCGGCCAGTGCCACCAAACCGTTGGCTTTTACAGTGTTTCCATGCTAATAAAAACCGAACCAGCATCCAGGACCCATCCAGCATGACCTCAGCTACTCCTTACAAGTCAGACCCTGTTTTCTTCCCAAAGCACGTGGAGAAATTTAATCCCTGCTTCTGGCACTTTCAAACCTGCATCAATAACGCACACGTTGCCGCGTTAACAGCGCAGGGTATTTAGCCTGGGGGATTAGTGGTAAACGCGGCTGTTTTGGTCAATGCTCCACAAAACAGTTTGGAAAACTGTTTCCCCGTAAGGATCGGGACTGATCCGCTGTGATCCCCGCAATCCAGCGCACTGTGAGGGAACTCCCTGCCCCGAGCAGCTGAAAACAATTAGCTCGGTTTGTTTCCAGAGCTGAGTCCGACTGATTTCTGGCAAAACCCTCGAATGCTTTTTCATCCCAAGCCTGGCTTTGGCGAAGGAGAAGCGGATTGTTTGTGCCAAGAGGAGCTCATTGAGTGCGTAACGCTCCGTGCTACGTATAGATTCGTTGGAAAATCGGGAGGAGGACGCCGGAGCGCTGCAGTTGCAGAACAGCTGCTTCATTCCAGCATAGCTGGGGATGATGATGACACAAAATAAATACATCCACCGAAGGTCAGGTGGGGCTTTAGGCCAGTTAACGAGGCTTTTTTTTTTTAGATTTAAATACTTTTGGTGGTAGATTTCGTAGCTAATACAAACCCTCAATGATAAAGAAATAACTCTTTACAAACTACAGACAAGAAGTAAATTCTATTTGGAAAAAGAAACCCATAGGATACGTTGAGCGCTTTTAGAGTGTTAGCTTGGATGGAATATTTGGAAACAAGTAGCGACTGGAGACACCCTTGAAAGTGATACAGAATCTATTAGAGAAGGGAGCGGGGCCAGGTCGTGATGAAACATCCACGGAAGAGCGGATGACTTCCTCATGCTGAAGAGAAGTTCCTGAAGAAAAAATAAATCCTCAAACGAAAACACCCCACACCCAGTTTTCCCTCCCTGCCGCTGAAGCCTCATCTCCCTCTCCCGCTCCTGCCCTACCTTTGCTTTCTCAAAGTCCAGGTCCTTGCCAATGGTAGTTAGCAGGCGGCAAAGGCACTCGAGGGACTCCTCATCGTGGTTTTTCAGCAGCTTTACCACGCAGTCATGCATGATAGCCTCCGTCAGCATTTTCAGTTTAAAAAGCTCGCCAATGAATTTTATATTCCCGATGGATCTCCGTCGGGCTTTGTCCTTGGCCTCTTCCAGCTCGTCATGGAGCCGCGTCTTCTCCTCTGGCTGCAAAACAAAAACAGCTCTAAAAAACACATGTTCACAGAGCACAGAACTCTTCAAAGGAGCCAGTTTTACATTTACAGTTGCTGTTCTCCCTGTTTACTCTTTTTCTCCTAAAAACCTAAAAGGAGGCTGGTATAAATTTGCTAATCAAGGCAGATATTTTTTATTATACTCAGACACAGTGACGGAATGAAACTCTGAACTCCGAAATGCCCCCCAAATCGACCGCCATCTTCAAAAGAGATCATTTTCAGAGGGAGCGCTGAGAATTTATGGGGAAAAAATACCACTTACAGTGGTAGCAGCTTCAAGTTCTTTCTGCTTCTTTTCAAAGACGTCGTCGTCAGCCTTGTCCTTTTCAAATTCCTTCTGGCAGCGATTTAACAGCAACTTGCGGAAATTTACTGTGCTCCCAGGTTTGTCTGCCATGGGCACTTTCAGCTGCAGGAGAAGGAAGAAAAACATCAGCAGAAATACGGCTAAACTCTACATACGAGCGAGGTTTCCTATAAGCCATCCATTACATTTTATTATGCACTTCATATTCAGCGGCGCAGGTTTGCAGGATTATGACGGTTAAACATCACGTCATGATTTCCAGCGGAGTTTTACATTTCATACGTAAAGTTGCACTCAGAACTTGGCTGACACCACCTCCGCCCAGAGACAGATTACATTTCCATTCACGGGATCCTTTAAAAAGACACACCGCTTAAAAACACTCCCGTTCTGTGCTGAAGACTCTGGAGCCGTGCTCCTTCGCTGCATGTGCTGGGAGGGCTGGAGCCCCTCTGCTGTGGGGACAGGCTGAGAGAGCTGGGGGGGTTCAGCCTGGAGAAGAGAAGGCTCCAGGGAGACCTTCCAGCCCCTTCCAGTCCCTAAAGGGGCTCCAGGAAAGCTGGGGAGGGACTCTGGAGCAGGGAGGGGAGCCATGGGATGAGGGGGAATGGTTTTACGCTGAAAGAGGGGAGATTTAGATGAGATATTGGGAAGAAATTCTTGGCTGTGAGGGTGGTGAGCCCCTGGCCCAGGTTGCCCAGAGAAGCTGTGGCTGCCCCATCCCTGGAGGTGTTCAAGGCCAGGTTGGACGGGGCTTGGAGCAGCCTGGGCTGGTGGGAGGTGTCCCTGCCCAGGGCAGGGGGTGGCACTGGGTGGGCTTTAAGGTCCCTTCCAACCCGAACCATTCTGTGATTCTACATCATGAAGGATCGGGGGGAGAAGGGGGTTAATTTGTCTCGAATTCGCCATCTGAAAACTAGCTGTCCCAAGCTTGGCTCGGCACCTTGGGCTCTCCTTTGAAACGAGAGAGAGAAACGGGACTTTCCCAACGTGACTCATTGCATCGTGTGACCAGGCAGAGCGAAGTGCTCGGTGTCCTCAACTGCAAACACCGCATCACTCCAAGCACGGCCCTCTGCCCACAGGCACGGCCAACGAATGTAGAAGAAATCCATCACGTGAGTTATTTTTATTAACATTCAGAAACTAACGTTTAACTCTGCTCTGGCCAATCAGTTGATGGGGATAACGTGCAGAACACTGACCCGCGCAGAGGAATTTCCCCTTTGACTTTGGCGGCTCTTACCGTCACAAGACATCTGCACATGTTGGCATACGCCACCGAGAAGCTCGGTTCATCGATAGCCTTCTCGAAGACCAGGTCGATGACTCCTTTCAGCCTCTCTTCTGTATCTACCGTCAGGTCTGTCACTTGCTTCATGAGCTGATTGAACATCTGGGGCGTCAGCTTGTTCAAGATGCTTCGTACCTTGCGGAACAGCTCCTAAAGGACAGGAAAACTTAAAGTTTAAGCACAAATTGAACAGGCGGCTTTCCGGAACGTGCTTAAAGGTGAACGGAGAAGATGTCCTAGAGAACTTCTAGGAAGCGGGGTTACGCACAGACAGACGTTTGTGCGCAGTCCAGCTCCAGCTCTAACTCAGCATCCGGCTACCGAGGACCAAGGCTGCAGGACAGGATTTTTGGAAATGCCCAAGTGTTTTTTTTCAAGCGTGACAGAGGCACAAAGCCCTGGCTGTCACCCAGCTGAAATATTCTTCTGGATATCCCTTTAGCCATGAGATATCAATTAATAGGGTGTGGCCGCCTTCTCCCTCAACTAGAGGTAATCAACTTCTCCTATATTTACTTTAAGGCACTTTTTTTTTTTTCCCCTAGCCAGAATGATAATGAGGTCGAGAACACCGCTGTCAGCCCCAAGAACAGAATTCCAGTGTCCGTCAAGACCATCCCAACTTATCCAACAAATTATAAGTTTGACGACCAGGCAAATACCTCCGCCCAGAGCGGCTGCCCCACGGAGGAGAAGGACACAGAGAAAGCTTCAGAGACGGCGCTGTTGGGCTGGGCAGGACAAACCGACAGAGGGACCTCAGTCTTGCTGAGGTTCAGGGCAGAAACGTAGTCTAAAAGGGGATGAAAAGGAAGTTCTGTGCTGAACGTTTGAGGTTGTTTGCTTTAGAATGGAGACAGAAATATTCTAGTAAAAAAGCAACAGAAAAACAATCCTGGCAGAGAGGTAGTAGGTTGTCTGGTGTTCCCTATTTAGGCTCGCTTAATATGCAGGATTGCCGTTTAAACTCCGGGTCAAGAATAAACACATGAAAAAAAATAATCAAGGCAGGGGAAAGCTGTGATTCAAACTGGAATTCACTGCCCTTTTTTACTGTCTTACGCAACACCAAAGGCAAACTACCGTCCCTCTTCTGTTACAGACGGCTGTACTCAGAAGCGCTTCCTAATGCTCTCACCTGGGTTTTGACATTTTCCGGGTCCTCCGTTTGGTTTTCTCTCTTCAGGCTCGGCTTCCAGGCGTTCTCTGCCTTCTTCAGGTGGACGTCCTCCTTCACACACACAGTGATGATCTTCCTGGGCTCTCTCCTCTGGCCTGGCTGAGATCTCCTTGGTCCAACATTCAACAACTAGGACAAAAACATTCCTTGTTATATCCCCTTTTCAACTCGCATCTCCATAAAACACTCCAGGGCGCACGCCAACACCCGCTGATGGCAACGCCGACCGTCAGCAACTCCTCCTAGGGCTTTGGGGCCTCCCTCCGACCCAGCGCAGCGGGCCGGGCTGGCCAGAGGGAACACAAAGACACCAAACGTGTTTCTCTCGGGCAGCTTCTCCCGAAACAGCTATGGGATGACCACTGCCTACAGGCATCGGCGACGCTCCGGACACTGCTTAAGCGCTGCAGAACTGACGCCGACTGGCCGAAACGGCCTCTTGAAAGCCAGAAGAGCGTAACAGACACCCATAGCAAAGGCGTATTTAAGGATTAAATCGGTCCTTACAGGTGTATTTCAAACGTGCCATCCCAAGCAATTAGATAATGATAAATTAGCAGCTCTGCCAAAAATATTAAGTTTTGCTGGAGATTGCTTCAAACAGAGCCAGTTTGAGACAGGGATTATATAAAACACAGTGAATGGAGCATCAGTCCTGCTCCTGCACTGCGGAAATACCGATCCTAGCAGATGTGGGTCAAACTTTTTGTAGCCTCACAGAAGAAAAGGGAAACACGGTACTTTGCCTGAAACAGCATCAAGCCCTTCTCTGCAACCCTGGATAACATCTTCCATGTCAAATCAGGTACGAAAACTGCCGAAACGGGGGAGTTTTTCATCAGTTGTACAAGTGATGGGGCACAAGATACCCCCAAACTCCCTCTTCACCATCTGGGAGCTTCCGATTAAGGACTAAAGGTATCAAACGCTGTTGGCAGGTTATCCTTCCCCTGCGCCCTTTCATATTTATGAACTCATTTATTAGAAAAGTCCAACCTCAATGTAAAAATTAGCGCCGCAACAAAACTCCATTATCAAAGCCCATTACTTTCCGCAGAAGTAATTAATCTCTTCAGCGGGCAGTAGGCAGCCTCCGCATGAAAGATGGGCCATTTAAAACATTTCTTTGGTCAACAAAGGGATCAACGAGCATCGGAGGCAAGACCATCTCAGTTATTCAAACAGCTGCACTGAATGCAGGAGCAGAGGCTCTTAGTTGGTGCCTCTCGTGTCACAGATCAGCCCCAAACCCATTTTTGCATGATTTTTAAAAAAACAACCCTTCTTAAAGGCAGGAGCTTGTGTCTGTGGTTTGAACCGCTTGGCTTTGACGATGTAAATGTGTGCCGCCGATGGAAGCAAACGGCCATAATCACCGCCACTGCTGGAGTTCTCGTTTGGGCTTCGCCATGTGATAACAGCAACAGAACGAGATGTCGTCAGAAGACAACGACCTCGGATAAGATGTTGTCAAAAGACCACGACCTCATGCCGTGACACGCTTCGTACACTGAGGTGATGCATGGAAGAGGGCGACGCGGTGCAGCGTGTTAGCGTGCTGCCCGCCGCCTCTGAAGCCCTCCGGTCAGATCCCCCCCGGCACGCACAGAAATAACCCAGCAGATCCTTCAAACCCTTTTGGGTGCAAGCTGTTAATTGTGATATAACCGCGCGAGTCGATCGCTCCCGAGAAATCAACGGTGGAATGAGGCAGCAAGAAGGGGGAGCCGTCACGATGTTTTTGTGTGTTAGGCACCTTCCTAAAACAGTTGTCAGTCCCCCCCGACGACTCCTCTCCGCTCCCACCCAGACCCTTGACCGACACCAGTACGGCACAGCAAAGCCTTGCTTCGCAGCCCTGTGTTGAGCCATCACCTCTTGTTTTTAAGCAATTTCACACAATTTTGCTGCCCAGGTTCTAACCACTCTGCAAACGTATGGCCACGCAAAGAAGAAACTTCCCTCCAGCTGCAAAACCAGACAAAAACGCAACAGAAAACTGACCGGTTTCAGCCACGCGCCCCAGACCTCGCCCACGGAGAGCTTGGTAACCAGAGCCAGACTGGCAGCGTGCCCTGAAAATCAAAGCGTTTGGGCTCATTTTCCCCCAGGAACACGGGCAAAGCCGACGAGAGGTGACCCACGGCCGCCCCGTCTCTCTTGCGTGGAGGCGGCTCTGCTCTGAAGGACCTTCCAACCGCGGCCAGGCTGTAACGCGTGAGCAGAGAGCCGGGGCCACGGCGCTTCCTCGGGGACGGGTCCACCCGCAGCCGAAGCGTCGGCTGCCAGAGCAAATGCACCTTCCCCTTGCAGAACTGACGGAGGCAGGGAGCGCTCTCGCATCTCCCGAATATCAGCATGTTACGTGTCACAGCTTCCTTGAGCCTGGCTGCCTTCGAGACCGGACAGTTGATTGAATTAATAGAACAAAGACTTTCTTTAAGATTGTATTTTTAAAATATCTGCGAACACACTTGGTTCCAACTGTTTGATTAGGCTTTAAAAGCAGTGGACGGAAGCCTCCTTTGAAGATGTAATAAAATAATATACGGGTCAAACTTATAACAGAAAAAAAAATGTGGGTTTTTTTCGTTTCAAATTTACAAGGCAGCAAGTTAAAGAGGTGCCTGAGCTCATGCCCGGCCTCCTTTTTGTAACCCAGTCCACATAAATAATAATGGTTCTGTAGCGCCTGCGATTACAGCGCTACAGCTTGCACTGAAATAATATTTTCCACCGAAGGCAAGGAGAAGTGCTTACCAGATGTTACTACATTAACCTGAATTACCTGTCTTCCAGATGAAGAGAGGGGAAAAAGGAAAGTGGAAAGAAAGAGGGACAAGCCTCCCGCGGAGGAGCCAAAACCTCCCAGCAGCAGCACAGCACGCCCTGGTGCTCTCCCGCACAGCCCGCTTCTGCTCTTGGGACACAAGCCATGGTAATATTTTAAAAAACACCCAAGACATTAAAGAACTGCTTCTCCCTCTACGGCAGGCTCCAAACGCAGAAGGCGAAAAATGGAGCTTAGGCACCAGGAACGACGCTGCACAAGAATCGGGGCGACTCGCGTTTCCGTCACCTCTCCGGAAGGATAAAAGCAGACGCGTCCCACCTCGGTGCGCGGGGACGGACCCGTCCCTCTCCAACCCTACTTCTCTGTGTTCGCATCTCATTACCCGCCGCGCTCATCTAACTTCTCATCTACGTCAAGAAGCGTTTATTAGCTGCGTTGCGTTCCTGTGTAATTACACCCCTTGTCTCGTCTGATGTGACATTTGTTAGTTCTGAAAACAGTCATACAACACGTTTAAGCGAAAAGAAGGAAATAAAGACAAAAGCCAAGGAAGCAAAACAAAAGATTCTCAACGTGCCGAAAGCTTGTTAGCGCTGAGCTGCTCGGCATTATTTGGAGGGCGAGGAAGAGGCAGTGGGGTTTAATGGTTTATGGGCATGGCCTGTGCAGAGGTGGAATGACCGAGTGGACAGGCAGCGTACACGCAGGTTTTTGCCATGCTTTACGAGAAGACAACGTCTGATTTTGCTCGGGGCTGAAAACCCTCTCGTCCTATAACCGCCGCCGTCGCAGGCCAGCAGGGCTTGTTAAAGAACGTTCCCTTCCAACCCTCCTCGAGGAAAACGCAAAGAAAAGGCTCTACTCTGGAGAGGCGCAAATGTAAGATGTATGTTATGTGCTGAATGCTCCAAATGAACGGGGTAAGCGGGACTTACCTTTTCTCCCCCTTTCCACAGGTCTGCAAAGTGCAGACCCCTCGCGGATCCCGCTCAGGCCAACGTCCCAGCATGCCCTCAGCTGGTGATGTCCCACCCACCACTGAAGACTGCCTAGAGGGGTACAATGCAAGTCTTGTTTCGTTTTTTTTTTAAACACTGTTGCACCTTTTTGTAAAGTTTTCTGCCAGTCGTTCTTTATCAACAGTGGGCGTTAGGGAAAAAGACAACTCTACAAAAAGGTGCAAAGATCTGGGGGGGAGAGGGGGGGATTTGGCTTACCCCTATCGGCAGGTTCCTCAATGGTGGGTGAGGCGAGACCAAGAGAGGGCATGCTGGGGAACCGCACCGAGCCAGGGAAGGCAATCCAGGGTTGCTCTGCACTTTGCAGGCCTGCGGAAAGAGAAAGAGCGACAGGGACGTTACCGAGACGCCGAGAGGCTCGGGACGTTCGGCGCACGAAAGGAGAGAAGGCGTCGGAGTACGACCTGCAAGTCCTAAATATAGGAAGCGACGTCGACCTCAAACAGCCATCGAGGTTTCGGGACCGGGCGGTGCTTCGAGAGAAACCGCGACACCGAAGCTACTCCAAGACACGGACGCTGTGCCCCGGAACCGCGGCACCGGCCACGAGGCTGCTCGCAAACCAGAAACATCACATCAACTCAAAATCGCCGCGTTTGACTCCGAGCCTCCTGGACATCCGCACGCTTGGAAGTCAAGGTTATTCAGTGAACTTTTCTGAAACCAGCGGTTTTGAAAGATAAATGATGGCTATGTCATTAGCTATGTCTGGATGGATACACTGGACGTATCCCAACAGATAAGACGAAAAATCAATGACTGCACCTAGTGGAGGCAGCCTCCATCCCCCGCTGCGGCTGACTGGGGGGGACCTGCACCCCGAGAAAAAGCGACGGCAAAGGCAAGAAGGAAGAATTCAGAGAGGGATTTCAGAGTTTGGGCAAAGCCAGACCCAGGGAAAAGAAGAGAAAGTGAAAGAAAAGCAGAGGAAAAGGCAGGAAAACAAGGAATGAAGTGACCAAAGCAAAGCAACGTGTAGAAGCATAGAGAAAGCAAGAACATACACAGGCGCTGTGCATATTCTTTTATTTTTTGGTTAGTAAAATCTATTTGCTTTTTGCTTTATAAAATCGGCACGTTTTATAAACTAGGCTCCTATGATGACGCACCAACGCCAGGTGGTCGTACGAGAAACGTGCGCTCGCGCACGTGTGACCGCCAGGTCCTCCGCGTGGAAACACGTTTCCACACCTCTCGCGCGGGAAGTGGGGAAGGAGATCAAACCCATTTCAGACCAATACGTACCAGTTAAAAACATCCGCAACGTTTTTCTAATTTGCCTACATTTTCACAGCCAAGAAAAACATCACCCTTGCATTCATCCTGACAAAACCAGAACCACCGGAGCATCGGAAGAGACCCAAAAGCGTGAGGACGGACTTCATCGGTGTTAAGGCCAGTTTTTAAATTAGCAAGTTGGGGTAAACTCACACTTCCAGCTACGTTTCTTCCACCAGAGGTTTGCCTCCCAAAATCAGCAAAGGCTGGCGTGAAGTCTGGTCCTCGAGGCAGTATCCGAGGGTCCAGAGTTCTCAGTGGCAATTTCGGCTGGTTGACCTGCATCGTGGAGCAGAACAAACAAACCGGATCTGTTCAGCGGCTGCTGCGGCTACCGAGGTTCACGCAAGTCTACAGACAATCTCTGCTAAAGCATAATATTCATATTTAATATACAAATGAACACTTTTAAGAAGCTATGCAAGTTTTATGTAGCCACACTTACACCAAAAATACACATTTAATTTAAAATACTCTTTCCGCAGGTGACTACTGAGGAAATAGGTGGAGTTCAGAAACATTTCAAGGCTGAGCATGACTTATGGGGGCTAAAATTACGGCAACACGGGCCCGTCTTCTGCAAGATGAATGTGATAGTCTTGGTTCAGGATCGCAAAACTGCCACCTTCCCTCAAACAAATGTCTTTTGTGGTAACGAGACAGATGGCTGACCGAGCAAAGGACGCTCAAAAGCAGACAGAGCAGCGAGAAGCTATCATGGAAAACCAGGAGGCGGACGAAATCGTTTTGGGAACAAAACTGCGTTTTACAATTTGTCTGGGTATGAAATTCAGAGTGGAAATGTTTCTGCACGTGAGAATCCCCCGTATCCTGATCTGGGCTTGAATCTGAAGAGCCTGTAGCGGTCACATCAAAATCAATGAACTACGTAGTTCTAACGGAGACGGAGAATAAAGGTCTTGGTGTCAGCGCTTCAGAAATAACAAGTATTTCAATAAGCGCAGACATCCAGCGGAGAAAATCACAGCTGTAACGAGGCTGGATAGAAACCACAAAACTTTCTGAGAGTCGAGGGTTTAAAGATCTTTTATCAGATCAGCTCATAAACACTGACACAACGGCTTCACACCAAAAAAAAGAGTTTGCCCAAGAGCACGCCTACGCTTTCTAACCGTAGAATTGGTCTAATAAGAGACACCGCCTCCCTGCTCAGTCTTGCTTTGCTTCTATCCCTGGGCCTTCGTGGCTACAGCGCTTCCAATTTTAATAACAACAATGACTCAATCCAGACAGAGACCACTAAAAATGCTTCAGTTTTTTAAATCTTCTGTGCACGCTCATCAGGCGCCAACGCCTCCCTTTGAAGAATTTAGCGATGTGCCATCGGCCAAACGCTTTCCCTTCCCAACAAAAGCCTGCGTTGGAACGGGCAGGGAATAAAGCCCGCTTTAGGGATCTTTATTTATATTTAAAAAAAAAAAACTGCACGCACCTGTTTTATCGGCTCTCCTCTCACCTTGTCGAGAACCACATCGCTTATGGGAGGCAGCCCCTCCGGCTTCTGGATACAGGCAGGCATGAACTGGAAATCCAGTAAGAATTCCCGGTCGTACTGCTTCTTCCCCTCCGGGTCCAGGGGCTTCCACTGCTCTATAAGGAGAGAAGGTGCCTGAGATCCATAGGTAACAAAAACCTCCGCCCTCCGAGACCCGTCTCCGGTACATCCAAAGGGATGAGATTGTTACAGCTGCTTGCGAAATTTAAATTCAACTTTATTTCAATTTTGAAGGCAGCAAGGACGGGAATACACATCGCATTAAAGGAAGGTAAACGCTGGGGAGCATACAGCCACCTCCAGCAGCAGCCACGCTCCAACTCGTCACCGATTGCAGTTTTAACCCACGCCATCTCGTTTTAACTCTGACTCCCGCTCTCTCGCGCAGCAGGATGAAATGGGGGCGATTCCCAGCTTCTAGGTGAAAACGCAGAAGTTAACGCAGCTGGTTTTTTTGTGTAAGAGGCAGCGGTAATTGCAGAGCCGAGGAGCACACGGCGCGGAACAAAGATATCCTTGGAAAACGTGAAAACAGCGAGTCTTTACCAACCCGTGCTGCAGATAAAGGTGCGAAGCAAGAGAAAACACACAACCACAAGCCACGCTCTAAGAATTACAACTTTTCGCCCATTTTTTTTTCAGAGGGCTTTCTGGGCAGGAGAACTGCGGTGCAGAGGACCTTGCCCGACGCAAATCAAAATAGAAACCTACAGCCGCTTCAGCCCAAGGAGAATCAGCACCTGGTAGCCTAGAGACCGGCTTTTCCTTGCTGGCTGCCCTTTGCTTGAAGTTTGGAAAGAAAAAAAGAGTGGCTCGGGGCGACCGGTCAGGCCCCAAAGCGGGTGGAATGTTTTTATCTGAAGGAGAACAGTACGAGACGCTGCCTCCGGATTTCACTGATGCCAAACGGCGCCGCTTTGCATTCACCCGGACGTTCAGGTTCGCTGTTAAAGGTTTTACTGTTATTTCTTTATTTCATTCCCTGATCAGCGGCTTTAGGTCTCTGGGTTCTCACCCCTCCCATCCCTGTCGAGGCCCCAAACACAACTCAGTTCAAGCGATGGCTTTGAATAACTGGGAAGGAAAATACACAAAAGTAATTACAATTTTCAGCTCTTTGGGCAGTTTTATTTCTACAGAGCTTCGGGATAAAAGGGTGCAGAAAATGGGTTTGCCTGGCTTGTTGCGTCCCAGCCAGAATTCCCAGCCAGCTGCCTATCCCTGTGCCACACCACCCTCCATTCATCACGGAAAAGTCCCGACAGCAGCAAGAAACGGTTTGTATGTACAGTTTCCTTCTCCTGGAAAGGTCTTAACAAGCTGCTTTAACGGGAAAAGCAGCTGGGCAGCGTCACAGGCAGGCTGAGAGATGGGATATAACACACAATTCTTCCTACGGTCGACCAAAAGGGCAAAAATCCCCCATTTTAGAAAAGAGCAGAGCTGAAATCGAGGATTACTGCGAAAGGACATCCAGCCCCGACCGGGATCCTTCCGACTGCATCGAGTCTTTGGGAGAGATGGCTGATGAATTATGGATTAACGTCAAGATGTGCTGAACTAACGAACTGGTGGAGCGATCATAAACGTGCCGTAAACTATCAAGAGGCCTCTACGTTTTCTCCTAACGATACGATGCTACCAAATTAACAGAAGAAAAGCAACTCGGGTCTTTGTCAGAACAAAGCGGCGCTGAAATAACAACCGCAGTGCAATCGCTAAACGGTGGTGCTCCTTCCCGATACCTTGTCCAGACTCTCAAGGTCCTTCCTTGTTTTCTTTTATACTCTTTAATGTCTGGGCTCCTAAGAAAATGACTAATTAATTTGGACGGAGCTTCACCTGAATAAGAAATGGCTTAAAAATTGATAGCAACTGAGAAGCCAGTCTCAAGGTCTCTCTTAACGAGGTGAATTAATAGCGGTTCAGGTCTACAAATTAAATATCTTAATAAATAACAAAAAATACCCCCTTAGGTAGACTATATCCAGAGCTAAATAGCAGCGAAAGGACCGTATCCTGGGAGCCCGCGCTCCAACTGGTTTGTCAGAAGAACCGCACGGTGGCAGTTCAATCGCAGGGCCTGGACTGGAAACCACAAACTCTGTCTTTCTTTTCCTTTCTCTTCTAGAAACCTGAAGATCTACCCCACCGCTTCGCCAGGACATCACATTTACCTAAACACACACACTCCTACTTAGGACCCACTCAGAACTTTCAAATCTCTTATTTAAGAATAAGAGATTTAAGGCTTCTCTCATTTAAGAATTCCGCTTACATGGAATTTCTTGGATGGTTCTCAGCCGTCGATCACGGGGGAACCGATTCACCACCATTCCCACCGTGCTGCAGCCAACATCCACACGGGCACTAAATTCAAGGAATTGGGGATTTTCTCTTTCTCTTTGTTACCACCAGCAAAAGAAAAAGCAATTTTCCTTTTGTGCTCCCCCAGAAGGGGTCTCTGAGCGGATCCATTAGCGGATCACGGTGGATCCGGACACGGTGAAATGCTGCAGCCCCTTCCAGCCCCACTGGGAACCGGGAGGATGGACGGAGGAGGGAGGCAGAAAACCAAGCAAGAGTCTGAAACAGGATTTACCTGGTTTATACTGGTACGCCGGCCCTTCGCTGGAGCTCTCTGTGAAGCCAGAGTTTGCATCGGTTCCTTCTCCCTCAGAAACGCTCTCGGCACCGTTCCGGACAGGTTCTGCTTCCTGCTCTCCGTTTTCTTCCACAGGTTTCGCTTTTTTAAGCTCAGAGGGGTCTCTCTCCAGTTGAAACCCATGGCTCATTTTCTCCTGGTCAGATTCAAGTACTTTGTCACCTGAAAGTTCCTCTTCTACTTTAGGCTGAAGCACAGATGGAAACACAGAGGTTACGTTAAAAACACCCTGCCAAAATTCAAAGCACGCGAAACGGCTCGTCATTTACTCGTACGGCATTTTTGCGCCTAACGGGAACACGTATGCGTCTTAAACAGAGATACGGAGATCTGGAGCGACACAGGGAACAACCAGGTGACGCAGAGGTTCATCCCCGGAGATAACCCGCCGATGAGTAAGAGTGTAACTGGAAAGACTTGGCGTTGCCCGTGAAATCCCCAGGAGCTGTTGGGATCGGACGGCAGGAACTGCTGGGCCCTACGGCGCGAGAGCCATGAGCAATCCCAGCCCAGAAGGACCAGCCTCGCTCCTCCCCTCTCCCCGGCACTTTAAAGGACACCCCACGTCATTTTGGGGGGATCCTTCCTTTAAACGTACGCTGCTAATTGGAGCAGATCCTAATAAAGCAGGTAATATGACACACAGCCACAACTTCAGCATCTCTGTTTCAGGAAAACACTTTTATTAGTATCCCTGGCTGCTCCTTTTAGAGCTCTCCGAGGACACAGCCTTATTCCGCAGTCGGAGACGGCGAAAAGCATTAAACAAAGGAAAGGCTTCACTGAGGATGCTCCGGAAGAGCCTCTCGATCCTTCCGCCTCCCAACCCAATGGGCGCTACATCCTAAAACGCTTTTTGCGGATTTTTCCGAGGAATACTCTGAAAAAATGAGCCTTGGTGAAAATGCCACGTGGGCCAGGAGACACGACTCCTCCAATAACCGACGCAGAGAGCGTACGGAGAGCATAAACTTGCTGGCGCGGCCCCAGCGACACCCTTGGCTCTCTGGCTCGGGAAGGAGCACGGGGGATGCTTTTCATTTCCGTGGATTACCCCAGCATCGGCTTTTCCCGTTGCGCGCAGCCCAGCTGTCGCAGCGTGGTGCCCTGCCCGTCACCATCTGAAGCACCCTTTCCCCCGGAAACGGAGGGGAAAACACCCCCGTACCATTCCCAACGCCCACACGAGCCTATCTGCTGCACACCCTGGCTTACACTGAGGGTGAAGTACCGTCCGCCGGGCTCTGGATTTACTCTGCAACAACACGCTCTCAGAGCGGAGAGGTTCGGCGGCGTTTGCGGCAATTACAGGCAAGTTGGGGAGGAACGAGCAGACGAATAATAACCGAAGAAGAATTTGGAGTGAAGAAGCAACGCTACTCTGCGGTCAGTTTTTATATACGCGCGGGCAGCCCGGGTTTGTGCATTTTTACTCTCTCCCCCGCTCGGAGATCTATTCTAACCCCAGTTTTACCCAGGATATTAAACAAAAGAGGTTCCTCCTGCAATATCCCTACCAGAACGGCAGCAAGGGAGATGTTCTTTACTCATCTAATTACAGTCGAGGTGGTTTTGCCTCAAAACTTCCACCTTTTCCTTTCCCAAGCTTCTCCGTCAGGTGGTTATCATGGAAACCAACCTTCGGCCGTGACATCACAATGACATCACCGTGCAGCAGAACCACTCCACCCACCGGGGGCAGCATGAAGGGATCCGAGGGCTGGAGCCCCTCTGCTGTGGGACAGGCTGAGAGAGCTGGGGGGGTTCAGCCTGGAGAAGAGAAGGCTCCGGGGAGACCTTGGAGCCCCTTCCAGTCCCTAAAGGGGCTCCAGGAAAGCTGGGGAGGGACTCTGGAGCAGGGAGGGGAGCCACGGGATGAGGGGGAAGGGTTTTACACTGAAAGAGGGGAGATTTAGACTAGGCATCAGGAAATTTTTCACTCTGAGGGCGGTGAGCCCCTGGCCCAGGTTGCCCAGAGAAGCTGTGGCTGCCCCATCCCTGGAGGGGTTCAAGGCCAGGTTGGACGGGGCTTGGAGCAACCTGGGCTGGTGGGAGGTGTCCCTGCCCGGGGCAGGGGAATTAGAACTAGATTATCTTTAAGGTCTCTTCTAACCCGAGCCATTCTGTGATTCTATGATTTAAACCTGCTTTTATCTCATCCTTCACTGGAGGGACAACAGTGACGTGTTCTTGAATGTGGGGAGTCGTTCAATTAGGCGAGAAGGAAGAAAACTGAAGAGCTTCAACAGGGAACAGAGCAAAAAGCTGGGGAATAATCACAGTCCCCCCCCCACATAAGTCTGTGCTGGATCCCTGAGAGACAACTAGGAAGCAACGTGTCTAAAATACAGTTTCAAGAGAGCAACATCATCATTAAGTTTGGATAAAGCAGGACTGTGGGTCCCTCTTACCTCCGTTTCCGCCTCTGTCACCTCCTCAGTGGCTTGGGTCCGGTCTTTTGGTTTCTTCCACGTCTTTGGTGCAGTTACAGCTGTTTGGGCTGCAATGGAAGCGTACACCTATTACAACACTAAATTACACGGGGCGAATTTGGCCGTGGGTGATGCCTTTCCCTCTCGCGCTCAGGTTTTACATACAGGAAAATGAAGCAGCCGCAGCCTTGCAGAGGATTCAGCTTGATACAACCACTTTTTGTTCCAACGCGGTAATAACAAAATCGTTAGTGTGACATTAAAACACGGTCATTGTTTTACAAGTTGCTCATTCAAGGCCGAAACGGTACTTGTGATAGCAAGGAGTTTATGACCAACAGTATAAGGATCGTGCAGGGCGAAAGAAAACCTTCAGAAATTCTTTTTTTTTTTTTTTGAAAGATCAAGTATTGGCTAGAAGGTTCCTCTCGACATATTTTTCTCAAGGAGTATTACAAGAATTGTAATATTAACCATAAACCAGAACCATGAACTGGCCCAAATTTCCAACAGCTCATCCAAAAGGAGAACTCTTCCAATCTTGCAGCGCTACTGGCTCTCCGGAGCTGGATTTATATTTCAATTTAAAAGCAGGTTAACAACTCCACCATTCATTAATTTCCCCGGCCAACTCATTCAAAGAAAACACCATATAATATTTCTAAGATCAGCAGTGATTTACTCTCATCGCTTTTTTCCCCCCTGAAGGGTAAAAGAAACCACACGATATATTAAGAGGAGACAAAACCATTAATCCAATACGCTCGTAATTTGTTCCAAGTGCTACCAGCTTAAATTCCGATACCGAGCACACATGCGTGTTTAACACAGAGCGTACGCAGAATTGATTCCGTGACTGAAGTTTACTGCAAACAGATTTCCAGCTCGAGCCTTTGGTTTCTAGCAGACGCCGTGGAAAAAACGCAGCGTGCACTTATTTTATCCCAATAAAATATAATTCTGAAAGGCTCTTCGACTACGGATAAATGAAAAGAGTGTTAATAACGGCCTACTTTGTTCCTGTGGGCAAAGAGGAAAGTGGATTTGCTGCGTTCCCACTGTCCCAAAAGATACGTACGAGCCCCAGCAGCTCCGTAACGGCGTTTCCCTGTTGGGAGGGCGACTACGGACCTGCAGAAACGCCGGGGGCTGCGGGAATCCCAGCACGGTGCTGATAAAAGATTTTTATCTTTGTGCTAAACACCAAAAAAGTGAAGGTTAATAAAAATTAAAAAAAAAATAAAATTGTCTAATTCAAATATTCAAACATCATCTGGTCCTTGACGGAACTGATGGTTCACGGAGGCAAAACCCTCCAGGTCTCCCAGGGCTGCGAGTCCCGCACGCCCCGTCCACGGCAGCTGCACGGAGGGATGCTGCGCTCTCAGAGCGGGGCAGAGCCTGGCTGGAACCCGGGATTCCTGCGGCAAAAAGGAGAGAAACGTCCCAGCAGCCGCCGATTTCAAAAGGGCTTTGCCTTACGCAACCGGGGTTGAGCTTTTGCTACCGCCAGGAGGTGTCCGCCGTACCCTCGCCGAGTTATTCTCCCTGTCCCGGGGTGAAACCGGGTAAGGACCAGGCGCTAATTTCTGCGCTTTAGCAAAGCGCGGACCTAAGCGAGGCCCCACCACGAAATCTGCTCGAATTTCATGAAAATTTAGCACTTTTCAAAAAACCTGCTGGTTTAAAGGCTGGGCCGTCAAGCCCCACTGCCACGGCACGCCGCCTTCTTGTTTGGTGATGCCACTTCCACACTTGGGGGGGGATTTCTTCAAGGAGGGGGTCACATCTGCGCAGCAATGACCTAAAGGCTGCCACTGCCAAGAAATGTAATTGATTAACCCCAAAGTTTTTGATTTGACAGAATTTCACTCCGTTTAAGCTCAAACGACGCTATGGAAAACATCTAAAATAACGTTTCGGTTTTAAACGCACAGAAACAAACTCAGGGTCGCGGATTTGGGTTTGGCAAAGGTTTGGGGGGTCTCCTTCCTCGGCTCTCAGGATGTTAACATTAGCGCTTCTCATTAATACATTTTTTCCCCTTTTTTTGGCAAAAGCAAGCTCTCTAAAGGACGGGATTCTGCCAAGGCTCCCGAATGAGTCTTGCAGCTTTTGCCCTGTTTTAATCCTGCAGATCCTTTTCCTGCTTCCCCGCAGGAGGACGCTTGGCCAGACGCTGGCCTCGAATCCCAAGGCACGGCAGCAGCCGTCGCTTCGCCCCGCGGTTCCACAGCTGGAACTCGGTGCCAGCCCCTGGCCGGGTGTCGGAGCGGAGTGGGACACAGCGGCGGGATCTCCGGAGATCTTACGCCATCTTTCCCCTCTTAAAATAGCAGACAGCAGATGTTCTGTTTTTTTTTTTTTTCCTGTTGAGTTCTCATTTCTGCTACAGGAACTGACTCAACAGGAGAATTTATGCTAATGTATGCTGAGAAAATTAAAAGGAGTTTAGGTGCCAACGCTCCCAAACCCAAAACCCGACCGGGACAGCGACGCTACCCGAAAATTGAGTTTCAGTAGCGAGACACGACGTGAGCCACAGAGAAACCAAAAGGTTTCGGCCAGTTTGGCCCTCGGCAAGGGAGGTCTCTGCACGCTTCGGGTCTTTCTCTCAATTTTCTGGTCCTCCCAGATTCAGCATTTTTTTCCTGCACGCCAATAATCAAATCTGTTCTCAAATGAAAGTTCATTTTTGCCTGCGTTCACACATTTCCAGAGCTCTTTTCCAGCCCGCTTTGACGCGTCAGGTGGGAGCTCCTTTCTGCTGGAGAAGGGACACCGGCAGAGCCCGCGTGCTCCCGCCTAACCAGCACCGACAGCTCTGCTCGCCGCCGCTTATAAAGATAAGAGAATTAACAGGAGTGAAAATACTGACCTACATCAAAAGCCATATCTCATCTTTACGTCCCTGCTAAGTACTGCCTCCCGCATTACTTCTGCTCTTTTAATTCTTTCTATTTTTAAGATATTCCCCTCTTCTTTTATAATTTGAGTTACAACACACGCACAATTCCATCGCAAAAAAATAACCAAATGAATCCTCTAGCTGCCGTAGGACCGGAAAGAGTAACAAAATCCTCCTTTCCAGACTATCCCGGCCGTCATCACTGGCGATAACGTCACCACCGGGGAAATCTGCTCAGCAGACCCGTTTCTGCAGCTCCATCCTGTTCTCCAGTGGGACATCCTTCGGCAGGAGACCCCCAGGCCGGGGATTCCACAACCCAGCAAGCCAGACAGAGACGGCCGTCCCCTCTCTGATGTGGGTGCCAACCGCTAAGCATAAATTAATACCAGCTCTTGTATTTTTATTTTTTTAGCCAATGTGCCATTAAAAACCAAAGCGAAGGCTCACCATCGTCTTCCAGCTCGCGGGAAAGAAAATATCTTCCAGTGGGCTATGGCAAAAAAATCAAGAAAAAGGCGATACCTGATTTATGTTTCCGACCCTCCGGCTTTGGGTGCTGGAGATATTTCTCCAAGATATTTCCAATTAGTGCCCCAAGTTGCTCGTTACAGCCCCCACGGCTACGAAACCCAGGGCCTCGCAGTCAGTCGGGCTACTTTATTTTGAAATACGTCTCATAAATGAGCTCTGCAAGAAACAGCCCTTTGAATTCGAGGCGTATTAAGCTCTTCTGGCTTCCTGTGCTCCTAGGAGTTCCGCCTGGGACAGCGATCTCTGATTCCTTTTTCCTTCTCGTAATAGCCACGATAGAACGATTACACCGAAGGCGGGCATTCAGAGCACGTCCTGACGGCTTCACGCCTCCGGGACCGCCGCCTTCTTTAGAAATTCCACCCCACCACCAGGATTTGTCCTGTTTTGTTCCCCGAGAAGGGCCGGTCCCTCACCGCAGCCGGCAAAGCTACTAGAGAAAAACCAGAATTTAATAAGAAAAGCAACCGCGCGTCGTCGGTGGCTTTTAACTGGAGCAATGTTTTTAGTAAGGATCGCAGGCTGAGAGCCCGGTTTCTCTCTCTTGATAACATCTGTATTTTTTTCTCCTTGTTACAAAGATAAGTAGGAATTAATTATTTTAAAAGCTGCGTGCTCTTGCCCTTTGCAGATGACAGCGCTGCCCATCCTGAAAACCTGAAGATAACGGTTCCTGAGCGGGCGGGAGGGAGACCTGCTGCCCGCGCGCTCGCCGTCAGGTGGACGCGTCTCCTCGCACCCCACATTTTTGGTGACTGCTCAGAACAGAACCACGGTCACGGCAGCAAGAAAACAGACACCCGGGTCCAACATCCCGCGAGCAGGATAAAAAACGGCAGTTCTCAGTGGTTTAATGCTCTGAAGCCCAACAAATCTTCCCCGTTTCACAGGGGATTATAAGCAGGAGACACGGGGCTGATGAGAGTCTACAGACGAGCCGTCTGCTAGCAGAGACTGAACCACTAAAATCGCTGTCTTCGTTATGTAGGCCAATAGAACTTAAAGACATTAAGAGTAGATAGAAGATAGTGTAAAATAAAAAGGGAAACCAAGCACACTCCAGTTTCTGCAAAATGAGAAGACCACAACAGCGGTGCTCCTGTAGACACCTCCCACCCTGGAAACGTGGTGAGATCTGCTGGAGGCCGAGTGCCAGCGGGAAAGAAAGAGCAGAGGTTCCCCCGCATCCCCCCGGGGTCAGCTCCGCTCCGCTCGCCTGAAAAATTCATTTTCTTAGGCTGTAAAAAAAAGAACGGCTGGATAACGAAGACGCTGAAGGGAAAGCCTCTGCAGCCTGGACGTCCTTGCTCCTCTCCCTGTGCAGAGCCTGATGGAGCAACACCCGGCGGCATTGCTCCTCCGCCTGCCAGACAGAAGGTGTGCTCCGTAAAGCACCCGAGGAACAAGCAAACAATTCCATTCATCCCTGAGAAGCTGTCGCCTCCATCGCAAAATATGGGATACACCTGCAAGTCTCCCCCTGGGGGAGGAGGGGGATTGACGGCTCGTTCGGAACCTCCCCCGGTTTTAGCCAGGCCGGATTCTGACTGTGACAAAGCCACTGGGGAGTAAGTGCGGCAGCGATTAGGTTATTCTTGGAGGTCTTGGGTCTAGTAGTGTCCCGGTCGAGTCACATCAGCTGCCATTAAAGGGAATAACACGGTGTGATTTGTGACCAAACCGCTCTGTCACAAGTACACGCTTCTGCTGAAAACCCCGAAGAAATATTGTTAAAAGTCCCAGCGCTCACGCCTACCAGCGCCTGACCGACAAGTCTCCCTTAGCCCAATTTTTACCATATCTCCAGAGATCACGAAAAAGACTCTGGGCCTTTAGTCCAAGAAAAAAAAAAAAAAAAATATAGCCCTTCCTCCTTGCTCCTGAAGTTCAGCGTGTGTATGTTCCGGCGTATGGCAGAGACACGCGACTCCTCGCTCAGCCCAGACGGACGCCTGAATCCCCAATCGCCTTCCCGTTACGTTACTTAAACCTCCCTTCCCCTCTCCGAGGAAGAACTGGAAAACTATTGCTCACAAAAAAAAGGCTGGCAGAGAAACGTAACACAGTTATACTTCATTAAAGAAGGGGTAAAGCACAAAAAACCCACTTGGAGAGTCTTCTGTTTTCCTTGAAGCACTGAAGCTTTTAATAGTAATCGGAGTTTCAAGTCGTCTTTTACGTGACTTGAGAAATATTTGTTTCTCTGTTGCCAAAGCCAACGTATTGGCCAACGTGTGCTGTCTGGTTACTGCCATCACAGCGTTACAATTAATCTTCTGCATTATTAAAAGCCCAAAACGCTGTAAGTAATTTATTATTTTATTTTTTTTTTAATTTAAACTACAGGACACTACAAAGCAAGCAATAATACTGCAAGCTGGAACCTGGCCGTGCAAAACCTTATTTACCAAAAGAGTCACGAATTCTCTACTTTGGAAGGAAATGAATTTGTGTTATGAAGTAGCTCAGATTGAAAGAACAACAAGTGCCAGAGCAGAGGAATGACCCGAGTCAAATAAAAATAGAAAAAGATTAACACGAAAGAAAAAAAAACAAACCAAGCCCGTGGCTGGTACAAGTGAAGGGATCTTTCCGATCTTCTCCAGATATTGGATTTTATTTAAGATCCAGCATATTGACCTAACGCAGCATTACACAAACGTGGAACGAGGCCAATCTCAGCTTTTCATTTAATTTAATCCATAGCAAGAGCGTAGCCCTAGATGCCACGGATGCCATTACACACCTATCGCTTGCTTGTGAAAGAATAAACTAAAAAAAAACAAACCAAAAAATCCCTATTTTAAATGTTACTTAAAAAACCCCCCACCCAAATCACAACCTACTGTTTCTCCTTTGTTTCTTCTCCAAACTCCACCCAATTCAAAGGATATATTTCAATCGACAGCCTCAGCTTCCCAGCTCCGAAAGGACCGCAAAACGGGGTGTAAAAGACGCGAGGCGCCGCTGGGCGTGCATAATGGCCACCATTATACTCCCTCCGGCAGCTAAAGACAAGCCATTGATTGATTTAACTTCTTTTCCACAGTTTCATTTCCAGGAAGTCCTGAAGAAAAAGCGCTTTTTTCTATAGAGAACGCAGCAAATAAGACGACTGCGGTCTATATTAATCCATTAAACGCTAACCCAGCGATGCGACAGGACACTGAAACCAAAGGCAGATAACAGCCGTCAGAGAAACACCCTGGATTTTAAAAGGCAGGTACAGAAATTGCAATTTTTAGTCGTTTATAACAAGTCTTTACGCCTCCCGAACTAAAGCACCTCGTTTCCTGAAAATTTCAAGAACAGAGGAATGGGAACAGCCGAGCGAGGAGAAGAGAAATTCCGCTTACGTGTTCCTTTTGCAGAGGAAAAGCGGATGCACCGTGAATTAAGGCTGGGCAGATCCAGGTGTGCGACACTCGGCACGTCGGTCCTTCGGAGGAGCTTTAATGGTCCGTTTCATTTACCCACACGGTAACACCACGACACATTTTTATAGTTGGGGAAAAAAACCAAACCACCCCACCCCTCTGGATTCCAGAAAGCTCCGGCTGGGCAGTTTCTGGGGCTTCGAGGTCTGACTGTTCGTCTGCTTTAGGAGCAGGGGGATAAATCCAGAGCAAGAGGTTCCTCAAACCCACCGCTCACCCGGGAGGGGCCAGGGGCAGCGTCCTTTGGACCCCCCCACTGACAGCGCTGCCCTCCGTTGCCACCGAAGCAACACGCGGCCAGTTCCCACGAACCCCACCAGCCCTGGGACACGCAGCCACGACAGCCGCCTCTTTTACGAACAATTACGAGGGTTTGGTTTTTTTTTTGTCCCTGCAAACAAAGATTAGCGTTTTGCAATCCCAACAATGGTCACGCAGCACGACCAGATTTGCTTTTGGCAGGTGGAAACAGAAACATCTGACGGAAGAAGGACCCCAAAGGCCCCTTTCCTTCATCCTCCAGTCTACCGCACGCAACCACGGTGCCAAAGGCTTACCTGGGACAGGACTCTTGCTCGAGTTTACACTCTGAGCCTCCGTGCTCTCCTCCGGCTGCCCATCTGCTTCTGTCTCTTCCTTCTTTTCAGTATCTTTTACCTCTTCGTTAAGAGCAGTTCTTGTGCTCTCCTCTCCTTCTAAATCTCCCTGAACAACAGGGAGGGCACTGGGAGACGGAAGAGGAGGTGGAGAAGGAGTTGTAGTGGTAACAGCAGCAGCAGCAACAGAAACGGGAGGAGAGGGAGGCGGGGGGGTGGGAGGGGGGGTGGGGGGGGGAGAGGGAGCAGCGTGAAGAGCACTGGAAGATGGCACGCTTTCCACTTCTGCTGGAGGCGCTTCTGGGGTCTCCAGCTCAACAGTCAACGGCGCAACTTCCGTCTGGGCTACATCTACTACGCTCTCTGCAGCAGTTACCTTCTCACTCACTCCGTTCATTTCATTAATTAGATTAGTACTAGCAGTCACTGGAATATCACTAGATGCTACACTACTAGGCTCCTTGCACACCTCGGCATCGGCCTCTTCCGCTGGCGAAGGGTCCGATGGGTCCGTGCAGGGCGCGGCACTAGATATAGGCATTGCCTCCTCTTTTGGGGAAGCGAGTTCACATTTCTCCTCTGAGTCAGCTGTCAATGGGGGTTTACTAGAAACGGCGACAACAGCAGCAGCGGCAGAAACCACTGCGACGGGAGCGGCCGGGGTCGGCGATGGAGCAAGAGGAAGTTCTGGTGGTGTTTCCACTGAGGTGGCCTCGGTCGTCTGGCCAGCTTGATCTTTTTTCTCCCCAGTAGGTTCTGGTCTGAGGACCGGAGAAGGTGGTTTTAATACTGGATCTGGTTTTGGCTTCTCTTCTGGGAAAGGAAAAAGAAAAACAAAACACCAACAACCGTTACAAGGAGCAAGACAACTCCATCTCCCTTGACTGTATCTCAGCCACCTTGGTTCCCCCGGCCGGCGTGCTGCCCGCCGTTCCAGAAGCTCCGAGGAAGACACCAGGAGCACCTGAAGCCAATCTTTGCATCTAAAGGAAAAGGCCAGACAGCCCGCACCCTGCACATCTGAAAACGCAACCGCTGCTTCTATTTTTCGGAAGGCAGGCTTTGCAGAGAACGGCCGTGCTTTACAGAAAAGGCCTACGTTACAAAAGGTGGATTTTTTTTTATTTTTTTTTTCCCCCAGAAACAACTGCTGAAAATAGAATTTTTCTTGCCAGAAATTACAGGAGACAAAAATACACTTTACTTGGATTCTGCCTCAAAGGAGCCTGGGGTTTTAACACCGAGACCTGGGCACCTCATGCTCCAAAACGCGGGCAAACAGAGACACTGGGGAGAGCAACCGGCGACCTGCAGGGACTCTCTGCCTTGTTTGTAAAACGGGGAAACTCCTCCACGACTGACGACGGGCCCTTCTTTTACGTATGCCACGTGTCACGCCACTACTAATACGTGACGGGCATCTGCTTCGTTTTCCCACTCGTTATTTCTCAACTCCCTCGGCCCTCGGACTGAAGGACGCAATCCTTTGTTTTCTTCTAAATTTCAGCAAAGATACCTTTTCCTAAAGAAAACAAAATCACAACGGCGTCTAAGCACAGCTGCCACCAAAGAACAGCGTCACCACCTCTTGGTGTCCGGGGGCGAAGGGGATGGAGCAGGGTGGGGAAAGCACGGCAAAACATGCACAAGTATCACACCAACCCCCAAAATACTGAGAAGTCCCAGTACTTATCACGGAATGGTTTGGGTGGGAAGGGACCTTAAAGCCCACCCAGTGCCACCCCCTGCCCTGGGCAGGGACACCTCCCACCAGCCCAGGTGGCTCCAAGCCCCGTCCAACCCGGCCTTGAACCCCTCCAGGGATCTTGTCATCGGCAACAGACTTTGCGATCCCGTCCCTGCCACCACCATCTCACAGCTCCCCACGGTCTGCTGCTGCTCCCTGTGACACATTGATTCCCACTTCTTTTGAACAAAACAGGAGCCAAGATCCTAAAAGATCTTGGCTCTACAGGATCTCTGCTACTCCCTCTCTCCCACCTCCGACTTGACGACAAGGCGCAGATGGCAAGATCTCGCTTAGGAAAGTGCCTCTGCGTTACAGCTCGGCGAGACGGACGGGAGGGGATCACGGGAAGTCCACCACGCCGATGGCAGGGACTCAACGCTCCAGCCCTTAATCCCCATTACGAGGAGGTCGGCGTTACCTGTCCCTGGGGAGGGAGCTCTGCTCTGCTCCACCAACGCAAAGCGCCCCGAGGCTTCTGAGCACTGAAGCACCAGGGAGCTCCTGCGGGACGCGGCCAGGAACGCAAAAAGCAGTTCCGGAAAATCCAGAGGCACAAACCCCCCCTGCTCAGATTAGGAAATCAAAGGCTACAACCAACCCCAGATGATCAAAATTCAGGTAGAACGGAAGAGATACGACTTTGCTTGGTCTTTTCCAGCTCTGTCGGCTTTCCATTTGGGGCTTATTCAACAGACAGGCTGAAGGGAAAGGGTTTTTGAAGGAGAACCCATCCGAAACCGCTTGGAGCATCAAGTCCCATCTTTAGGAACAGCTGGAGCAACGAAGAACTTTGCTTCCAGCCGTGGCCGACCCCAGCAGCGTTACACTGAGGACCACGGCCAAAGCAGCAGTTTATCAACTTAATGAGGCACGCAGGGAGGCGGCTTCGGATGAGGATGACAAATGAGGAAAAAAGATGGAAGAAAGTATCCCTACAGCTGATTTTGATTCTGAAGGCTCCGTGGAAGAAAAAAGGACCCGGGAACTGGTTTGGCAAAGAAAAACGCGTCACCTCCGATTTCTGGAACATCCTCTGCAGACAACTCACGGAGCATTCTTGACATTTACAGCTCGCTATAAACAACTGCCTGGGTATTCTCTCCCTTGAGTCAAATGAGATTGCTCAAAAAAAAAGAAAAAAAAAAAGGCATTTGAAGTGTCTGGAAAAACATTCCGAGAGATAAAAAAAAAAAACACAGCAAAAATATACAACTGCACTTTAAAACCAGTGGCTCGAACACCCTTTCTTCAAACCACGCCTTATTTGGCCAACGTACAGCCACCGATACAGGCCGTGTGTGCAAAATTCAAGGAGGAAAGTAATTTCAGGAGGGGGATTTCGGAAGAACGATGGGCAGGTTTGGCTAATGAGAAGTAAATCTTAACTTGCCGGACCGTCCCGGAGAATAAAATCTCAAGAGTCCTGGCAAAGGCGCGTTCATCCCTGCCAACTATCACAGGAACGGTCACGTGAAACAATGTACGGTTGGGAAGGGCAAATAAAAAAATCAATGCAATTCACCCAAACTGAATCAGATCCCTCTTCCTAAACACGCCAAGATCATTCCTCACATTATATTTGGAAAGTATTTATGGGAAGCGCTGGGCTGTTCAGGAGGAAAGCTTGCTCCACCAGTAGATCTTTTTTAAAATCTCCAGATAAATACAAATCTTGCAAAATGACTCTTCATTAGAAACACTCCCACAAACCCAGCAGGACGGATCCCTGCTCCCTCCTCCGCGCAGACACCGGAGGCAGAGGGAGCCGGGCTGCTGGGCGGTCGCGGTGGCAGAGATTGCCCAGAGCGGTGGCCGGGGAAGATTTTCCTGGATACAGGAATTCGTTTCTGCTTCGCGGCGTTTATCTGAAAATAATCGCTGGGCTCGCTGCCATTTTTCCATCTTTCATCCCGCTGCAAACATCGGCGAGGCGGGACCGACGCTGGCTTCGCAGGCAGACTTTGGAGCCGGTGTCAGCGGAGGGGCTCAAAACTCCCCAAACTTCGGGATCTGACATTCAACCGTTTTCCACGAACCCCGTTACGTATTCCCCGCGTCGGCTACGCTGCAGGATTTGGAAAGAGGTTTAAAAAAAAAAAAAAAAAATACCGCTACTGATAATACTCCAAACATCCCACCGAACCTGTGCGCGCCGAGCAAACGTGGTCGGCTCCGATTTCACGCACGGTTATGCCCCGTCACAAGTTCTGCACCGGCCTGGCCCCTCGCCAGGCTCCTGCACGCCCTCTGCCACCGGGCTCGACCCAAATTCTCCAGCGTCGCCCTTGCCTTCCGCGGCTCGGCTGATACGCAGGCACCGGGGGCGCCTACGGGAACGACGGCTGCCTGCTCGCCCCTAAATAACGCCATTTTCCCGGCTATTACAGGAGCAATTCCTAGGTTCCTCCAAATCACCTATGAATTTTGAAGCCTGAGAAGCCAAAAGCTGCTTTAAAAGCACCAAACGCTCGCCTTTTCAAGAAAAACACCCGGATAGTAAATGCAACGCAATCCCAAATTCGGCCTCGCTAATGACTTCGAGGCAAAAATAACGGGGACGGCAGATACTCGCAGGGGGAAATACGGGAGGCCGGGGCTGCCGGCACCGCCCCGCGTCCCCGCCATTGGAAATAACCGCAAAAGGGTCGCCGAGGATCACAAAATTAGAACGTCAGCTTTATACCAAATTTCTACCGGTGCAAACGAGCGCGAGAGGGGAAGGGCACACGGAGAATCCCACCCAGGGGATGAGCACAGCGAAGGGGTCTTAAGGGATGCAAAAACACTGGTTTTGATAAATGCTTGCTTAAAAAAAAAAAAACCAACAAAAAACCACGCAGCCCTTTCTATGGCTGTTTTCATTTTAGAACAAAAAAAACCAAACAAAAAACCCCTGAGATCAGGCCCAAAGTAAAAAACTGTTTTGCTGCCTCAGCTTGTATTTCTGGAGAGATGTGCCCCCCCCCAATCACTTTGCGGGGGGGTGGGGGTGGGGTGGGGGGTGGGGGCTAAAATAAATAATTTTAATGGTGTCTAAACTTCCTTCACCTTTAACTCGCTCTGCCCTGCGCCTGACACCCCCGCTGCTCCCCCCCCGCCCCGAGGGGCCGCAGTCCGAGGCTGATGGCGTTATTCCAGGGCTCGCCGGCTGCGACGCTTACGTAAACCTGCTCTTTGGCAATTTTTGGACTGGAACAAATGTTTGAATCTCGCTGGGATGGAACGGAGATAAACACAGGGAAGCTCATCAGCGTTACATCTCAGTTCGAGCCCTGATTTATATTTAAACCAGCACAGTCAGGCCCGTGTAACGAACTAAATAAAGACCGCTCGCTTCCAGTTTACTTCCAGTTGCCTACGAAGGGATTAAGTTAAAGAGAGAGGAGGGAGAAGACTCGCGTGTCCTGGAAATGCAAGTTTTCCTGCGCAGGGCTGAAATGATGGGAAGTGCTGGATTTTACGGTTCAGCATCAACTCGCTCGAAAGGGCAGAGCAGTTCGGCGCCCGTCAACGGTGCGGGCGGTTCAGGCCCCGGTGGCACCAGGCACCTCGGCGTGCTCCGCGCGCGTCCCCGGCGGTGAGGGGACACGGGCAGGGAGCAGCGGCTGTGCCGGAGCCGGGCAGCTCGAGCGGCAGCGAGGCGCGAGCCGCGCTCAGCCACCGGCTGTTTGATGGACGTTCAAGCCACCTGCAACCTCTTCAGGTGACGGAGGCAGCCAGGTTTTGCACAAAGATCTAGACAAAATCCTGCTTCAGGTGGGAAACCCATCTCCAAAATGTCCCTTTTCAACCATTTCTAGCCCCTGCAGCAACCCAGAGGTGTATCCCTGGAAGAGTTTTCACTGAGGGGAAGCCCTGAAGTCTACACTACGGCTGTAAAAGAGCAACATTTTCAGCAAATTTGAGAGTCTGACACAACTTAGCCTCAGGGATACGTCCCGTCCCTTCCAAACAGCGGCCGTGCTGCTATCTGGGCCCGTGACACCTGAAGCATCAGAAGCAGCTTCTTTTCCTCTTTCCTAGAGCTGCGATTCTCTGGGGCTTAGGGTTTTTCCTAGCAAATACTCTGAAAAAAAAAAAAAAGCAAATCTGGGCAGGCTCAAAGCTTACAGGCAGCGCTCAGGAGCAAGGGACGGCGCTTCTCGACCGGCATGTACGCATCGCTCCAGGCGGAAACCTCAGTCGCTGCCACGCGGTGAACACCCCGGGAAGCAAACAGCGGCGTCAACTCCGGATTCCGACCCCGAGTCCGTGAGCACGACAGCAGCACACACAGCGTTAACGACAGCTTCTTAATGGCTTTTAGGGGGCTAGAAAATTTCGGTCTCGGGAAGAGACTCGGCACACTCCATCCTCCCTCCCGGGACACCCTTTCTTTAAACATTTTTTAAAAATAAAAGTCCCTTCAAATGTATATTCTTAGATATGACAAGGAAACGTAATCGACTTTAAGAAACTCTTTCCACCTGTGCCGTTTTTACCAAAGTCAGCAATATTTGTTATGAGACACTTTGCACGCCAATGGGGTTTGGTTTTTTTTTTTTTTTTAATAATTAAAATCTCCCGTGTCCTGTCGGATACACGAGCAGCTCTGGAGGAGCCACGGGATGCTCTGGTTACGTGCCATCGCTGTGGCTAATTGCCCAGGCGACACGAAGCCCCTCCGGCTGAGAGCATTTCACTGACAACACGCTCGTGTCCGAAGAACGGCACGTGGGCGAGAGGAGGTTCACGCTCCCAGGTGCTCTGAAACAACTTTCAGGACACAGAAGCTTGAACACAATTATTTTTAAGCAGTTTCACGTTGGCCAATTTCAATTAATCCCCTCAGCAACACATTGTTACCGCGTTCCACTGGAGGAAAAGAAGTTCCCCCCCTCCTATTGCTGCTGGCGGCTTGTCTCCATGCCAAAAATATTGGAACTAAAACAAGAAAGGGGGGGGGGGGGGGAAATGGCTAAAAATAATCAAGGAAGGAAATATCCATCAACAAACCTTGCTTGGGGTTGCTGGTCGCGGCGGCGGGGGCGCTGGCGGCGGGGTGGGTGTTCTCCGCAGTCCCGAAAGCCCCGGGGCTGTGCTCGGGGACCTGGCTGGGCGGCTGCTGGCATTGGAAGTCCCAAAAAAAAAAAAAAAAAAAAGGTGATAATGAGCACGCGAAAGGAAAAACTGGCACCAGGGAGCACAAGGAAGGAAGTGGGGAGAGGAGAACGGGGCGGGAAAGAAAGGAAAAGCGAAAGGTGGGGAAAATAAAGAGAAAAGATACACAGACTCATCGAATAAATTTAAGAAGTGAGAAAGGGAGGGAGGAAAAGGCAGCAGGAGAAGGGGAAAAAGAGACGATTGCAGTTAACAACAGCAAGAGCTGCACGGTTATTAACACGCCTCGTTCTCCCAATGCTTCTTCCGAGAGCGGCAGAAAGGCTTCCCTGCGCGGCCCGCAGAAACTCAGAGAACCACCAGGACTCCTGGACCTCTCTGTAATTCGAGGGGACGCGACTCCTTTCCCAACGCATCGCTTATTTCAAACCCCTTCGATCTTGTTATCGATATTCATTTGAATTTTTATATCTTGATTTATATGTAAATGGAGGGGGGGTGTGTGTACGTATGTATGAATAGCGTATATACGTATCGTAATATAGATACATACATATGTGTGTATATATATAATATATATTATATATAGGAGATATAGGAGATATATATATATCATAATACTACTAGTTATCACAGCGGGAAATTAATCTCGATGGGTTGTACCTGTGTGGTCGTACGAAAAAACCCACCCAATGCCTTCTACAAACAGAGTTACGGCCGGTACCCGCTGGGTAATATGAGAATAAACCCCATTGCGCAGGAATCGCGGGAGAGCGGAGGAGCCGGTTCCCAACGGACACGGAGCGAGCCCGAGATTTCCTCTCTGTGAAACCCAACCTGGAAGCCCAGCGGAGCCACAAGACCGAAAAAGCCACAGACCGCGTTATTTTAATGATGTCCCCAGCAGTAATGGGACAAACACCCCACTTGTGTTCCTGAAGGTTCGATAAAGAAGAAGAAAAATCGCTTGTGTTTTATCTCAGAATTTAAAGAAGAACTCGTGTAAGACGAAGTAACTACACCAAACTCGCTCAAACTCATAGATAACGCACTTGGGTACGTCAGAGTGAGCGTCGATGGGGCAAGTCAGCTACTTGCATTCGCAAAATCCCCTTAAACACGCACCAGGGACCAGGCAAAGAAGAAAATGGGGCTAAGTTTAAATTTAAAAATCGGAAGTGGAAAGCCGGGCAGCTCCTTACGGGTGTCTGCTCTCACCTGGCCATATCCCACGCTGACTTCCCAGGAGATCTACGGGAAAAGGGATTTTTAAACAACCACAATAAAGCCGAGTGCCCAAGGCACGGGTGTCTAATGCCTCCCTGCGGACGGGCTACCAGAAATCCACGCAAAACTTATTTCCCTAAAAAAAGAAACTCTCTGGCAACTTGTTCCTCCCCCTGGAACTCTTTTCCTCCCGTTTCCAGCTTTCCCAGCTGTCGCTTCTGAACAGCACAGAATAAAGAGTGAATTGTCTTCAAATACGCTATTTTTCACCGTTTCGGGCAAGAGAGAGGTAAAGGAGGACTGTGACAAGGCACGTCTGGGAAAAGAAAAATAACAATCCAAGTAAGCCGAGATTTCATTTGGGATTGCTCCGCATCCAGGAAGGAACCCGATGAGATCGGCCGGGCTCTGGCTGGGGAACGGCGTCCCCATCCCCGGCCAGCGCCGCGGGAAGCCAAGGAAAAGGCAGTTTTCCAAACAAGCCGGTCCCGGGAACGCTTCCCCTCGCCCGCATCGCACCGTTAGTTTCATTTTATGAAAAATTTATGGCCGAAAGCAGTGGGGGAAAAAGGAGAACGTGATAAGAATCACGGGAACCAAACCAGACTAGAGGACAAGAAACCTGTACGCCTGGAAACTTCTTGGCTCGGTTAATTTGTTTTCTTAAGAAATTTGGAAAACTCATTTATTTTGCGCGAACGATATTGCAGAGCAATACAAATGGTCTGGAAGTGCTGACCCTTACAGCTTCTTGGCTTCAAAACAGAGCATTGAGAGACTTTCTAGGAAAAAAAAAACCCACTCAAAATCACTCTCATGACGGGTGACGTTAAGAGAACTTGCTCTGGGTTATTCTGTCCTACCACGAACCGAAGCGCGAGCAAACACAAACGTGACAAATCCAGTGGCCCCTGGAAGAGGTCTGCCAGGAAAATAAGCGTCTCTTCCTCTTTAAAAGGCGATATTCTAATGCAAGTCAGTGCCGAGCAAACACTGCAGCCAGATTCGAGACGCGGTCCTGGGTTTTATTTATCTTCCCAGCAAAAAACGGAGCGTGGAAAATAGCGTCCTGCTAGAAACGTATAAATAACATCTCCGCTTGCTGCCAGCTTCCCTCACGCGGGAGCTCTAAAGCATTTTAGCAATTAAGCAACGGCTGCGGAGGGGCTGGGAAGACCCCACTTCAAGCTCTTTTTGGTCAGCGATGCTGAAAAACGCGGAAATGGCTCGAGTCGGGGCAGCAGCGCTGGTCGTCTGGGCAGGTCCAATATCTTTTTGATGATAAAAAAGTCTACTGAGAGAAGAGGGTGCTTCGGGTTCGCGTTACCCAAGTTCTGGGTATTCTTTGAGTCAGTTAAAAAAATAATCCAAATCGGAAGAAAAAACAATTAGTTTTGAAACCTATTATTATTACTACAAAATGGCTTCTTTTTCCAACGCGGAATTTGGGACAGGGGCTGGTCTACGGCAGTGGCTTCGACGCATTTCTTGAGCAAGTTTCTCCCCCTGCGCTCGTGTCATTTAAATAAGGAGATGACAGCATCAGATACTGGCCGCCAAGATAAAAGAAGCGTCACTAGAATTCAGCACACTTCTAAAATATCACCGGACTGGGAGACATTTTCCTTAGACGATGCTTCGTCGAGCCCGGAGACGGTGTGTTGGCGTTTTGAGCGTTCCACCAGGCGAAATCTCATCAAACCCCCCCGACGTGCGGGGTTCGACTCAAGGCGCCAGGAGCGTCGTTGCCGTTGTCTCGTTCCACCACCTGGTAGAACCTCCGCCACCGCTGGAATTCAGCCACTGAGCACGGTTATTAAGGCGTCATCTAATTTCATCCACGACATTACGCTTGCTCCGAAGAAATGAACTAGAGACGCTGTTGGGACAATAACTTTGATTTTCCTGGCTTAAGTAGGCTTAAATTTTCAGTTACGTTACACTAATGAACTTTTTCTGGTGAGCTCTATTTCAGAGCTCTTCTGTGATTAACAAAAGTGGTTCCAAGTACCTAATCAAAACGAAGCCTGGATATTAAACAATGAGGTATTTGCATACCTTACCCAGAGGAGATGATTGGACATCGCCGCTCTGCTCTGCATAGAAATTACAGCTGATAAAAATTCACGCTTATTAACCTCCTCTCGAAAAACATTTATTTCGTCCTGTTTGACTTAATTGCAGTGTCTTAAAATAGACTTCAGAACGCAAAAACGACGCGGTTAAGTGGCTGGAGAAGCTGCACGACGCACGAACGCAAGCTGAAACCCCGGCTGTTCTCAGCTCATGCCCACCTCTAACGGGGAGAGTCTTCAGCGTGAAGTAACGGGAAGAAGATCTCCCCAGCGCTCCAACGTTTTACGCGGCTAACACCGTCCCTTAGGGAAAATGCAACACCACCTCTTATGGAAAACGCTCGGAAAGAAGGTTGATTGATTCTCGGTGTAGCCACCTCTGGGCTCTCTCCCCGCCCAGCTGAACTTGCAGCTCATCAGAACCGCTCTCTGGCGGAAAAACAGCTTCTTCCAGTCGAGCGTTGCAGAGCTTGGTGCCAAACCCCGGCCAGACGGGAATGGCCCCGGCGTGGTGCCTTGCTGCCGCCGGTCCACAGCACAGCCCAGGAGGAGGACGCAGGTGACCAAAGCCAAGGGGTGATGCCTTTATGTCACAAGAAGATTTGACTGAATCGGGGGAATCGGGGGGATGGCCAAAAGCCGTAACTATCCCCTTGGTCTCAGCGGAGGGGAGATCTGTAGGCCTGGAGAAAAGGAGTCTGTGGGGAGACCTTCTCGCTCTCTGCAGCTCCCTGAAAGGAGGGGGCAGCCGGGGGGGTCGGGCTCTTCTCCCAAGGAACAAGAGGAAACGGCCTCCAGTTGCGCCAGGGGAGGTTTAGGACGGATATTAGGAAAAAGTTCTTCACCAAAAGGGTTGTCAAGCATCGGAACAGGCTGCCCAGGGCAGCGGTGGAGTCGCCATCCCTGGAGGGATTTAAAAGCCGAGCAGACGCGGTGCTGAGGGACACGGGCCAGTGGCGGCCTTGGCAGCGTTGGGTTGATGGTTGGACTCTGTGATATTGAAGGTCTCTTCCAACCCTAACGATTCTATGATTCTATTTAATCTCATTGATCCCAGTTACACTTTCACTGGCTCGGCCGTAACCTCAAGCTCTCGCTCTAGCACAACGCGCGTCTCAGGCGTCCGCTTTTGCCTCGGCACAGGGTGGTCAGCAGAAAAACTATCCAGATGCAGAGGGGAAAGTAAGGTTTCAGCTCAGAAAAGGCTGTTTCACCTAAAAGCTCGCAAAAACTGGTGACATTAAACAGGGAAGAACTTGGAAGAAGAAGAAATTGCACCCCAGCCTCAGGCAGGCTCTGACCTAAAGCCCGCCCATCACTCTGACAACCTTCATGTCTTCTAACCAGGCCCCCAGGCAGGGGGCAACAACCTCCAATAAAACATGGCCAACTTTGAAGGCTTGCGTCAAACCACAGAGTTTCTTCTCCACTTGTTCAAAACCGTTTCGGTTTCGCAGCGTGGGGCTGGTCACTACCTCTCCCAGAAGAGAGGGAGAACCGAGATGATCCGGGGAGCAAAGAGCAGCAGGGAAGAGGGGGGCAGCCGCCATGCGCCTCCTCTCCATCTCCAATGCTATGGGGAGACCCAGGGGGGCATCAACTCCTCCCGCTGCAGGTGGGGAAGCGTGGTAAGAGGAGAGAAATCATCTTCTAATTAGGTAACGCAGACGCTTCCAGCCCCAGCGGTTCATGTCATGGTGGACCTACGTTCCCGTCGGAACTGCGGCTCTGCGAGTCTTTGGCCCTGGGTCGGAAAGAACTAGAACAGACCTGGATTTCCAATCAAGTTTAATTTCCAGGCGTTACACGCGGACTTCTCAGGTGAAGGAGGACACAGAGACTTAGAAAGGGTCAGACTCAAAGGTGTGCGACAAGAAGAGATTTGTGAGCTACGGAAAACGTCAGCTCACAATATTCATGCTTTTTTCCTACATCAGAAAAATGCATTTTTAAGGTTGAGCATGCGGAGACCAAATCCGTGATAGATCTATCACAGTTACGCGATTAAGTTCCTGAGCTACAGTCATCCCGGTTCCTCTAAACAACACTGCTAAGGCGGAAAGACATTCGTATGGACAACGATGCAATTGAAGACACATAAGCTATCACACGCGTGGTGCGCAAGACTAACAGAAACACCGCGTTTCTCACAAATGTATCGGCTCCTCCTTTAAGGCTTTACCATCTTTAAAAACTACCGCTGACAGAAGACCAGGGAGGGGGGACTTGTAGCAGCGCTGCAGCTCCACGTTTCACAAGCTGCACGCTGGTAAAAACGACCAAACTTGGAGGAAAAAAAAAACAACAAAAAAATAATAAACCTTGAAGAACACTGAATATTTAGGACCAGCCAGGTGTCTGAGGAGACGGGTGGTGTGGGTGAAAGACACGGGAACCGGCTCTACCGAACAGCAAAGCAAAGCAGAGGTCACCGGGAGAAGGCTCCACGGCCACGTTATTACCTGAGGTGGGGTAGGTGTGGAAGTGGGTCTCACGATGGGAGGCGTCGGGTTCCTGCTGCCCCCTCCAGACATGATTTCTTCTGTTATGTCTTTGCCTCCCTGGTTCGGATCCCGGATTCGGATCTACGGTATCGAACAAAGAAATAATTCAAACAAGTCTTCTCGTTACACGTCGTCCTTGGGGGTTATGGAGAGGAGAGCAGGGAGAGGACATAATTCCACCACGCTCGGAGCCGCTCTGCCTGGAGCTGACGCTCTGCAGGAACGCCGGAACGTGGTTTGTGTCAAAAACTGGAAATGGCTCGGTGCGGCCCCCTTTAATCTCGAAACCTAATTTAATCCAAACGCTCGTCAACCACACCAGTTCGGTCTAAACAGGTCAGCGCATGACCCTGCAATTCACAATATGGTCTCCACTTCTGGAAAAGTAGTTTACTGCAATTTAGGAAATCCAGCAGACAGTTTAGCCGCAGAACTGAGCTTGCCAGTTAGGGGAAAGTGCAATAATAAATAAATAAATAAAATAATTAAAAAAAAAAAAAAAAAGGGCCATGTTTCACCCCGATATGAAATTCGGTGACCTCACCAACCCAGCTGTGGTAAAGGGGGAAAGAAATCAGCTCTTTTTGTGTTTTTCCCTTCCACACCGAGAGAAGCCCTCCCAACAAAACAGAGGGAATCACACGAAAAATACTGAGCGGAGGAAAGGGAAACCGCGAGAAGAGCCAACTAAAGTCCTGTGAAACTCATCGGCACTTCAGAAACAAGTATGGCTTTTGAGTCTCTTCACAGCCCCAAAATGGGAAGAAAAAAATATTTTCCAAAATAAACCACTTGAGAATCCTCGACTGACGCTTGGGCCAATCCGTGCCCCTGCACATGGGGAAGTCGAGCTCTCCGGGTTAATTTGAAATAAGAGTTTTTAATCTTCCCACATAAGAATTGGAGGTTTTCGTCAAGCTGCAGACAGCGCTATCGTTTGCCTGTCCACCGGCCCCAAAACTCCCGGCTGAACTCGCCCCACAGGTGACACCCAAAAGTGCCCGTTGTGCCCAGCACGAGGCACAGGCGCCAGCGAACCCGGGGGACAGGACCCCCCCGCGGGCAGGGGGCTCGCTGGGAACCGCCGGGCCCTTTTCAATTAGCAACACAGAACGTCATTAGCTGCAGAGTTATCAGCTTCGGCGTGGTGCGACGGCTTCTCGGCTCTTCGGGTGACGAAGACAAAGAAATCTACAGCGTTCCCTGGATATTGAAAAGATGTGGTCTTCTCTTATTTCTGACGGGAGTTTTTTTTGCCGTGAAAGCATTTAATTAACCACAGCAACAAGGACTTACAAGTTGGCACAAATTCCGGCCCTCTCCTCCTCCTGACTAGTAGTCCCCGGCATTAAAACAAGCTTTCCCTGCCTGCGTTCGCACTACTCGAATACTCAACTATCTACTACTCAACGCCAGCATGGGTACACACGCACGTTTACTTTTTCTTTAATTTCTCCCATTTCTTCAGTTGCAACACCAATTAGCAAACCGAAACAGCGCAGCCAGAGAAAATCACCTCGGGCATTTAAAGAACCCGTCGCTTTTCTGCTTCGTTGGCATGAAACGGTCTTGAACGCGATTGAGCGTTTCTGACCGGCTTGGCGTTTCCCACGGCATCAACGGCCACCTCATGCTTTGGATGCCGGCAAGAGACTCCTCGGGACTGACGAGGAGGGGGAAGAGGCGGCACGAGAGCTGCATCGCCCTTTGCTGGCAGCAGCCGCAGAAAAGGCCTTTCTTACAAGCCCAGCTACCGCTTCGCTCAGCTCTTCCAGGCTCCCCCATCAAGCACCGGCCCCGATCATCTTCACAAATCAAAAGACACAGATACTCTGCATTTTGCGCCAAGCACAAATCCCCTATTTTTCTTATTCCCCCCCCAACCCCCAGGAAACAGTTCTTTTAATGTTTTCAAACCACTCGAACGCACACCGTGATGTGAAGTAATTTCCCTTTCGATTGTTTAGAAACGATTCGCCCGCAAGTTCCAGCCCACCCCTAACCGCTTCTCTTTAAACGTGACATCCCCCTGGGGCGCCTTTACTCCTCCCTACCCTCAGGAATTAGGAAGAGAGAAAACGCGGTCTCAAACCTCTACCCACTTTCATATACGTCGTGCCTTCAGGTTCTTTCAAGCCCGCAAACATGGCCACAACTTACTGGTTTTCTACCTTTTCCGAGGCATAATATTAAAGTTTCTCTTTTTGCCAATTTGTGAACCAGTTCCCAGTGTTCTCCCAAACTGATCCGAGTTTGTTCATTCCCACCTGGCTCTTCGGTAAAACTCCGAGCAGCTGGGGATCCCCGGCTTGGGGAATTGCGTTCATTCGTGTTCATTACAAAACCCGCGAAAAACATCTTCCTTTTTTGGCCGAGATGCCACCAACTGGGAGCAGAAAACTCTCCATAGAAAATTGAAAAATAAGACACCGCCGCAGCATTGTGCAATGTTTAATTACGCTTAGGTAAGACTTAGCCCCTCTGTGAAGATAAAGTTCAGTTTTGAGCTTAAACTGATTAAAAATTTCCTTCAGGCTTGGGAGCAGGACGGTTCTCAGGGAGGACGTCTCGCTCCACGACCGTCACTTACCGTTTTTTTCTCTCTTTTCGCTGGTGGAGGCTGCTGCTGCTGCGTAGGCACTATGATGGGTGCTGACTGATACACCGGCTGACTCGGGTAGAAAGGTGTTCCTGGGAACGGACAACGAGACAGAAACGAGAAGGGGGGTGGGGGGAAAAAAAAAAAAAAAAAAAGAATGAGTTCACCTGTTAACGGAACAAAACCGAGCACAAGAGGTAAAACCGGCCGCCTCCTCCCTCCCCTCAAAAACCAGAGCTGCCAACAGCCAGCCGGCCACCGGGCTGCCTTTCGCTCTTCCCCACTTCCACCGAAACAGAAGCTCCGGCTCCAGCAAGACTTAAGTCACTACTTCATTTATTTTTTTCCCCTCCATGAACACAAAAATACGATCCCGTGCATCCAAACGGGAGGCTGCTGAAATCACCAGGGCGTGCACTGGCCCATCCTCGGACCCCTCCGACCGGCAAACAGCTGGGGTTCTTGGTGGCTCGGTTGGCGTTTGGGTTTTTGGTTGGTTTTTTTTTTTTTGCCTTCGTAGAGAAATTCAGCCAAGCCGTGACAAAGAATTTTGCAAACTGCACCCTATTTTGAAGCGTAGCCGGAAAATTTTAATTGCAAGCAACGCTCCTCTCGCGCTGCAACGCAAAAAAGCACGACCGCCGTCATTATTGTAAAATTACACCGCGCCGTTGATTAAATCTGTAATGTCCAACAGAGTGTACGGAATCAGAGTGGCTCGAGATAACCGTGGCTCGAAAGAGGTGCCAGACGTAAATAACGTGGGACAGCAGAGCCGTCTTCCGCCTGGGGACCAGGTATGGGGTGAACTTGTGAGGTGGCGCTGGGCTTTCTCAGCACGGACGCCAGAGGGACCTGCTTGCGCCGGAGGCAACCAGATTTATTCTTCAATGGAACTAACCTTTACATGGGAACGAAAATCTGCATCGTGTGTCCGTAACCAAAACGGGAGGTTATTAGTCTCTCGGGCAAATGGTGAAATCCAAGAAAGCAAAGGAAACCAGCCCGGCCCAGGCGGATTTGCAACTTCAAAGGGCGCGTTCCTCAAACTGGGAACTGGAAAGCAGGAGCTGGGCGCGGGCTCCCTGTCCGCACGCTCGGAGCAGGTCACTGGGAGCATCGGGCAGCTCCGGCATCAAGCTCCAGAGAGCTCTCGGACGCTGCAAGTGTGTATGGTTGGACTCGATGATCTCAAAGGTCCTTTCCACCCATGAAGATTCTATGATTCTATGAATTAAGGTGGCCAAAATGACTCAATAAACTTCTGGTTTGGAACTTCGCGGTAGGCAGCGTGAGTTCACATCTGGCCTCGGGGCACAGAAGTCTCCATGGGCGTCCCCAGGGCTTGGGAAGCCAGAACCCTCCCGCTTCGCTCCTTAGAAACACCGGCGCGGCCTCAAGCTCTTCCACAGCTTTGGCCAGGCGTTCCACGGGAGTCTGGAGAACGTGCGAGGACAGGAGCACGTCTGGGAGCCCGGCGATGTGTTCGTTATCTTGATTTCTAGTTTCCTAGAAACCAGGTCTAATCGGCCAGCCTGTAAGGCGATCCCTGCCAGCTACAGCGTACCTCAAGGAAGGACTCTTCCTTTTGAAATACTTTGAAAAGAACCAACCCCGCAAAGCAAGAGTAACTTCTGGGAAGGAATACAGCTTCCGTGGCAAGAAGCCAAGCGCGTTTTTCAGTGCGACGCTCTGTGCTCCGCACCCTGCCTTTTGATCCCTTCCAGCGGCACCCAAGTTTTATCCTCCATCCTTTCCGCTCATCATTTCAAGGTCTTTCCCAGCGCAGCACGGAAACGCGCTGATAGAAAAGAGAACGATAAATTGCAAAGCTGAAGACAGGGTGAAAAAAAAAAAAAACCAAAAAAAACCAAACCACCGTCCATCTTCACAAGTTTTGTCTTCTGCAGCGTTTTCCCTCATCGCCCTCTTTGCCACCTGCCAAAGCTGCGATGGTTTTGAGGCAGAGGAGCCGCGCGGGCTATGAAGTTTAAGGGAAGGGCCACTGGAAACAGCGTTATCCAGGCCTGGACTGTAGATTCATTGTCTCCCAACGCCACGAGCAGCACCTGGCTGGAGACTGAACGTTTTCCAGCCCTATATAAAGACAGAGCAACAGGAGGGAAAGGAGGACGAGCGCAGGCAAACCCGCAATCCCTCTGCCTTGGCTAAAGCTCCTCTGCCAGGAGAAGGCTCCGCGGGCCGGGGCTTCGCCCGCTGATGCTCTGCGGACGCAGCGGCCTGAAAACAAGCCACGACCGAGAGATGACAAGCCCCCGTGCAAGAAACCAGGCGCTTTCGGGAGTGGAAAGGAACCGGAAGGGAACCGTTTCCAAATTACAGAAGTGAAGACGGACAAACGGCACTAAGCGAGCTGAAAGTAAGAAAGCAGACGGGTAACAGCAGAAAAAGAAAAATGAGGAATACCGGGTAATTTCCGCATTTAGCGGATCAGATTTAAAGAGCCATTGCAATATTTCTTCTCTTTATTTTTTCTAGGATAAGCAGAAAGGATAAGCCTTATAATTGCTCTCTCTTTTTATTGAGAAATTGTCTAACCAGGCTTACTGCTTTTCAAAGTAGTCCCGTTAGCTCTCTATACACCAAATAAACAAATAAAAAAGAAAGAAGGACAAAAAAAAACAACCCCAAAAAACAGTCCAGACCTTTTCAAATGATAAGCAGGGAAGTTACCGGGGCTCTTCTCCCCTTTAAAATGTGTATTTGTGAAGAGCAAACACGCGATTCTGCCGACGGCACAGGGCTGTCGTTCCGCCTGGCAGGTGATCGCTCGCTTCCAAGGCTCCCAAATACCAACAGCTGAAGCCCCACGGAAAGCTGAGAGGATCGCTGCCCCCAACGGATCACAGAACACGCGCGGGCAGGCAGCACCAGACTGAACAAAATACCGCAAATTTGATAGCGAGTTGTGAAAACCCTTTAAAAGAAAGTCCCATACAACAGGGTGATGACTAGAATTATCCTGGGGGGTTTACAAATGAGCAAGAGAAGATAAATTAAAAAAAAAGTAGTTACATACATGATTGCCAGATACCCTATTCTGCATCTCATTCAAATACAGCTCGCAGGAGCTATTTGTTTTAAATATCAAAATACAGATCCCACAGGAAACCTTGGAGGGGACTGCGATGGAAATAGGATACGTCTGGTTCATGGCAACTCACTGGGAAAGGAGTAAGAAAGGACTTCGTTACTTCTATGTAAAAGATGATCGCCAAGAGAAGAGGTGTCGCGGGACGCTGACGGACATGGGGTCTGCAAACGGGGACCCAAAGGAGAGTTTGTCAGGGGCTGGAGGAGCCAAGGAGCGGGTGATGCAGGCGGGAGGGATGCGGGAGGGAGGGATGCAGGAGGGAGGGAGGGATGCAGGTGGGATGCGGGTGGGAGGGATGCCAGCAGGAGGGATGGCGGAGGGATGCAGGAGAAAGGGATTCCAGTGGGCAGGATGCAGGAGGGAGGGAGGGATGCAGGCGGGATGCAGGAGGGAGGGAGGGATGCCGGAGGGATGCAGGAGGAAGGGATGTGGGTGGGAGGGATGCCAGCAGGAGGGATGGCGGAGGGATGCAGGAGGAAGGGATGCGAGTGGGCAGGATGCAGGAGGGAGGGAGGGATGCAGGCGGGATGCAGGAGGGAGGGAGAGATGCCGGAGGGATGCAGGAGGGAGGGAGGGATGCCGTAGGGATGCAGGAGGAAGGGAGGGATGCCGTAGGGATGCAGGAGGAAGGGATGCGGGTGGGAGGGATGCCAGCAGGAGGGATGGCGGAGGGATGCAGGAGGAAGGGATGCGAGTGGGCAGGATGCAGGAGGGATGCAGGAAGGAGGGAAGGATGCAGGCGGGATGCAGGAGGGAGGGAGGGATGCAGGCGGGATGCGGGTGGGAGGGATGCCAGTGGGAGGGACGCCAGAAGGATGCAGGAGGAAGGGATGCAAGTGGGCAGGATGCAGGAGGGATTCAGGAGGGAGGGAGGGATGCAGGCGGGATGCGGGTGGGAGGGATGCAGGCGGGATGAGGGTGGGCAGGATGCAGGAGGGATGCGGGCAGGAGGGAGGGATGCCAGAGGGATGCCCAGCACTGGACACACAGCCTCTGAATTTTTAGGCGCAGCTTTGAAGCTCAATACCTGGAGGAGTCAACCAAATGCACCGAACAGAGCGTGCCAGACAACTTCAGCACACACAGCCATGTCGGGCGATCTCCCAACCCTTCTGCTTGAGAAAAGGCAAGAACCGGGAGCTGCCCATTAAAGAGCAAATTTCAGCCCACGCGTGAGTTACCAGCTCTTTGACTGGACTAACTTGATCTTTGCAGCACGAGCCCAGTGAATCGAACCACACGGCTTGTTCTTTACCCTCACGAAACGCCGAAGAAGGAACGCAGGGATAAGACACGTTAACTGCTGTATTGCTGCGAACAGAGTCAGGGCACAGCCCAATGGAAACCAGGCTGCCAGATGTATTCACAATACCTTAATAAATAATAACGATCGAGCAGGGAGGAACAAATAGCCACTATTCTTGTTCACATGGGATTACGGGTAGCTCTGCGAGTCGCAGCCTTTCCATAAGGGCTCGTGCAAACAATACTCTGTTATTGTGAATTTTTCAGGAGTGAATAATAAGGGCAGCGACACAACCAAAGCAAGCAGCTATTTGAAGTTGAAACAAATGCTAATCCATTTCGCTATTATAAATCTTCAGCTCGGCAACAGAAAAAACACACCCAGAACCTAGTTTTTGAAGAAATGTGCAGGCAGAACTTACCGTAGGCATTAGGGAATTCTCCAGGACCCGGTCCTGGATAAAAGGGTCCCGGTCCCGGCGGCTGAACGGGGTACTGCTGCGGGGGCCCCACGTACGGAGGGCCACTGTGACGATACTGGGAGGGGGGGGAAAAGAAAAATAACCTTTGGTTTACAAAGAGTTGGGCACCTTCACGCTGTTACATACGGAAACTGTAATCGAGCCCCCCAAAGGAATAAAGATCCGATCATCGAATGGGTTAATTGGAGATTCAGAACCGTTACTGCCGAAGAGAGGCAAGCTGCGTCATCTGAAGGCAAGGCAGCGAGGACGCCAGAGCTGCAGTAAAACAGTCATTCCCCAGAATTCAGTAGTCCCGTATTGTTATAAGGCCCCAGGTTTGAGAGTAACTGTAGAGCTATTAAGTCAATTTGGACACATTCATAGCACGAAACGTTTTCCAAGAGCTTAATCTCACACTGGTTTTGAGGGAGACCCAAAAAACTAGAAAGGTAATTGATTATTTCTGCCTCCATGCACAGGGGAACAAACACTTCACGCAGGAAAAGGACAGAGGCTAAATATGCAACTACCGGCTTAATTTCATCACGACCTCCCCCCCACCACCACCTCCGCCATCTCTGTGGGAAAGTCTTGAGAAAATCCAGACGGAGCAAAAGGTTGGTTTGCGGTTGGGGGGTGGCTGGAGACCGGCGTTTTTACCTGCGGTATACAGTACTGGGGGCCCTGGGGCATCGGGTAGGGCATTGGCAGGTGGTTCACCATCATGATGTGCTGGTTGGTTTGATACACCGCGGTGGGCGTCTGCGCACCAGGACGGATGGAAGGGCTGCTGTTCTGGATGGTGGCTCGGGGAGGCTGAATCTGAGGCCTCTGAAAAAACTAGGGCGAGGAAAGGAGAGAGGAAGGAGAGAGAACAAAAGAACTGGTCAGAGCTTCTGGGGAGGGAAAAAAAAAAAATAATAAACAAACAAAACACCAACCCCCTGAAATATCATTACAATATTATAACGCTACTTCCAAAGGGTTGCCACGCGTTCAGAAAACCGCAGGACAATTTCTGTTTAGCTGTAAATAGCGAGATCATGCCATAGCCTCCTATTTTACCAGGCAGGAAAAGGTAAGAAACTTTAAACTCCCAATACTCATTGGTTTGTATCTACTGAATTATATGCTTGACTTTCAGAGCAAATGTTAGAAAAATGGGTTTTGTCCAATATGTATTTTTTTTATAAGGTGGGCTGACGGCCAAAAAAGCCACCTTCATAAATATGCTAGGGAAAGCAAAGATCCAGGCAACGCTTTCAATATATTTCCAGAACAGCTAAAAAGCCAGATTTTTAGAAAGGCCAGAGGCGCCTCGTGGCCATCCTTTATACAAACTGAGCCGGGTGACTCGTCTGGCCCTCCCGTTTTCAGAAAGGTGGCAACCTCTTCCGGGGTGGCACCAAACTCTTCTACCACGTGTGCATGAAGTGATGCCCCACGCGGACGGAGCGGGTCCAGGAAACCAAGCAACCCACTGGTACGGGCTCCGTTCTCCACCCTTACGCGCTGGGAAAGGCATCGGCATCCACGGTACGGAGCATTCACGGCACCGGAAGCCCCTCGCTCCGGAGTCTTTGCAATCTTGAAACTCAGTCGGTAAGATACGCATCGGACATTAAGGCATTCACTAACGGAGGGATGATGCAAGTGAGAGAGACACTTATGCCATGCAGAACCAGGAGTTAAAGTTACCTGTATAGGTCTGAATCCTCCCTTCAATAACGAAGCAAGAAAGCAGCAGGAAACAGAAAGAAAGCCAATGGAACAGCTTACAGATCAATAGGAAGGAATAGGATATAACATGCACCCTAATTGCACACAATTCCATTCACCTTTCCAGCCTGCTTTGACTAATCTCTTACAGAAACAGCAAGAAAAAGACCCTGAGCTGGTACCAAGGACTCTTCTACCAGAATCCCAAGCCAGGGGTCGGAAACTCGTCTAGAAAAGTTTTATATGCCAGTTTAAAAAAAAGAAAAAAAACCCAACCAAACCATGATTAACTGCAGGGAACATGATACTACACAAAGACTTTGTTTACACTGTTCCTAAAACATCAAACGTTTTTCCTTTCTGGTCTCTCTCAGCGACACAGAGACAGCGGACGCAGCAGAAATCCTTGCTCAAATCATGGATTTGGTCTCCACCTCTGCACCAAGACCGGAAGGGTAAGAAACGCCCCGTATTTAATTGTTAAGCAAAATAAAAATAAAATAGTTAGGTCACCATACATCCCAGCAAAGACTGCTGACCGATGAAGCGCGTCGATGCAAACAGCTGTGAGTAGCGACAGCGTGAGTGGTGAGGAGAAGAGAGCGGTAACCACGAAGGAATGAAAGAATGAGCCGGGCTTTTCCGCCTCGGCGTTTGGAGGATGGAGGAGGGGAGGAGGAAGCTGTGATGACTCTACGCTTGACATGACGATGAACTTAAAACGGTCATTCCGGTGAAGACTTTATGACACCTAAGCTGTCCCCACACCAAACGGCTTCTCCAGGAAAGCCAGGGATGACTCCCCACCTCAGAAATCCAGACACCATTAAGATGAGCGCAACGCTTTTAAGGTCCAGCCCTGTGAATCTGGGTGGAGGATTGTCACCGGCACACCGTGAGTGTGACCTGAACCAGGAGAAGGCAACTGTTTTTGAGGAGAAAAATCCAGTAGCGAGGGTGCGGAAAGAAAACCAGAAGAGCAACACGCTGCCATGGTCCCGCATTAATAAAAATGGGGCGGCTGGCTGGATGCGGGGGAACTACACGCGTGTTGTGTGACAGAGGGCATACGCTGAATTTGTAATAGAATAACTAGAGTTTGCAATTTTTCAATATCCAAAGACACCAAAAAGTGCTAAAGTCCTTTCTTCTTTCACCGCAAATCGCTGAATAACGACTATTTCTAACCCGTTGGCAGGTTCCGGCAGGAGTCTCCCCAGCGTGGGGTAGGAGTGGGAGGAAAAAGTCAATAGCCCCCATGATTCCGTGTTTACAGAGAGTGAAAACGGGCTGGAGGTTGAAGCGGGACCCGTCCCTCTGCCGACAGTATCTACATCCACGGGGCAGCCCGGAAAAGCCTTCACGGCAAGAGAAGGGAGTCCTCCACCGGTGCGAGCCACAGACGCGAACCTGCTCCTCAAGTTTGTGCCGCGCCTACGAAACCTGCCAATAACACCACCGAAACCACCGAGGAAAAACTCCTCGTTTATGGAGAGCCTTCACTCCTGTCGCTGCCACGAAGCTCCATTTCAGGAAACGGGAGCCGGCTCTTTGCTGCTGGAGCCGGGGGAAGGACAGAGCGCTCTGCGGTGTGCTCCACAGGTTTGCTCTTCCATCAAGCATTAAACGCCACCAGGGTAGTGCCAAGCTCTTCTACAGCAAAAGGAGGACCTCGGAGGAGGAAACGCTGGGTTGAAAAACTCACCCTCTCACAAACACTCTAATACCGCCCGCACCATCGCAGAGGTAGCTCAGATCCGGAGATGCAGGAAAAAGGAGGAGGATTTCATTACTAAAAGGAAGAGGGACTCAGCAAGAAGAAAAGCAGATCCATCGTTCCAAGCAACGAGACCGTGAGGAGCTTTTGGCAGTGCCAACCAGAGATCTCTCTGCAAAGTCTGAATTACTTTTAGCTACTCCGCTTCCTGGAAGTAACACTGAAATTCCCAAGGACATTGGGTATCATCATCATCACCACCGGGTAGCATCTGATTTCTATGTGGGTTTTGCTGTTCAGAACAAGTACCATGGGGCTGGCAAACTGGTTTATGCTCCACCCTTGTTCCCGTCCCTCCAACACTAAGCCAGCAACATTTAAAGTCATTCTTAGAGATGTTTCACTATTCTGACTTGATTGGCTAAAAAATTTGCCTTGAAGGTCAAACAGATGCCTGCACAGACAACGTCTTCATGTAACGCTAATGATGTCCCATGGGAGAATACCAGGAGATTAAAATCTGGGATATTTTGGTCTCTGCTTCTTCTAACAAGCGTGGGATTTGGAGCGGAGCACAAACAGCACCCACTCAGGACCAGAACGAAGGTACCTGGGCCACGGGACGGCTTCTGATAGAAACCCTCCATTACACCAACCCCCCCGGACTACGTCCTTCAAAAATTAACATTAAGTCCTGCCGTGTCTACTGATGGTCCAATTAGTGTGAAATAAGCTACCCAGTTGTTCAGCACCCAGCGAGGACCTGAGCCGTGGTCCTCAAGGCACGGTCCCATCCCGTGTCTGTCAGGGAGGGATTTCTTGGATCATCTTAGAGTCAGTGCTACTGGGCAACGTGGTCTTGAACTTCTTCCTTCCTCAGGTTGCTCCTCCAATATACTCACAGGAAACACAACTAAACCCCTCTGCGACATCGCTTTTATCGGCTGCCTCGAGCTCAGCTCTTCCAGCCTGCTCGTTTCGTAAGCTCCCGTCATCTCAGCAGCCCGTCATCCTCCCGCTCAAGGAAATCTCTCCGGAAAAATCCAAAAGCAGAATCGCGCACACGCACACAGCCCTCCAGACAGGGCTTCCCCAGTACTTCCCAGCACGGCACTAACAACTCCTTATCTCAGCTGGAAATAACTTTAGTGGTTTCTCTACAGATGTCATTGCGCAGGTGGCTTCAGCTGAGGAGATCCCACTTTACGGAATAAAACCTTCTCCTTGGCCCTGGAGTGTAAGGGCCTGCACCCTGCAATGCTGGACGACGCCTGCCGGCCGGTCCTCCTCGCGCAGCATCCTTACGCTGGCCGCGTCTTCCAGCTCTGCGCTCATTAATTTGCTGCAGACACATACCTGCTATTTGTGCCAGAGTAATTAAGACTAATATGAAGGAAATCCACTACTGACCCCCCCGCCTGCCCCTCTCAGCACGACCCTGACATTTACTTCTCAGTCACTCCTGGTATACACACGCCCCAATAGCCTTTTATTAACCCTCGTCTTCGCCTGAATAATTTTCTTCCCGCATGACCCCGTGTCAGAAGTCTGCTGAAGGCCAGCCAGGTGAGGGGCTGTCATGTAGAAAAAAAATCAATGATCAAAGAGAGCACCAACCTCCTCCCGAGGAACCGCCACTGCATTTTAATTGATTTTCTATTTACTGTGTATTTCTACGCCATCGCCTCCAGTGAAACGTCTGTGGAGCGCTGCCCTCCGTGCTCCAAAAGCTTCACTGAAAAATAAACTCGTGGTAAGAGCACTGGAAACCCATCCACGCTAAGCTTTGCCCGTCGAACACAGCGCACACAGGCATCCAACTGGTTTTCTCCTAGATCGGATCAAGGCTGGCCGTTGCGATGGGGCCACAAAGTCCTGCAGAAGGTTGCGGTGAACAGAAGCAAAAGGGAAGTTCAGCACGTTGCCATCAACTCTATCAAATCACCCCCCCAAGCTCTCTGCTTTAATTAAGCTTTTCATACTCCAAGACAGCCCTGTTATTAATTTTGAGTCATTTGGGTCCCACCAAGGAGGCTGGTGGGATGCCCTAGCCCTGCCCTGGAGGAGGAGGTGTCTGCCCAGGCAATACAGCGGGAACCACGTTTAATCGAAAATGAAAGTTGGCACCTTATATTCGATGTTCAAACCCAAAGGCAGGCCCTGGGGCTGGGCGAGGAGCTGCAGCCCAGAGACGGGACAGCCCCGGTGCCAGCAGCAGGAGCTGCAGCAGAGCCCGCGGGTCCCCATCTTGCTGCCCCAGTGGCCACCACCAGTGACCCAGCGCAGCCCCTGGGGCACAACACGAGACTTGTTTTCCCCCTGCCTCAGACGTTCCTGATTTTATTATTTACTAATTCATAAAATGGGGAGGAAAAACCCCCTTTTGTGTCAACCATGGGATTTAAAACTGGTAGCTCCTTTCCACGGTCATGGATGAAGACCAAGAAATGATTACGGCAGCTGTTTCCCACTGCCTTCTAAACTCAAGGTGTTCCAAAAAGCTACAAACTGGTTTGTCTTGAGTCAGGGAGTACATTACAGAATCACAGAATGGTTGGGGTTGGAAGGAACTTTAAAGATCATCCAGTGCCACCCCCTGCCCTGGGCAGGGACACCTCCCACCAGCCCAGGTTGCTCCAAGCCCCGGCCAACCTGGCCTTGAACCCCTCCAGGGATGGGGCAGCCACAGCTTCTCTGGGCAACCTGGCCCAGGGGCTCACCCCCCTCACAGCCAAGAATTTCTTTCTCACATCTCATCTAAATCTCCCCTCTCTCAACTTGAGGCCGTTACCCCGTGTCCTATCGTAACACTCCCTGATCCAGAGTCCCTCCCCATCCTTCCTGTGGGCACCCTTCAGGGACTGGGAGGTCTCCCTCCCTCTTCTCCAGGCTGAACCCCCCCAACTCTCTCAGTCTGTCCCCACATCAGAGGGGCTCCAGCCCTCTGAGCATCTTCATGGCCCTCCCCTGGCCCTGCTCCAACAGGTCCATGTCCTTCTTGTGCTGAGGACTCCACAGCTGGACGCAGTGCTCCAGGGGGGGTCTCACCAGAGCAGAGCAGAGGGGCAGAATCCCCTCCCTCGCCCTGCTGGCCACGCTTCTTTTGATGCAGCCCCGGATGCGGTTGGCTTTCTGGGCTGCCAGCGCACATTGATGGCTCATGTTGAGCTTCTCGTCCACCAGCACCCCCGAGTCCTTCTCCTCAGGGCTGCTCTCAGGCCATTTTCCGCCCAACCTGTATTTGTGCTTGGGATTGCCATGGCCCAGGTGCAGGACCTTGCACTCAACCTGGCTGAACTTCATGAGGTTCGCACAGACCCACCTCTGCAGCCTGTCCAGGTCCCTCTGGATGGCATCCCTTCTCTCCAGCGTGTCGACTGTGCCACACAGCTCGGTGTTGTCGGCAAACGTGCTGAGGGTGCACTCGATCTCACCGTCCGTGTCACCGACAAAGATGTTAAACAGCACTGGTCCCAGTACTGACCCCTGAGGAGCGCCACTCGTCACCGGTTTCCATGTGGACATCGAGCCATTGACCGCAACCCTTTGAGTGCGGCCATCCAGCCAGTTCCTTATCCACCGAGTGGTCCATCCATCAAATCCATGCTTTTCCAATTTAGAGACCAGAATGTCATGCGGGACAGTGTCGAACACTTTGCATAAGACCAGGTAGATGACTTCGGTTGCTCTCCCCTTATCTACCAATACTGTGGCAACATCATAGAAGGCCACCACAAATTCCCACCTCTCCAGATCCCAAGGTTTTGTAAGAGGAGTGCCCGGCCCAGCTTCCTGTCGGAGAAGCTGCACCCAAAAGAACCCAAGTAACCCCAAGCTAAAACTGGCACAAACTACACCAGTAACCTCGAACTAAATGAGTCTGCCATGACCAGTAAACTCATCTCAAGCACAATTATAAGTCAGGAAGGGAACGATGATATTTCAGTTCGTACTTGTTCTTATTTCTGTTGTTAATTACACTGGCCTCTTCTTGAGCATCCTTTTTAAAATAACCCATATGCTCCTGAAGTCACTTCTTAAATTAAAGGTTATTCTACATTTTGGACTTGGGATTGGAAGAAAGCTGCAATTTTCGATTGTGCTTCATGAGGATCAGAAGCAACGAAGTGACTCAAGAGCTCAACTTAGAGAGGACAGAAAGGGCGAGAGCAGCAGCCGCATCCGCTAAAGGAACAGGGTTTAGTGGTGACTTGGCGGCGCTGGGTTAACGGCTGGGATCCGTGATGGTTTTAAAGGTCTCTTCCAACCCAAACGATTCTACGATTTTGAGAAAAAAACACAAGTTGACAGTCTATTTAAAAATACTGCCACAAAAGACTTTGTAGGGCCCATTTTCTTTCTCCTGTAGAGTGAGACGTTTCAGCGGTTTCTCGGGCAGCGTGTTACCGCCATCGAGGATTTTAATCAGAACCACTTTTAATCAGAACCACTGCAGCTATTTTCATTTGACTTCGACCACTATCGGCATCCTAAATCTCATCCCACTATTTTCTTTTATACAGGGTTTGACGACGCTTTCTGTAGCATCAACTGACCACCAGCCACCAGGCATCCCCAGCCGAAAAAAATTCTTTATAGAAGTCGCCGGTCAACTTCAGGTGCTTCAATCATGCTAATTTGAGTACCTCAGCGATCTAATAATTACAGGAAATAACATTAAAGAACAATCCATTATTTGACTGAGGGAGACACAGAATCAACACGAGGCACACGTCAATAAAATCACCCTGGGACGGGCAGGGGAATCGTGGCCAACCTCACGGCGGGGCCGCAGAAGAGCAGGTTACGCTGTTGGCAGAAATATTAAGTCCATTTACTTATTTAGTACTTTTTAGGTTACAAAATCTCAAAGCCTGCTGCTGGTGTTACACAGTTGAACTACTGCGGCATCTTAAAGGTTTCCCACGGGAAAATAACCATTTATATTGGTCTCGAGAATCCTTCAAGCCTGGGGTTTGGGGTGAGTTTGCTTCAACAACTGTGACCCTCCTCCTCACGGGTCGGTGGCCAAAATCCCCCTCCCCATCCCCAATCCGCCCCGTGGGCAGAGACTTTTGGATTAAAAGAAATCGACAGCTCATCTGCAGCCCGGGCTCCTCCGCGCCCGTCCTGATCCAGCGCGTGACGGATGTTAACTGGGAATAAAGCCCGCGATGTTTTCCTAACGGTGGCGGCTTCTCGCAGATAATCATAAGCAGACTCCCACTGTGACGGAGTCAAAAATCTAACTGCAACACAAGTTAAATGTGCAGTGAAATAGGGAAATTACAAGTTTTACCCCGCAGGCAGGGTCGTAACTGGGCCCAAAAGACAGTTTTAAACGAAGGTCAGACCCGCTGGTGGCAGGGCCGTACCAGTAAAGCCACCGAGACCGAAATCCTTTCCTCCGAGGCTGTGCTGCCTCGAGGCTCGTGGTCCAAAACCTGCCCGCAGCGAGCTCAATAATTTCTATGAGACTATTAAATGGCTCACGCTGAATATAGCATTTGCCTTAGTAACGACCTATGAAAGAACTAACGTGTTTCTGAACAGCGATGCATTTTCGGCATCCCCTAACACAAACACAGACCTGAAGTTAAGGTCGAGAGCGGAAGCATCTAAACAAGATCCTAATTCCGTCGTTCCCCGCGTTGCCCAGTCATCCCGCAAACGTTCCTTCCACCGTCGCCGCTCACCGCAGCCCCCTGCCACGCACAGGAACCGTCTCTCTCTCCCTCCCGTGACACCTGCCTGCGAGCAAACAAGCGCAAATGCCTCATTCTACCTTTTAAGCCCTTTTTTTGTTTTTTTTTTGGTCCTGCTCTGGCAGGACACCTGCCTCCACGCTGCGCTCTGAGGTGGAAGGAACAAAGATTATCAGCTTTTTTGTGTGCCTGGGCCCCCTTCACACACTTACCTGCTCTCCCGAGACAGCGCTTTCCCAAACGTCCTCATCCCTACGGTATTAAACTGCCCAGGCTAATGGGAGCGAAGTGAGAGCAAAAGTAATTCCCCTGAAACAAACCTTCCCCGACTTAAGCCCCTGTCCTGGCATCACTGGAGTTAATGGGACGTTTTTTTCCTGTAAACTTGGTGGAAACAACCTGTTCCTTCCAAGCCAGGAGAAGGAAGAGTAAGGCAGACACAACGGAATCTGGGAGAGCTTTCCCGCGCTTGCCGTGACTCTCTTCCTCTTTTCCACCCATCAGAGCCGCCTCTGGCCCTGCAAAAGCTACAAGAAGCAGCAAAATCGATCCCCAGGGGAAAAAGGATTTGGCAAAGATGAACGTAGAGTTGACAGAAAAGACAACTTCGGACACCTGGACCAGGACAGAAGGGACCCGTGCGCCCGTCCCGGCGCTGAAGAGGTCCCGCTGGGGATTTCTGCCACCCCAGTAAGTGCTGCCTGTGAATTCCATGAGCCAGAGCGATTCCTAATTTTCATCCGTCTTAATTAAGCGGTTCCTTACAAAGTCCAAGTCATGCAAGGGGAATACTGCAAAGACTCCTGAACGTTTAGCTTTCACAGGGTGAGTGAAACCAAGATGAAGCAATGCAATGGTAACAGATAACCAGGCGTATCGCGCAAGAAACGCATGAATCGGAAAGAATTTGCCTTGCTCTGAGTTTGGAAAGTTGGATTTTCTCAGGGATGCGAATGCCCGGTTCTCGTTGACGTCTTCAGCTCAGGAAACTTAACCCACCGGCTAGTTTGGGAAACATTCCGCCAAGTTCCTAGCGACTCGAAACGGCAAGCAGATCTCACAAATACCTGGCCATGATCTCTACCGGTTCTGCTTTCCTATGGCAAAGGCGTTAGGGGGGGTGGTTAATGAGCGCAGTGACACCAATCCACAATTAAAAGGGTTACCCTGCGTCGCAGGCAGCTTGTTAGCGGGGTTATGCACGTGCTACTTATCTACTAACCGGGCTGGTTTCGAAGCCAGCCTACGTTCCGAGTTAGTGGGTGAAGCACCTCCAACCACCCGCCACCCCCAGCCAATTAGTTTAGGATGATAACGAAGGGGCAGGGTACTGTACCTGGTGATGGGCAGGTCGAGGCCCCGCTGCAAACTGAGGAAAGGCGGGAGAAACAAACACAAAAGGAAAGGCACAAAGAGTCAGAAACACCACAACGGAACCAAAATGTCACACTCTATGCAAAATAAACCCACGAGGAAATTAAAAAAAAAAAAAAAAAAAAGAAAAAAAAAGAAAAAAAAGAAAAAAAAAAAGAAAAACAAACCACAAAACAGTTGAAAGCTTTGCTGCAGGACAGGGACAGACAGGTACTGAGGTACAAGGAGTGAACATCGCTTACGGGGGAAGCGCGCTGCTCGAGAGCTGGGGGATAAAACAGCCAAAGCGGCCAGTTATTTTAAAGGCGCTCTAGCGTATGAACGCAGGCATTCCTTATCCTGCCTGGGGGAAAAAACAACAACAACGACAACAACAACAACAAAAAAAAAAACAACAAACCAACCCCCAACTTAAAACAAGCAGCAGCGGAGATTTTAAACTGTTTAAGGTGGAGGTAAATGGGTAAAGCGGCTGGACTCAGAGCCGTTCCAAACATCTGGTGGGAGCGGAGGAAGGAGCCCGCTGGCACCGCGAGCGCCGGCGGGGGCCGGGGGAGCCCCGCGAGGCAAACACCAGCCATTCTCCGCACGGACACACAGTGCAAGTTTGTTTTCAGCTATTTTGTCTTTTTTTTTCTTTTTTTTTTTCCCCCCTATAGTAATCACACTATAACCCTCCTTAGGATTTGTGTCCCCTCCCCACCCCGCACCCCGGCTGGCAGCGGAGGAGCCGGGTTAACCCTCCTGTCCCCCGGAGCCGGAGGCAGCAGCGGCGGAGCTCGGCCGAGGGGACAGGAGGTGCCGGTTCCCAGCCCCGAGCTCGGGTTATCCAGTCACATCCCACCCACTGGGGTTACGCCCGGAGGAAAGGAATCAGAATTTTAAACATTCAAAGCATTTCCCAATAAGTAACCGGTTGTTAAAATAGAAATAAAAATGAATGCAAGAAATGGAAAATAGAAATAAAGATGAGAAGGCAGCCTCTTCCAGAAGCTGAGTTAGGTCTTTAAACCCTTAATGCTCAGTGTAACCAGAGCTCCACGGTGAGAGCAGAGAAATCGATTGATAATAACTCCAATAATTAAAGAGAGCAAATGAAATTAGATCTCTACCTGTGGCTAGTTGTGACGGCCGAGTAACTCACGGCACGTGCCGAAGCGCAGCCCGCCTCCGCCAAGTCCTACTACAGGGACTCGCTAGGGTTCACCTTCTGCCCGAGAAGAGCGATCAAAACTGGCCACTAATTATTGATTTTCTTAAATAAGAGGTTTTTTTTCCACTAAGAAAAAGTGGGCTGGGGCTCACTTACAGCCCCACCTCCCAGCTGTTTCCTGTTTCAGTGCCATCAAACACGAGAAGCAAAGCATAAATATTCCCTGGCCCAGCTGATTTTCTCCTTTATAAACAATTTAATCGCCTATATTTAAGATTTCCAAGAAGTAGCCTACTAATACCGGTGTTTATATATTCCATCTGCCTTCACCTCATCCTGACACTCGGATGAAAAGTCACAAAACCCTTCAGAAAGGAGAAAATACGCACACGCGGACTATTTTCTAGCACAAGAGTTTGTAAAGAACGACCTGCGCTCATGCACCAAATAGAGTTTTCCCACCCTTGAAAATTTTCCCTGAGCCTTAGATTAAAGAAAAAAAAGAGAAAGCACGATCGTGCCGTAAGAGCAAAGAGCTAAAATGTCTATTTTGCCCTCAACGGGAGGAGAGCAGCACCCGGAGTCCCAGCGTCCTCCCCAGGCCGGGGGCGGAGGGGACGGTGGCTCCTACAGCGACGAGGGACGGGCACCGGGATGAGTCTCGGGAGGCGAACGCTCTTCAAGTCCTGCGTTTCTCCGGAAGAACTCCTCAAAAACAGCTCAAATCTCTCGCCTTCGAGAAAAGGGAACCAAGCTCACCCTGGCGGGGCTGACACAGGGCTTTGCGGCAGGGCTACACGTTCCCTGTCGTGCACCAACGACAAAAAAAAGACGACTCAAAAAGAGAACGATGGGGCGCAAAAACCTCGCGCCGCCTGATTTGAGGGCCGAAGTACCTCTCTTATCACTGCTCCACAGAAAAGGTTGGTTCTCGCTGTGTTTAAAACAAGAGCTGGAAGCTTACATCTCCAGAAGATAAAGTGTATCCCATGGTGAAAAGCAGTATGCGTTACGAGGAAGGAGAAAAAGGAAAAAAAAAAAAA